>NC_073303.1:345325740-345632775 GCF_027595985.1 Sorex araneus | reverse complement strand
ATAGGGAGAGATCCTTAGACACCTGTTTGCAACAAGGGTGAAATTACATTTCCAGGTATTGTACATGACCAGTCCAGGTAATGAAGGGGCTAGCATACTTCATATAATTTAGATTAGGACTGTCAACACTTTATGGGAGAGTGCTGACACCTATTTGTGGCCTCCAGTTAAATAAGTTTTTATCACAGTTTTTTCCTTTTTTTTTGTTTGTTTTTGCAGGGGGAGGAGGCAGTGTGCTACGGTGCTTATGTGGTGCCAGGGGTTGAACCTTCCTGAATGCAATGCATTCTCTAGCCCAGCTGTCAGCCTGACCCCAAGTTTAACCTTAAAAAGAAAAAACAGCATGTCCGTTTCCAAAGGCCTGTATCCTCCCACAATTCTTTCACTAGAGTCCAAGCAGAAGTCCATGTCCACAGGAGAGAGCCGGCTCTGAGAAGCAGCCGTCATCCTTACCCTGTGCGGGAGAACAGCGCCAGGTGCTGCCGAGGCTTCCAGGGGCAGCCAGAGAGAGCAGTTACTGTCCCTCCCCCACTCACAACTCACATTCACCTGCATGCTTCCGCAGAGGGCGCAGGCCCTGGGTCATGCCACACAGATGCTGCCCAGTGCAGCATCTCACCCTCTCACAGAGCCCCCACTGTCTCAGCAGCCTGCCAGAGTCACAACTAACAATGAGAACGCACAGCCATGATACCTGTGCTCCCTGCACACCTCCCTGCCATGCTTGCACGTGCTTATATGCACGTGCTCGTGCGCGCGCGCACGCACGCACACACACACACACACACACACACACACACACACACGTGCACACACTCTTCTGGTGAGTTGCCTTTCCCCTGGCTCACTGCAGCCCGTCTGTCCACTGAGCTGGCCTGCAGCTGTGCAGCAAGACGGATTTGGTCACAAGACACTGGGCAGCTCTCTCCCAGCAAGTATGAGACATAATCCGGGGTGGGCTCCCTACACACCCCGAGAAAGGGAGACCCCCTCCTGCCTCGGCCTCCAGAGAGCTTCTCCCTCCACTTCTCAGGGCTGCACCTCATGACTGTGTGTAAGGGCCACGCTGCTCAGAGAGGCAAGCAGGAGGGGGTGAGGAGGAGAATGTTCAAGAAGGTGACTGTTCCCAAGTCCCATGGCCTCCTTCCTCTGGTCCAGCACTCAGGACTGAGGTCACAGGGCTCCAGAGTTTGCATGATCAGCTCAGCATAGAAGAAACTCGTATACTAGAGCATGAACTTCCAGCTTCCAGAATATGAGAACAAACTTGTGCTATTTCAGGCACACCATGTAGATTCTGTTACAGCAGCCTGAGTGGACTAACCCTAATGAACCAGGAAGACAGGGCAACTGAGGCCTCTGGTTCTGAGGACAACGGACCCATGTGGTTCCTAGACCCAGGCAGGCGGAGCCAGCACCTGCCTTTCCTGCCATCCATGGCCTGCAGGGCTTACTAGCATTTACCCGCAGCCTTCCAAAACCCTCTGAAAATAGGTTTTCCTCTCTCGGATAAATTGATGCCAGAGATTGCACTGAACCTTCCTCAGGCCTCCACCCTGGAGCCCAGGACACTGGGATGGCTACTGTGACCGTATCCCAGGGTTTCAGAAGTGTTGTGGGCATGGAGGAAGGTCACCAGGCCCTGGTGGAGCTTGTATGAAGAAGGTCTGGGCAAAGGTTGGCTGGTCTCTGCTTGGACTGAGCTGCAAGGATGACCACAGCATGGGCCACACCCTGGACCCACTCACGCTCTCCTTCTAGGGCCCCACAGCTGAGGTTCTTCAGGCTGGGGAGTCGACGGCCTTGGGGATGCTTTATGGCACCCAAGCTCTAGTTCTGTCTCCACTGCAGATAGACGCGTTGGGGCGGAGGCCTAGTTGGGTTAATTGGTTTGGTTGGTTTTGCCTAAAATGGAGGATATTTTGAGGGTGGGAGGAAGAAGGATAAAGTAAGGGAACAAGAAGAGGTCCGGGGTTGCTGGAGCGATAGCACAGCAGGTAGGGGGTTTGCTTGCATGCAGCCGACTCGGGTTCGATTCCCAGCATCCCATATGGTCCCCCGAGCACCACCAGGAGTAATTTCTGAGTGTGTGAGCCAGGAGTAACCCCTGTGCATCACCGGGTGTGACCCAAAAAGCAAGAAAGAAAGAAAGCAAGAAAGCAAGCAAGCAAGAAAGAAAGCAAGCAAGGAAGGAAGGAAGGAAGGAAGGAAGAGAGAAAGGAAGAAAGAAAGAAAGAAAGAAAGAAAGAAAGAAAGAAAGAAAGAAAGAAAGAAAGAAAGAAAGAAAGAAAGAAAGAAAGAAAGAAAGAAAGGAAGGAAGGAAGGAAGGAAGGAAGGAAGGAAGGAAGGAAGGGAGAAAGAAAGAAAGAAAGAAAGAAAGAAAGAAAGAAAGAAAGAAAGAAAGAAAGAAAGAAAGAAAGAAAGAAAGGAAGGAAGGAAGGAAGGAAGGAAGGAAGGAAGGAAGGAAGGAAGGGAGAAAGAAAGAAAGAAAGAAAGAAAGAAAGAAGAAAGAAAGAAAGAAAGAAAGAAAGAAAGGAAGAAGGAAGGAGGAAGAGAGAAAGAAAGAAAGAAAGAAAGAAAGAAAGAAAGAAAGAAAGAAAGAAAGAAAGAAAGAAAGAAAGAAAGAAAGAAAGAAAGAAAGAAAGGAAGGAAGGAAGGAAGGAAGAAAGGAAGGAAGAAAGAGAGAGAGAAAGAAGAAAGAAAGAAAGAAAGAAAGAAAGAAAGAAAGAAAGAAAGAAAGAAAGAAAGAAAGAAAGAAAGAAAGAAAGAAAGAAAGAAAGAAAGAAAGGAAGGAAGGAAGAGAGAAAGAAAGAGAGGAAAGAAGAGGTCGGGGTAAAAGACGGGGCACAGGCCGTCACAGGTATCAAAGCACAGACATGAGCTCCCACTGAGCCAGGCCAGGATGGAGCACGGAGGTGCCTGGATGCAGTGACGCTTCTGATGACAGGGCACATCAGTTCCCGGCACTTGGAGACGCAGGCTCTGGACAGCCCAACAGGCCTCGCCAGGACCGAATCACAGAGGAGGGTATTTATGGAGAAAAAGCCTTGGCTCCTCTTAGATTGTTTGTGAAAGTTTCCTCCCCCCGCCTCCCCCCAGCTCTGTGTGTTTTTGAAAAGGCAGCACAATACTCAGGCTGACATCATCTGGTGTTAATGGGAACAGTATAAACATTTCCACTTAGAGTCCGGCCAAAACATGATTTTACGATATGATTTAATCGTCTCTTCCAGCATTTGCTTAACCAGTATAAATGTCAAGCGAATGCTCAACATGAAAAAAGCCCATATATTAAGATATAAATGAATGTATGGTCAGGCTAATAATAACAACAGCACCTTCTCCCCCCGCCCCCAGTCAGGCTAAGTACACAAGGTTCTGGATTTCTTCCAGAGCCTTCCACAGAGTAGAGGAATGTTTTTGCTGTTCACTTACACAGCTGAGCTGGCCACTTGCCATGACAGGCAGCTTTGTTTATTTGGTTTTCACTTTCCAGCATGAAATACAGTCCCTGTCTTGATTCTCCTTGATTCTGGGACTCTCTGAATGTTTCTGACTAGGATCCTTTCTGTCTGTCTGTTTGTAAAATGACGCCGTTCCCCAGCGACTGACTAGTACCGGAGTCTCCGCTGAGGCTTCTACGTGGAGCGCAGCGCTGCCTGGGCAGGTCATAAATCCACAGTTTCTGAGTTCCAACTCTTCTGCAGCAGTAAGTTTTGCTTAAGGACTGCACTCATTTGGTTTTTGAGCTCCAGGCTTATAAGCCTAGCCAGTTGCTGCTGGGGGTGGGATGGGGGTGGGGCTGTGCACGGGCTCTATCTTGTCACGTACCCTCAAGCACGTTGACCTCTGTGCCATGTGAGCGCAGCAAGCTCTCTCCTGCTGAAGAAGGCCACTCAGAGGTCTGACTTAAGTGCTGGTGTCTGTGTCGGTGTTTTGGGTTTTTTGTTTTTATGTTTTTTTTTTTTTTTTTGCTTTCTGGGTCACAACAGCGATGCACAGGGGTTACTCCTGGCTCTGCACTCAGGAATTACCCCCTGGTGGTGCTCAGGGGACCATATGGGATGCTGGGAATTGAATCTGGGTCGGCCACATGCAAGGCAAACGCCTTACCCACTCTGCTATTGCTCCAGCTCCTCTGTCGGTGTTCTTGATGCCCACCACAGCCCAAGACAACAGCAGGGTGGGGAAAATAGATCAGACACAAGGTATCTAAGACAAACAAGTCCATCTCATAATGTATTAGAAAGCAAAATGCTATGGGATGAGATCAAAGTAGGGCAGGGTGAAAAGAATTAGATGTTTGCATACAGTGTATATAGAAAGGTGTTACAGTTCAAAATTAAATGGTCAGGGTTCCCTTAAAAATGAAATATACAAGGGGGCTGGAGCAATAGCACAGCTGGTAGGGTGTTTGCCTTGCACACAGCCGACCCGGGTTCGATTCCCAGTATCCCATATGGTCCCCTGAGCACTGCCAGGAGTAATTTCTGAGTGCAGAGCCAGGAGTAACCCCTGTGCATCGCCGGGTGTGACCCAAAAAGCAAAAAAAAAAAAAATTTGAAATATACAATTAATCTACAGTATAGGAATTGAACTGTGCTACATAGATGGATAAAAGTTGGGGTATTTTTGTTTTTTTCTGCTTGGGGTCACACTTGGTGGTGCTCAGGCTTCTGACTCTGCACTCAGAGTTCACTCCTGGCAACGATCAGGGGACCACACGGGATGCCGGGATCAAACTCATGTTGGCCGCATACAAGACAGGCATACGCCTACCCATTATGCTTTTTCTCTGACCCCAGCACTGTAGTACTGTCGTCCTGTTGTTCATCGACTTGCTTGAGTAGGCAGCAGTAACGTCTCCATTGTGAGACTTGTTGTTACTGTTTTTGGCATATTGAATATGCCACGGGTAGCTTGCCAGGCTCTTCCCTGTGGGCGGGATACTCTCGGTAGCTTGCTGGGTTCTCTGAGAGGGATGGAGGACTCCAGAGGGATGAAAATTTGGATCTAATAACCCCGGACTAAAAACAGCCCAGCACTCCTCCATTGGGTGAATTATCAAGCTGGCCCTTCCCTTGCATTGAGTAGTTCTCAGTATGAAAAGAAAAATTGTATTTTTTTTTGCTTTTTGGGTCACACCCAGCAATGCACAGGGGTCACTCCTGGCTCTGCACTCAGGAATTACCCCTGGTGGTGCTCAGGGGACCATATGGGATGCTGGGAATCGAACCCGGGTCAGCCGCGTGCAAGGCAAACATCCTACCCGCTGTGGTATCACTCCAGCCCCGAAAAACTGTATTTTTTAAGGATCCCCAACTGCCTTTGTTGTGATGACCAAGAACTGATGACCACAGACAGCTGTGGGGCTCGCTGGTTATGCTGACTCAGAGATTGCACTTTGTTGTGGTGCCACTGGGATCACAGCCCGTGGGGACATGCAGGGGACTGTCTTCATGCCTATATGTGGGTAAGGCAGAAGTTCTACCACAGAGCCATACCTCAGGCCCCAGGAAACAAACCATGAATACTCACAGTGCTCTGGAGGAATATTCTGGTCATTATTCTGAGTGGATGGAAAATAAATTCCAAAAGGATGTAGAAGTTATGAACCCATGTCCATGCCATTCTTGAAATGATGACATGGTAGACATGGAAAACGAAGAAGCCGGTCAGGGGCTGCCAAGGGAATAGGGCTGGAGGAAAGGTGTGTGGTTGTTCCTAAAAGGCAAACATGAAGAATCCTTATGCGATGAAGATGTGGCCACACTCTGATTTTCAGCTATGTCACTGTTGGTGACAACCCTTATAGTTCTGCAAGAACTAACCTTGTGGGGAACTGGGGAAGGGTGTGGGCCTTTGATCTTTCTGTATTGCTCCTCAGGACTGCCTGTGGATCCTCAATGGTCTCACAATAAACCTCTTAATTTAAAAGACTTGGTGTAGGTGTGTCAGCTGAGATGCGACATTTGGGCTAAGACTTGAAAGAGGTAGAAAAGACAGACGCGTGTTTATTGGGCCGCTCCAGTGTCCCTGTTGCAGAGAGCACGAATATGCTCAGAGGACAGTGAGCAAGAATGATGGCCTGGTGAGACAGAGGGAAATTGGGGGCAGACCCCAGGGCCCTGGAAATCCCTACACAGTCCTGCATCGTGACAGGGGGCCAGAGAGATGCTTCTGAGTAGCTGAATGCGATGGGTCCTCTTTCCTTTGAACAGACTTCTCAGTGGCTGCATTCAAGAAGGACCTAGTTTCCTTCTATCAGTAGCTGAGTGCAGAATAGACTAGGGCCGGGGTGGAAGTCGGAAAATGGGGAGGAGGCAACTTCAAGTGTTAGGGAGGACCCCCAGACTCTTCTGGATGCACTTAGATCTCTGGTCACGCACATAGGAACTTCTCAGACCCAGAGTCCCTGAAGTCAGACACCCACATGGATGATCATGGAGAGCAGAGTTGAAGGTTACAATAATGAGAATGAAGATGAGTTGCTGTCCAGAGTGGAGCAGCACTTATCACTGAGCCTTGGGGCCCACGGGATGTTGGCCTGAAAGCCTGGTGGTTTAGTACCTTAAAGGGGCCAGAGTAATAGTACAGCAGGTAAGTCTCTGGCCTGATGCAGTCGCTTTGATCCCAGAGTCATCCCTGAGTATAGAGCCAAGAATAAGCCAAATGTCCCTCATGGTATCCAAAGTGTTGTCCTACCTTGTCATTTGAGCACATGATCGGTGTTGGGGACCCATAGTCAGTATGGGGGGGGGGGGGTGGCAGGATAAAGTTGCCCTAGGTCTCACACTCTGAGAGCTCAGTGTGGCTAAAAATCAAGGGAGCAGGACAACATAAATAAAAACCCAGAAATCCAAGGGAAGGCCATGAAGTAAGTAAAAGGTGGCTGGAGAGGAAGGTGACAGTGTTCCCACAGGGATGGAGGTGACACTGAGGTGGAGATGATGAGAGAGGGAAGGAGTCGGGCGAGCATCTCTCCTCAAAGGGAACAGCTCGGCAGCCTGTGTGGAGGCCCTGAACCAGAGGCAGGATGGAGCCCAGAGACCAGGTTCTGTGTCTCCGTCGCCCCCTTGAGTCAGCTGCTGCTGGGCCTCTCACAAGAGGAGCACTGGGGCAACTGCCTCGCCAAATACTGTCTCTGTCTCAGTCACAGGTGGGACTGCCCCGTTCCTTAGCTTTGCTGGAGGTTGTCTGGTTTCACGCCAGATCCCAAGCATGGGAAGCGATGAGTAAGGCTGTCTCTGAGAGCAGGCCCTCAAATGTGATAAACTGCTCCCCACTGCTGTTGACCCACCTGAGCCACACTCGCAGGACCCAAAAGCCGACTCGGCAGCAGCCCAACCTGGGCACAGACCAGACCAAGGAACAGAAGAATGGAGCACCTGGTTCTGACCGTACGTACCTGTCATGTGTGTCCATTTCCTGGGGTCAGCAACAAAAGTACCACAAAAAGTGCAGCTTTCAGACACCAAATGGGGGCTGACACGATGGGTCAAAGGGTTGAGTGCATGCCTTGCCTGTGAGAGGCCCAAGTTCGATTCCTGGCACTGCCTGGATTCCCTGAACACAGCTGGGTTGGCCCAACCCCATCTTCTACAACAAAACCAAAGCCAAATAAATGTATTCATCCAGAGTTCTGGAGACCAGAGCTCCAGAGTCAGGGATCAGTGGGTGCACGCTGCTGGCCATCTCTAGAGTGTGCCCCTGCTTCCCCCGCACCCACCGTGGAACCTCTTCTGATTCATCAGTGGTATCAGATAAAGTACTGATACCTCTCTCCAGTCAAGGTCACGTGCGCAGATTCTGAGCGCACAGCTGTCCCATAGGGTTCCGAGCGACACAGCCCACCAGGAGTGGCAGACCAGGGAAGAAACTGTGGTTTGGAAGGACTGGGTGGCTGGGGAGTAGAGTTGCAGATCTTGCATGAGAGAAGACTTTCTGAGTTCCCATCCACACCCGGATCTGCTGAATCTGAATCATTGCCACTTTGTAGACACGCTTCACTCCAGTCTGGGGCTCAAGCAAACATCTGCACCACCGCCCAGCCCTTCTGAGCAACTGCAAAAATACAAGAACTGAAAGCAGGTTCTACTCAACTACCCCGCTTCTGTTTTGTGGAAAGGTATTTTATGCATTTAAATTAGGGTACTTTAGTTAATGGGGAGGTCACTGATGGTCTGCAGGCCTGAGTGACTGTGATCTCTGTCCTCACCCCATCTGGGAGTAAGTGGCAGACATGAGGACAGGCCAGATCATGAAGGACTCCCGAAGCCAACAGAACCTGGTCCGGCTTGGGTGAACTGTGTGAGGCATTGAGCCCTGAGCAATGGAAGGACATGAGACACAGTCTCCGGGGACTTGGCAGGGGAGAGTGAAAAGAACAAATCAGGAGGCATCTGGAACTGAAGAGGCTGGAAAAGGATCAGCAGTTAGGAGTTCACAAGCTGTGGGTGCAAACTGGTTATCTGATACTCTCAACTTGGGGGAGACAAAGACAAACCTCAGAGCTCTTCTACCAAGAGCTGAAATTAAAGAGAGAGGGACTGACCAGTGGTGAGACCAGAAGCTTTCAGGGGAAAATAAGGAAGGAGAAGGGAAGGTCAGTGGTTTCAGACTTCAGCAGAGCCAACCTTATGGTAGCTTGGGGGAGGGGGTGGGGGTGTCTTCTGCACCAAACAACCCTTTCCCTAGGGATAGCGCTCTGCCTATTCCAAGACCCTGGCATGCCTGAGTCTCCCTAGGTAATCTGTGTGGCCTCTGAGGGCAGGGCTGGATGTCCTCCAGTCCCAGTAGCCCCTCCTCAGAGCCAGAGACAAGAGGAAAGGGCTGAAAAGGAAGAATGAGCTGGAGGTGAGCCGGAGAAGGCTGTCAGATTGAGCCTGAAACGGCCACAGCCCTCAGCCACAAATGGCGCCTACATTCTCCTGGTGCCATAGATGTTACACTTGAATTCACTTAAAAGAAGATGGCAAATATATAAGTCACGAGCCCAAAATTCCTTCAACTCCTTTATAGGACATCAGGGAAATATTTACATTATGCCTCAATAAAGACCAAACGGTCAGGAATGAATTTGAAATTCTCTTAGGCTCCAATTCATTCATATGCTTGTTGCTGAATTTGAAGCTTGAAATCATTTCCTGCTGTAAAAATATGAAACTCTCACTACTGGATAAATAGCTGTTTCAATTCAAAGATTTGAAATGTTAGAAATTATTTTAATACTTTTTGAAAGCTTTTCTATTTCTGATGATAAAATATCAAAGTCACGTTGTTGTAAGTTTCTCTACATTTGAACTTAGCTAAAAAAAATAAAGAAGCAACTCAATTTTGCCAAATTTAACTTTACTTATATTACTCACTTATACCAAAAATGTAAGATTTCATGCTTAAATAATAATATATAGGTGGGACTTTCGGCTTCGAAGGAGGGAAGAGGTAGACAACTCCTCTCTTCTGAAATCAACTAGAAAACTGGACACAAATGGAGAAAACAACCATTTTAATATTGGAACTTATCCCACAGGCTAACAACAAATTGAGAAATAGATAATCACACACAAAACTGAATATTCAGGTAAAAAACAGTAGGTACATGCAGCCTTTTGCCCGGAACTCCCTCCACCCTCCACTGCAGCCTAGTTAACTTTAGTTGAACTGGAGTAAAGAGAAGGGCGGAAACCCACCATGGGCAGCAGATGGGATAAGCTTGCAGGTCTCTGGAAGTTGTAATCCTGGTTAGGATGAGCAATATCAGACTAATTAGAATTTCAATAGGGAAATCTTGGAAACAAGATAACCCTGGGATTCCACATCCAGCAATGCTCAGGGGTTACCCCTGGCTGTACACTCATGAAACATTCCTGGCAGTGCTTAAAGAACCATATGGGATGCCAGGGATCAAACCCAGATCTGCTGCATGCAAGGCAATCACCCTAACACACCCACCACCGGTGTGTCCTGACAAACCATTCCATACAGTCCTGGGTGCCTGGAATCTTTGTACTTGCACAGTGGGGAGCCGAGAGGACTGACACCAATGTAACAGAGCACTGGGGGGAGACTTGGAATTTTCCAGATACAAATGCACCCTTCAGTTCAAATATAGCTCTTCCAGTAGAGGGTGGTGTTGAAGCAGACCTCTGACCAATCATTAATGCAAACACAGAGGAGACCCAGAAGACCCTCTCAAAGTAAATGTTTGAAAAAATGTTTTAACTGAGCAGAGACACCAGCAGATGTACACCCAGGATAGCAGATTCTATAGCTGATTCTATAGATTATATAACTAAGCTAAGCTCATGTGCAGACGAGTTGTAAACGAACCATAATTAGTGACAATAAAAACTCTCAAAGGGTAAGAAAAACGAATCCAAACATTTTTGTCATATATTATCTAAAATATTTCATTTTTTAACAAAAATTTATGTTATGCCCCCAAAAAGCAGTAATCAGGAAAGTGAAATCCTATACTCAGCTTAAAAAGTGTTCATGGAATGGGGCCTAAATGATAGTAAAGCAGGTAGGGTACTTGCCTTGCGTGATTTTTACCCGAGTTTGATCCCCAGCATCCCAAATGGTCCCTTGAGCCCAATAGGAGTGATTTCTAAGTGCAGAGATAGGAGTAATCCCTGAGCACTGCCAAGTGTGGTCCCAAAACAAAAATAAATGAGTGTGTGTGTGTGTGTGTGTGTGTGTTTTAGTATAAGAGAATTGGGGGTAGAGACATTGTACAGCAACTAAGCTGGTAGGGCATTTGTCTTGCATGCAGCCACTGAGGTTCAGCACCCCATATGGTTCCCTGGGCCCTGCCAGGAGTGATCCCTGAGCCAAGAGTAAGTCCAGAACACAGTGGGATATGGCTCAAAAACAAAAAGAAATTTAAAAAAGAAGGGAACAATGTTTAAAGAATTTAAGATAAATATTAGGAAAATGACTCAACAAGTAGGAAAATCAATAAAGAAGCAGAATCTTATAAAAACAAAGTTGACATTTTAGAGTTGAAAATATAATGATGAATGAAAATTTTATTTCATGGGATTAATGGAAGATTTGAGATATCAGGAGAAAAAGCTAGTGTTTGAATCTGACCAATAAAATGTATCCAATTTGAATAACAAGAAGAAAAACAATTGAAAGCAAACATGTCTTCAAGACCTTGTGCAGCAATATCAAGCAAATTGATTAAGTGAGTCAAGTCTCAGGATGAGATGAGAGATAAAAAGGTCAGGAAAAAAATTTTAATTTAATCACTTGAGATATAGTTACAAAGCTTTCATGTTTGAGTTTCATTCATACAATGATCAGATACCCATCCCTCCACCAGTGCACATCTTCCACCACCAATGTCCCCAGTATCCCCCCCCCATCCCAACCCTCCCCGTCTTTATGGCAGACAATTTCCCCTATACTCTCTCTCTACTTTTGAGCATTATGGTTTGCAATACAGATGCTGAGAGGCTATCACATTTGGTCCTTTATCTACTTTCAGCACACATCTCCCATCCTGATCAATCCCTCCAACCATCATTGACTTAATGATCCCTTCTCTATTCCAGCTGCCTTCTCTCCCAACTCATGAGGCAGGATTCCAACTATGGAGCAATATTCCTGGCCCTTGTGTCTACTGTTCTTGGGTGTCAGCCTCATGTTATGTTATTTTATATTCCACAAATGAGTGCAGTCATACTATGTCTGTCCCTCTCTTTCTGACTCATTTCACTTAGCATGATACTCTCCATGACCATTCACTTAAAAGCAAATTTTCATAACTTCATTTTTCCCAACAGCTGCATAGTATTTCATTGTGTAGATGTACCAAAGGTTCTTTAACCAGCCGTCTGTTTTCAGGCACTCGGGTTGTTTCCAGATTCTGGCTATTGTGAACAGTGCTGCAATGAACACACAGGTGCAGATGTCATTTCTACTGTGCCTTTTTGCAAGGGGCAAGAAAATATTTTAAGAAAGCATGGCTGTACACCTCTCAAATTTACTGATAGCATTAGTATACAGATCCAATAGCGCCAATAAATACCTGTAGGGAAAAATATTTTAAAAATCCTCACTTAATCAAGTCCAGTGATTGAAAGCAAAAAGAGAGATTTAATGTTGAAAATTGTAAGAAACTTGAACTGCTGTAAAAGAGAAAATAGTGAAAGCTGCAAGAAAAAAAATATATAGGGACACAACAATATGAATAACAACAAGTTCTCAGAGAAACCAGTGAAATGATGCTAAAAGAAACAATGTCAGCCAAGAATTCTTTAACTAGCAAAATTACATTTAAAATAATAGGGGCTGGAGCAATAGCACAGCGGGTAGGGCATTTGCCGTGTATGCGGCCGACCTGAGTTCAATTCCCAGCATCCCATATGGTCCCCTGAGCACCGCCAGGAGTAATTCCTGAGTGCAGAGCCGGGAGTAACTCCTGTACATTGCCAGGTGTGACCCAAAAAGCAAACAAACAAATAAATAAATAAATAAAATAATCATTTTTAGGTCAACAGCAGGTATAACTCAAAAGACTAAAAAAATTAAAAGATAAAAGCAATTTAAAACAAATGCATATATACTTTCATCATTCCTAACCAGCATGATACTGAATGATTTTGATTTTATTTTGTTTCAGGACCATGCCCAGCTGTGTTCAGGGCTTCCTCCTGGCTCTGTGCTTAGGAATCACTCCTGGCAGTTCCAGGGATCAAACTGGGTCAGCAGCTTCTAAGTTAGCACCTGAACCCTTATACTATCTGTCCAGCTTAATGCTGAATGCTTTTAATAGCACAGAAAAACAAGAAAGGACCCAGAAGATTACTCAGGGACTAAAGAAGTACTTGTTTATCTGCAGAACAAAAAAGGGCCCAGCTTCAATTTCTGACATTTTCCACCAGATTCCCTATCAACGAAATTGTTTGTGAAGTCCTGGCTTCAGGGCTGAATAGAATAAACCTGCTATGTGGCTCACTTCCCACTCCAGGAAAACAGAACCACTAAGTTCTCTTCAACCAGTATTTTGAGAAGGCAATAGACTTTGAGCCTACATTATACATCAAACAAAAGAGTAGAAATTAAATATCACATAATTTTCAACCAATGCAAGAAGGCAAGAGTTCCTGATGCAAAATAGAAAGAAGAGAAATGAAGAAGAGAATTAGCCCACATTTGTACAGGCACTTAAAACTGGAGAAGGAAAAAATACCTCTGCTCCTGCCTAAATAAGCCAAGAAATTTAGAAGGGTTCTTCCAGATGAGCCAGATATTTATTAGGCCTGAATGTATAGTGAGCCTTGGAGATTCATATTTGCCAAACAAGGTGTTTTCCTCCGGACACCTTTCAAAACCAGGTGATCCTTGCTCAGGACCACACACTACATTTCTTAGAGAAGCACACAGACTTCTCAAGGACAACAGTGATACAGGTGCTGTTGGCCGTCACTCTATTTCCCTCTGCCCTGTCTCTTCCTTCCATCAGAACCTAATGGATCGCTGTGGCCATTTTCCAACACCCTTTGCAATACTGTTGTAATATTGGTGACCTGAAATATTGTTGTACCATGAAAGACCCATTAAGAATATTCAGACTCTGGAAACAACCCAAGTGCCCAAAACAGATGAGTTGACAAAACAAATCTATGGTACAACTACATAATGGAATACAGCACAGCCACTAGGAAAAATGAAGTTGTGGAATTTGCTTATATGTGGATGGACATGGAGAGTATCATGCTGGGTGAAATGAGTCAGAGGGTGAGGGACATACATAGAATTATTGCATTAATTTGCAGGACATGAAAATACATACCATGAGACTAACATGCAAAGACAGTAAAAATGAGGGCCAGGAGAACTGGCTCACAGTTGGAAGTTTGCCACACATGTGTGCAGGGAGGGGGAGGGCAGTGAGAGATAGAGAAGGGACCACTATGACAATGATAATTGGAAATGATCACTCTGGACAGGAACAGAGTGTTGAAAGGCGGTGAAGGGTTATACACAATAACCTTTCAGTACCTGTATTGCAAACCACTATGCCTAAGAGAGAGAGAGAGGGAGAGAGAGAGAGAGAGAGAGAGAGAGAGAGAGAGAGAGAGAGAGAGAGAGAGAGAGAGAAGTGTCTGCCATAAAGGCAAGCTGGGTAGGAATGGGAGGGAAACTGGTGGTAACAAATGTACACTGGCATAGGGACGGGTTTTGGAACATTGTATGACTGAAAACAAATCGTTCACAATTTTGTAACTGTGTATCTCATGGTGATTCAATGAAAAGAATCTTAAACTAAAAATTAGAAAAGGAAAACAAAGGCACCCTGTTCTACCCATTAAGTTACTTTTTTTACTTTTCCCAAGCAGCGCTGGGGGTAAGATTATTCCTGATGACACTTGACCAACTCTACTCTTTTTCTGTTGTCACATAGCTGATAACAATAGGCATTTTTATCTCCAACCTTCACCTTCTTTCTGTCTGAGATATGAATGTGTGCCTGGGAGCTATCCTGTGAGCCCAAGGGAGAAAGGAGTGCCCCACACAGCAGCTCTGCCTGCCTGAGCTTCTTGCTCCCTCTACGTATCGCCCATAGAATATTATCACGGCAACTTCTGTAGCCTGTGTTCTAGACACTATGGTTACCGCAAGAACAAGGCAAACAAGAGCTCCATTCTTAGAAAGGTCATTACTTTTCAACAAATGCTGAGACAATTGGCTCTCTGTATGCAAAAGAAAAAAGACACCTATATAACTATATAAAAATTAATGTCAAATGAACTATAATGTGAGAGTAAGACCAAAACCAATAAAATTTCTAGAAAAATCATTGCAGTAAATCTTTGTGACCTTGGTAAACAGTTCTTAGATATAGAACTAAAAGCAGTATGATACCAAAGGAAGTAATTAATAAATTGGGATCCATCAAAGTTAATACCTTCTGCTCCTCAAAAGGTACATTAAGAAAATAAAAAAGGGTGGTGGGGAAGAAACTTTGAGGGAGCTAACTCTGGTGGTGAGTTCAGTGTTGGAACATTGTATATCTGAAACTCCATTAATAATAGCCTTATAAGTCATAGTGAGTAAATAAAAATTCTTTTTTAAAGAAAAAAAAGACCAAAATCCATAAGAAAATACTTGCAAATCTGTCTGATAAAGGATTTATATGGAGAATATATATGAAACAGCAATAACAAGACCAAACAACTCAATTTTAAAGTGAACTAAAGATTCATGAAAACATATGTCTTGCAAAGACATCAGTGTTTATAAATTGTGGGGACCTGGGGCTGACTATGACCGTATTCTTGCTTCGAGAACTTTCTGAGACAGCAAGGATATTTGAATTACTTTCTTCGCTTGAGTTGATCTACAACACACACACCAAATCAATCATAAATAATAGAGCAACAATGATGAGAATAACCCTATTATGTGATGTATGCCTTGCTGGCAGCCATGGTGCTCTGTCCAAATATGGGTACATTGATGATCAATGTACAGCCACTATGTTATCTGTGCTTCCCTCTGTGGGTAAAATTCTCCCCCAAGACTGCCTGCCTGGGATAGAGAAGGGATTACTAAGTCAATGATGGTTGGAGGGATCGCTTGGGATGGGAGATGTGTGCTCCCATCCCAAGCAATAAAGTAGATAAAGGACCAAACATGACGGCCTCTTGGTATCTGTATTGCAAAACGTAATGCCCTAAGAAGAGAGAAAGAAAGAAATTGTTTGCCATAGAGGCGGAAGGGGAGCTTTGGAGGGGAGTAGGACTGGGGAAGGAGCAGAGTGGGGGCGGTTACTGGGGACCTTGGTGATAGAAAATGGTCACTGGTGGAGAGATGGGTGGTCAATCATTGTGTGACTGAAACTCAAACAAGAAAGCTTTGAAGCTATAGCTCACAATGAGTCAATAAAAAAAATTGAGTAAAAATTAAAAAAAAAAAGACTGACCAGCAGCTACTAATCAGTTCTACTGGGTTATCCAGTTACCTCTTCACAACACAACTATAACCCAGAGGGTAAAGGCCTGAGCTATCTGATCTGTCATTCCTAACGGGCTGCATTTTGCTGGTTAAAACTGAGAACTCTTATTCTCCAGATCCCTACCGCTTTGAAACAAAAAAGATCTGACATCTCTTATAACGAAAAGAAAGAAAAGAGAAATGAGGGCATTGAATATGACTGAGCACCATTTCTGGGACAAAAAAATAATAGTAATAAAAGTGCAAACCACAGTAGTCAAGGCAGGAGAAATGTGGTTTACTGAGCTCTGCTGAAAAGAAGGAATTTCTCTCGTGGGACAATTTGCTTGGAAATAGAAGGAGCTAAAGTTTAGACATGTGATTCTTGTTACCGGCTACATCTTTTCAAACAGGAGGTAGATATAATTGGATCCATTTCTATTTTAATTGCAATTCCTCGGCTTTAAAGAAATTGCCAGTGGAAATTCGCAAGTCACCACAAACACCGCCATTTCAAATTCCCTGGATTTTCCTGTGGCCTGGATTCCCTTCAGCAGGGCTGAGGCCTCCACCGCAACGGAGGTTTATTGTTACAACCCTAAAGTTTTCCCCAAAGATGAACTGATCCCTCTTCCCATCTCCCTTCCCACCTCTCTCCTTGATGAGGCATCTTTCAGATTCTTCCAATATCTTCCCCACAAAATAATAGATGGAAAAAAGGCGGCGGCTCTTCATGGCGAATGTCAGTAGGGCTCATGCAAACAGAACTGGGAACTATCATTTCCCCCGATACCCACTGGGGTTCTCCAACGTTTCAAAAGTCTCCAACTCAGAAAAACGTCCAAGTCCTGAGAAGTTCTTAAAATTCCTTACAGGTTTCTCACAGAGTCAAACAACACAACCAAGATTTGTGAAATCCCGGCAATGGTCAGCTGTCCGAGCCATTTCCCATTCATTTTCTTCTCTTCAGTCTTGGTTTCTAAGACATTCTTGGCAGAGTAAGAAAGGATCCCTGGCAAGATCAAATCCAAGGGTAAGGTAAGTGCTAAAGGCGGGGTGAGGTGCCATGTACTGTCCAAGGGTATCCCTGTCCCCAAGCCCCTGAGAGAGGAGAAGGCAGGATGTCAGGGTCCCTCTGCCAACCATCTGACATTGGGGACACGAGTGGTCGGCCTCTAATTAACACTGCCTGCATAGGACTAAGGTTTTACTCATCTTTCTCCTAAAACTGAGAGCAAAGAAAAGGAGCCCAATTGATGCTGTAGCCACAGTTTAGCTTTGAAGTAAAATTCCATTGAAATGACTGTGCTCCAATGTTCTGCTTTTTCAAATTTACCCTATACTCAAATAACTCATTCAAATTCATGATAACATAATTTACAAGCCTCAAAAAATCACTTTAGCATAGAAGCAGCACAGTGTTTGGTGGGTTTCTTGGTTAACTGGTTGGTTCTTTTATGCTCATATGAAAATAAGTTGTCACAGACATACACGCATCCCATGAAACACAAATAGCAGAACGGTGCAACTTAATAAAACAAATGATGATTTATTGTCATTATACACACATCCCATGAAACACAAATAGCAAAACAGTGCTAGTTAATAAAACAGATGAGGATTTATTATTGTTATGACCACACTAATAATATAATTTCAGAAAGTATTTGAGTGAGAAATATTAAAGTGTAAATATTTGGAAATGGTTTCCAAATTAACCTCACAATCAAGAAATTTTAGCCAATGAGCAGAAGCTCTATTGTGTGAATGTGCATATATCAATAATTTCTGAGAGGGCTATGGCTACAATGGGTAGGGCATTTGACTTGCACACAGCCAACCAAGGTTCAATCCCTGGCATCCTATATGGTTCCCTAAGCACTTCCAGGAGTAATTCCTGCGTGCAGAGCCAGGAGTAACCCCTGAGTATCTCCAGATGTGACTCCCAAACCAAAACTAATAATAATATTGATTATAGTAATAATTTCTGAAAGTTTTGTTTGTTTGTCTGTTTTTGGCTTGAGGGCCACATCCAGCAGTGCTCGGGTGCATACTCCTGGATGTGACTGAGTTCAGGGATCACTCCTGATCATAGCCTTACCCACTGTCCCATCTCTCCAGTCCCACAATCAGTGATCTTAAAGCAAGGAAGGCTTGGAGGTCAAAACTGTCTGACAAATATTCAGGCAATGCCTAGAAACTACATCCATGGGACAGATGAGAGCCAACAGGCAGATTTCATTTTCTTGCTTTTTGTTGTTGTTTTCGTTTCCCCCTCTTCCATATAACCTCTAATAAATCTGTGCAAACCAGGTCTGGCATTTTCGAATGTTTCAAAAGAGAAGGTTGAGTGATAAAATATGTTGTTCGGTAGTGTTCTTTTCTTGGAACCTGTGTTCATGCTACACCCGCTGCTTTTATTACATCCACGTCCCGGAGTTTGCTTTCATCCTGATGGCCCTGAACCTTTTTGGCAAAGCAGATCAGCAGAGACTGCCAGCACCTCACTGATGGGCCATTGGATGGCTTATTGGCATCATCACTGCTTTATGTTCCTGTAACTGTAAAACAGGCCTCCGTGGTCTCTCCAATATTAAAGCCCCCTTCGGAATAACAAAATTCCTGTTTAGAGAAAAGGGCTTCTGCGAACAAGACTAGATACAACATCAGCTGGTAAATCAGGCAACGGGATTTCTCAGTTTTCCTTGGATCTCTCCCAGCAGCTTCTGTCTCTTTTCCTCATAATAAGAAGACTGAAATGCTTCTTCTTCTTCTCTCTTGGCTTCTCAAACTTTTCCACATCCTCTTCAAAGGAGACATTTTATCCTAAATAGGCTCTAAGGTATTTTTCAACTGTTTTGTTTACAGTTTAGCTCATGAGACTCCTTCATTATTTACATTGCCAGTGCTGGACTGGCTTTCTGGGGCTCCGGATTCTTGATGCTGACACTTTTCCTAGACAAAAGTGAAGAGCCTCGTGCAGGCTGTGCTGGTCTGTTTTTTGTTTTCTTTTCTGTCTCCCGCAGATGGGCACTGAGGGCAGTCAGTTGGGGGCCCAGCGGCCAGCTGCTCTCAGAGCCTGTCACCCTGCTGCCAATCTACTCAGGTCATACAAATAAGGAGATATTTCTCTCTTGGCAATGTACAAAATAATATAGAATTAATGTAAGATAATCACTGTCACCCCGTTGCTCATTAATTTGTTTGAGTGGGCACCAGTAACGTCTCTCATTGTGAGACTTACTGTTACTGTTTTTGGCATGTCCAATACGCCAAGGGGAGCTTGCCAGGATCTGCCGTGTGGACTCGATACTCTCTGTAGCTTGCCAGGCTCTCTGAGAGGGGCAGAGGAATCAAACACGGGTCGGCCACGTGAAAGGCAAATGCCCTACCCGCTATGCTACCGCTTCAGCCCAATGTAAGATAATAAAGATGTAAATCACATAGTATGAGACTAAAGCCCAAGAATGGTAGAAACAAGGGCCAGGAGGATTGGTCCATGATTGGAAGCCTTCCTCAAGCGCTGGGAGACAGGGCAGTTGGGATAGAGGGGACCATTATAACAATGATGGTTGGAAGTGATCGCTCTGGATGGGAACTGCATGCGGAAAGTAGGTAAAGGTCCAAACATGATGGCTTCTCAGTACTTGTATTGCAAACCATAATACCCCAAAGGTGGGGAGACAGAGACAGAGAGATAAGACAGACAGACAGACAGACAGACACAGAGAGAGAGAGAGAGAGAGAGAGAGAGAGAGAGAGAGAGAGAGAAGAAAATTGTCTTCTATAGAGACAGGCTGGGAAGCAAAGGGGTGGCAGGAGGGATACTGGAAACATTTGTAGTAGGAAATGTAACACTGGTGGAGAGATTGGTGTTGGAACATTATATGATTGAAACCTGATCATGAACAACTATGCAACTGTATTTCACAGTGATTTCTTTTTTAAAAAAAAGATGTAACATATATGTAAAATATAATAAAGAATTCATAAAATACAATACATAAATGTAAAATCCAACAAATAATTTAAAAGATAGAGTTGAAAAGGTATCCAAGGAAATTGAGTAAAAGATAGCTAGAAACAGACAGACAGAGAGAAAGGGGTGTGTGGGGGGGAAGTCAGGGGATTAGTTCAAGAGATTCAATATCCAAATAACCAATGTTTCAGAAAGGGAACAACAACAACAAAAACAGAGAGGAGGGAACATTGGAAACAAAATTCGAGATATCCACATAGACTACTTAAATATCTCAAAGAGGCCAGAGAGATAATACAGGGATAGGATGCTAGCCTTGCACATGGCCCACCTGGGTCCAATCACGGGTGGCTTATGGTTCCCCCAGCACTGCCAGGAGTTATCCCTGGCCACAGAACGAGGAATAAACCATGAACACCACTGGGTATGGGCCCACCACTTCATCCTACCCCCATCCAATGCCAGTCTCAAAATCTCAAGTTAAGAAAATAATGGAATTGACAGTTTATGAACACTGGACATCCGACAATGGTAAATGTTAATCAGGAAAGACAGAAACCAATGAGGTGTACCATGTGGTCACCCAGCTTTCTGCTCTGAGCGCGACTCCAGGCTGCAGTGCAGGAGGGAGCCAGGCAGAGCCCAGCAGTCTCCTGGGTCAGAATCAGAGCTGAGAGTCTCAGAAAGGTAGCTAGCTAACGGGCACAGGACAGACAGAGACTCCTGGAGATCTGCATTTCCAGTATAGAAATGACAAGTGCCAAAGTGAGAGGCAAATGCCTGTCAAGGAACCAAGATATTTGAAAGGGTGGAGAGAAAAAAATGATAGAAACAATGGCCAAAATTTTCTATACTTGATGAAAATTATAGACCCACCCATCTCAGAAACTCAGTTGAACCCAAGCACACATGTAAAATTGCACAATGATATAGCATAACCAAATTTCTCAAAACCAACAGTGAGCAAAAAATGGGGGGCAGGGAAGAATCATTGCATCCAAAGAACAATAGCAAATTTCTCATTAGGAAATAATGTAAATGAAGAGACAGTATAACAATGCCATTAAAATACTGCTTGAAAATCTGACAAACCAAAATTCATTTTCCCATTTCCCCTTCCTTTGCTGTTATTGCTGTGATAATTGGAGGGGAAGGTCCACACCCTTGGTTGTGTTGCATGTCAATAGTCTCACATGTTAGCTGTGATGCTCACACACATTTGCAAGTGTACCAGAGACCACTCACTTTGTTGACAGTGTGGAGATCCCAATGACAGTGCCCCGAGGACTGTGCTCTGCATATGGGCAGTGACAGAGACAGAATTTCTGGCTCAGGCCCACAAAGCAGCTTCTCTACCACTGAGCCACAACTCAGATCCTAACATAAATCCTTAACTCAACAAAAATCTTTCAAAAAAGAGAACAAAATAACACCATTTTTCCAGACAAAAAGCTAAAGGAATCTATTACCAGTGATTCATACTACACGTTGAAATGAGTCCTACAGGGAGAAGGAGAATGGTTACACACATAAAAAAAAAAAAAAACCAACCTGAGGGGCTGGAGAGATAGCACAGCGGGTAGGGCGTTTGCCTTGCACGTGGCCAACCTGGGTTCAAATCCCAGCATCCCATATGGTCCCCTGAGCACGGCCAGGGGTAATTCCTGAATGCAGAGCCAGGAGTAACCCCTGTGCATCGCCAGGTGTGACCCCCCCCAAAAAAAAAAGCAAAAAAAAAAAAAAAAACAACCTGAATTAAGGAATGGAAAGTGTCAGAAATAGTAATTGTTTGGGTAAATACACATGGTTTAAAAAAATTTTTAATAGCGTAGTTGATTACTTAAGTGAAAATAAAAAGAGACTTATAAATAAAATTTATGTCAATGTATATACAGAGGGAGAGAGAGGAGAGATGGAAGTAAACTATAGTAAGGTTTTTTAATATTAAGTAGCATAATATTACTTGATACATTATAAATACTTTTAAGCCTAAACCACATGAAAAAGTGCACTTCTACACATTCACAGTGTATACAAATATATTCAAAATGACCTATGGTAAGAAACAGAATTATGTTCCTGAAGAAGATTCTTTTTGTGTGTAGGGTGGAGGGTGAATTTGGACCACACCCAGTGATGCTCAGGGGTTACTCCTGGTGGTTTTAGCTTCTGGTACCAGAGACTAACTGCTTTGGCCACATGCAAAGCATGTGACTTACTCTTTTACTATCTCTTTGTCTACAAGATTCTATGACCTGATCCCTGGGCCCGTGAATATGTTGCATAGCTAAAGGAACTTTTTTCGGGGGGCGAGGGGGTGAGAGGGCACACCCAGTAGTGCCCAGGACTTACTCCCAGACCTGCACTCAGAGATTACTCCTGGCAGGGTCAGGGACGATATGGGCTTCTGAGAAATGAATTCAGGTCGGCCACGTGCAAAGGCAAGCACCCTACTTGCTGTACTATCTGTCCAGCCTCAACTAAAGGAAGTTTTATAGGTAGAATTAAGGTTATTAATTAATGGTACATAAAAGTGTTAAATTGCCCTAGATTATACATATGGCCCTCAACTTGATTACAGGAATCTTTAAAAGCACAAGAGAAAGGATGAAAGGAAAGGAAAAAGATTTAAAGTATGAGAAAGAATCAAAACGCCATTATGAGGTGATTAAGATGTGAGAGCAGAGGTGGTTTTCATTTTAATTTCCCCAATTGTTGTGATATTGAGATTGTTGTGATATTGAGAGTTTTTTCGAATATTTGTTGGATAGCTGAAGATTCTCTTTGGTTTTATTCCAGTTTGGGGAAACGTTCCCAGCTGAGCTCAGGAGTGGCTCAAGGCAGTCTCACGTGGATCGCATGGTTCTGAAGATTGAGTTTGGACCTGCTGCCTGTTAAGTATGTGCCCCACTCCTCTGAGTCATTGCTCCAAAGCTGAGGCTTCTTAAAGGTAGTAGATTACAAACTAAAGAATATCAAGAGATTCACTGAGAGAATATACTGGGAAATTGAGTGTTTCGGTTCAGTAAGTCAAGTGATAGAATCCTAAACTCAAATGCCATTGATGTGATTTCCTAAATGCAACTGTAATGAATATTTCAATGTAAAGCAACATTGTGAATTAAAAATACTTATTAATTTAAGATAAATATGAATTAAGCACCAAAGACATAAAGGTTAGACTGGGAGAGGGGAAATAGAAGGGAAACTCTGAGGTGAGGAAAACACAAAGCCAAATAGGGCTCAGATAGACGGAGACAGTATGGTTTATAAGGAGTATCTTCATAAAAACAGAGAAGGAAGTGAAAACTATATGGAAACAGAAAGTACAAGAATATGACTTAAAGAAGTGTGGTGTTTAGGAGAAGAGAAAATAATTCAAAAGTTCAGCCATATGGAAACTACTTTATTTGCCCCCTTTCTTCCTCATTTACTGTCTCTCTCTGACTCCAGTGGAACAAGACTAAGAGGAAATGAGATTTGTTGCAATTGGATTCTTGGAAAAACATTAATTCAATATTTCCTCTCAAGGGAGTATAAAAGCACAGTGCAGATTGAAGCAGGCACTTATCTCAATTTCATTTCACTCACAGTAAAATAGCAAGAAGGAGCATGATTTATGCCTGTATCAAGATGTAAGATGGGGAGCAGCACAGTATCCTACCAAGAGCTTAGGCAGGAATGGCACAAAAACACCTTCAGTACTTCCCGTGAACCGGAGAATGAGATCACTCACCAACATGCTCGCGCTGACCTTTTCTAGACTCAATTTCCATCTCACCCTAGGTAAGAGAGCTCAGCTTCACCCAAACATCCTGACTCATTGTTCCCCCAATACACCTTGATTCCTGGCCCACCCCTCCTGCAAAACATCCCTTGCAATGCTTCTTCAGTGACCTCCACAATCCTTAGCCATCTCCTGTGATTTGTATATTTATTTCTTGTCCTAAGTAAGTGTTTCATGTATGGTCAGAATCCTTGTTGTCTAACCATTCATAGGCTGTACCATTGTCATTTTCATTTAAAATTTTGGAATATATAATTCCATTGTCTTCTAAGTTCCATTGTTTGAGAAGTCTGCTATAAAGTTATGATTTAATATCTTTAAACAACTTTTGAAAATTCTCAACTAATACTTTTTCAAACACTGCCGCTCTATCACGTATTCTTTCCTCTCAAGGGACTTCTTCCTTTCATGCCTTTTGTCTCTTCTCTGTTTTTATTTTTTATATTTTTAATCAATACTAAATTGTGGCTGTTGTTTTCTAATCCATAAAAAAAAAGTTATCCTTTTGAGGCCAGAGCGATAGCACAGCAGATAGAGCGCTATCCTTACACAACTGGCCCAGGTTCAATCCCCAGCATTCCATATGGTCCCCCAAGTCCCACCAGGAATGACACCTGAGGGTAAAGCCAGGAGTAATCCCTGAGCACTGCTGG
The DNA here is from genome assembly GCF_027595985.1 of Sorex araneus. Lineage (NCBI taxonomy): Eukaryota > Metazoa > Chordata > Mammalia > Eulipotyphla > Soricidae > Sorex > Sorex araneus. The sequence continues at coordinate 345,608,405 of NC_073303.1, read as the reverse complement.
TGTAACCCCCAAATCAAAAATGTTTAAGTCATTCTCTCCTCAGCTATCGCTTCTGCTGTTCATCCACTGAGTTACTAATTTTGAGTATTACATTTATAGTTGTAGAATTTCCCATGGTCTATTTTTTGTATTTTTTCTGTCATCATACTCAGATTTAAATTCCATCTTTCAGTGAAATAGCAAGCATACTTATTTCAAAGTTTGAGTTTTATCATTTCACTCTTTAGAAAAAGAGTGTGTTTCTGCTTTATATTGGCTATTTTTATATTGTGCTGTTCCCTTGTGTACCTGTCTAGTGTTTTGTTTTTCCAGATGAGATTCACATAACATCAAAATAACCACTTTAAAATGTGTGTTTCAGTGAAGTTTACTATATTCACACTTTTCTAGCATTCCCCCATCTAGTTTCAAAAAGTTTTCTTTTTTTTTATTTATTTATTTATTTTATTTTTTTTAATTTTATTGAATCACCATGTGGAGGGTTACATAGTTCTCAGGATTATGTCGGTTATACAATTCTCAAACACCCTTCCCTTCACCAGTGCCCATCCTCCATCACCAACCCCCCCAGTATACCTGCCGCCCCCTCCCACCTCCCCAGTCCCCACCCTTGTACTTGATAAGTTTCACTTCATTTATGCCTTATCTCGATTACATTCCATGTTTCAACACACAACTCACTACCGTTGTTGGGGTTTCCCCCAAAAAAGAAAAGCAGTCCTATTGCCAAGGAGGCATTTGATAGTTCTCCACTGCTAAGAATATAGAGATATTAAGTCCCGCTGTTTGTTACATAACTTTTCTTTTTCCCCCTTGCCCCGTGCCACCGAGTTCACGCCTGTTTAGTGATCGCCACGCTGCCTGACAAGGGAAAAAAAAAAAAAACGAAAGAAACGAAAAGGATGGTTATTTCCCGTCATCAGCAGACGTGGGGCTCTGGCTTAGTTGATAGACTAGTAGAGTGTCTGGAAGCAGTTTCTGGAACCGAAGGTCTTGCGCTGGTATCGGCTCCGGCTCGAGATTCCACCAGCGTCCCACTGTTCCATGTACATAATTTTTCCCCTTATATCCCATTCCCACGCCACCAGGTCTGTTTGCTTAATGGACATCACACTGTAGTTGACGACACGCTGCGTTTCTTCCCGAGAAAGAAGAAAATTTCTTCTCAGCTGGCGTGGGGATATAGCTTAGTTTAGTCTAGAGAGATGGCTACCGTTTTGATTGCCTTCAATATTTCAGCAACAGACTTACTATTCTTGTTAGGATCTCCCACAAAAGTCCGACCCATTAAAAGCGAACCATTACATATTGCTGATGCTAAGATGACATTAGGTTGCGCGGCCACGGCAGCGGCCGCGCGGTTTTGGGTTTCTGTATAAAGTCCAGGGAAAGTACAACCAGAAATAACATCACTACAAACTTTTACCCTTTTATGGTGCTCATAAGATGGAGAAGTCCTGCGTTGTGCTCAGGAGGGAGGAGTTGAGAGAGAGAGACAGGTTAAAAGAATTGGGGGATGCCCGGGTCCCACTGTTTCAGCGCACCGTGGGGTCTCTGGTCCCATGCCGGAATTAGTTCAGTGGGCTGCCTGGAGTCCAAGGGCGCTCCCTTGGGCTCTTCCATCATGTTCGCTCCGCAGCCAGATCCAAAGGGAAGCACACGTGGGGGAGGTGGGTTTAAATATCTATCTGCTGTGGGCGGGGGTCGCCGCCCCCGCCCCCTGGGGTCTCCCGCAAGCGCGCGAAAGCGTCCTGTTTCAGCTGGATCGCCGGCTCCATTTTGCGCTCAGGAAAGCCGCGGATCCTGCGCTGTGCTCAGGAGGGAGGAGTTGAGAGAGAGAGAAACAGGTTAAAAGAATTGGGGGATGCCCGGGTCCCACTGTTTCAGTGCACCGTGGGGTCTCTGGTCCCATGCCGGAATTAGTTCAGTGGGCTGCCTGGAGTCCAAGGGCGCTCCCTTGGGCTCTTCCATCATGTTCGCTTCGCAGCCGGATCCAAAGCCAAAAAGTTTTCTTTACTCAAAACAAAATAAAACTAAAACAATGTGTTCCCAATAAGTATCTGCTTCCTAATTCCCCTCTCCTAGTTCCTTCTCCCAGAGAGAAAAACTATTTTTCTTTCTGTCTGTAGTTTTGTGTTCAGATTGGAATGGATTTCTTGCAGGCAGCCTGTAACCTATTTAGCAAGACCCACTGTAATCCCAGTTGGATCTTGCAGTGCTTGAGTCTCTGTCCTTTTACTTCATATTATCTGACACATTTCAAAACAGAGCCAATGCATTTCTTTTTGATGTCTGGGTTTCTTGAAAACTATTGTTCTATGGATTGTATTCATTTTATTTTCTTCTTTTTTTTTTGATTGTTATAGATGGCCATATAAGTGTGATACTATTACCCCATCTTAATTAGGAGAATTCTTTTAAAACATAAAATTAAAAAGTAAATCTCAGAGTCATTATAGTACAGCAGGTAGGGCTCTTGCCTTGCATATATCTGGCCAGGGTTCAATCCCCAGTACCAAATATGGTTCCCAGAGCCTTGCCAGAAGTGATTCCTGTGTGCAGAGCCAGGAGTAAGCTTTGAGCACAGCCAGGTGTGACCTCTTTTTTTTTTTCTCTTTTTGGGTCACACCCGGCAATGCACAGAGGTCACTTCTGGCTCTGCACTCAGGAATTACCCCTGGCAGTGCTCAGGGGACCATATGGGATGCTGGGAATCGAACCTGGGTCGGCCACGTACAAGGCAAACACCCTACTGGCTGTGCTATCACTCCAGCCCCTGACCCCCTTTTTAAAAGGACAAAGTAAAAAATATAGCAACAATTTAACATAACAACTTTTAAACGTATAATTGTTATGCTTTCATTTAGCAGGGATAATTTGTTTTATTTCATTTTTATTTTAGTATTTGTGAGGCATGTTTTTTTTTTATTACATTTTATTACCTTCTAACCAAGACACTCACCATCCTGAAATTTTTCCCTGACAGTTTGTATTGTATAAAAGATGCCCATGTCTTTTTTAAAAATATTGGTTATTTGGGGGTCTTGGGAGCCGCACCCAGCTGTACTCAGGGCTTACTCCTCATTCTGTGCTCAGGGATCACTCTGGGCTGTGAGATACCCATTTCTTTCAAGTAAATCTCCTTTTCCTGTAATCAGCAAGAGCCCAACTCTCTTTGCTCTGAGAACCGGTGCAAGCTGCCCATTTAGGAACTGCTGAAAGTGTCCGAGGTTCTTCGATACTCTGATGAGAGCCAGTTTCGCTCTGATTGCTGGGTGTGTGCCCAACGCCCCAGCCTGCGCACACAACCCCTGGACTCCAGACAAGTCTCTTTGAGCTCTGAGGTTTTCATATTTGCTTATATTTCCAAAATAGTTAACTTTTAGGTTGGTAGATTTTTTTGGTTAGCCATAAGGCATAGTCACAAGAAGATTTTACTTAGTAATGTTTCTAATTCTCCTCTTCCTCTTTCTCAGATTATATATTTTTCTTCTATCACCCTGTCGAGCTATCTAATGTGAATGCAGTCAGCTCCCCAATCCAGGCTTTGTTGGGGTACAACAAGAGCAGTGGTGCTGCATTTCAGACGTCATCAGATATCTTCAGTCTTATCTGAGGCAGATTGGAGATTCCCTATAGACAAGATAATGCACCTATTGAATAACCTAGAAATGGGGGTGGACTCCAGACAGTGCTCCCAATGCCCGAGGGTCACTCCAGGCTCTAAATTCAGTGCTTCTGTTCACAATAGCCAAAATCTGGAAACAACCCAAGTGCCCTACAACAGATGACGGGTTAAAGAAACTTTGGTACATCTACACGATGGAATACTATGCAGCTGTTAGGAGAGATGAAGTAATGAAATTTGCCTATAAATGATAGACATGGAGAGTATCATGCTAAGTGAAATGAGTCAGAAAGAGAGGCACACAGGACTGCACTCAATTGTGGAGTATAGAATAACACCACATGAGGCTGACACCCAAGGAAGTACATACAAGGGCCAGGAGGATTGCCCCATAGCTGGAAGACTGCTTCATGAACGGAGGGGAGAAGGCAGATGGAATAGAGAAGGGATCACTAAGAAAATGATGGCTGGAGGAATCAGTCGGGATGGAAGATGCATGCTGAAAGTAGGTCATAGACAAAACATGATGACCTCTCAGTGTCTGTGTTGTAAGCCACAATGCCCAAAAATAGAGAGAGGTTATTGGGAATATTGTCTGCGATGGAGGCAGGGGGAGGGTAGGAAAGGGGGGGTATACCGGGGATATTGGTGGTGGGGAACGTGCACTGGTAGAGGGATGGGTGTTTGATTATTGTGAGATTGTAACCCAAATATGAAAGCTTGTAACTATCTCACAGTGATTCAATAAAATTAAAAAATAAATCAATTAAATTAAATTAAAAGAAAGAAATTAAGTGTTTGAGCTCAATGTTGCTATTCCTATCTGGCCCCGTGGTACTAGTGTCCCCCAAAGCTATATCCAGTGGCGATAGGGGACCACACAGTGCTGAGGATCAAACCTAAGGCAAAGTGCACGCAAGGCAAGTGCTCCATCCCTTTGAGCTACTCCCCGGTCCTAAATATAGTAGAGACTCAAGTTGCTACAACCAAAGGACATTTAAACACAAAGCAGGCTTTTTGCCATGCTGACTCCTTACCCCGCATCAAAGCATCCTTCCCACAGTTCCTGCCTCACCCTCCCTGCCCATTCGCAGCCAGACTGCTGGAGACAAGTGTCTGCACTTGTTCCCTCATGCCTGGCCCCACTGCAGCCTGGCTCCGCCTGAGCACTGTGGCCAGCTCCCGGGATGCCCGCCCTGCCCTTCAGCGCTCATCCTTCTTGCGCAGGCAGCCCCACCCTGCTCTCCCCCTTCTTCCCTGCCACCCCCTCAACTCTCTCTCTGCCCTCACTTTGTGCCCTCCCAGAACTGACAGTCCTGGGGGCTTTCCCTGCCTTCTTCTCTCTTTTACCAAAAGAATCCATGTGCTCCCTGGCTCCCCAACCCACGGAGGGTTGGCGACAGATCAAGATAGATAAGACTTTCTAAAAGACTTTGTTCCCAGCCCGACTAGAGCCTGCGTGTTCCCAGAGAACTGAGGCAGCTGCTGTGCAGGTGGGAATGCTACGGGCATGTGGCTCTTTCCAGGTGTGGCGGGTCAAACTCATGAGTCAGTGTCACCTGTGAATCCTCTTAGATGAGGAGAAACGGAGCTTGGGTGGGGAGAAGTCCCACAGACAACTCTTTGCCCCTGCTCCTAGCTCATGCCAGGCTGGTCCAGTTTCATTATCTCTAGCTGACACTCCCGCCGCTGGGATCAAGAACCATTCCCACAGGTTTGTTGCCTTTTGCTTGACATGTGTGTGGCACGGAGAAACCCTTCCATGACGGGTGCAAAGAGTGAGCCATGGTTATGTCCACGTGCCAGCCTCCCTCCCTCCTAAGTCACCTCCCTGGGGAGGCCAGAAAGCCTCCCCCTACCCCACCCGCACTTGGCCCTTGCACATGAACTTGTAGCTGTTCATGCTTCCTTCTGCCCTGGAAGCTCCGCACGAACCCATTTTCATCAGCCAGTCTGCACTTGGTGTGTGTGACTCGGTGGAAGACTGCCTGCAAATCCCCCCCCCCCCCCAGGGCAGGGCATGTGGTGCTCACGCCACCAGCCCCGAGAGCCACTAGAGGACTCGGATGGCAGCGTGGCAGCCTCTCGGCCAGGGCAGTAGTCCTCTACCCTGAATGGCGAGGCGGCAGAGGGAGGGCGCATTCCCATCTCACTCTGCAGTACGGAAGTTCTACCCCAGACCTCAACCGTCCTGCCCGGGACCGACTCCCATTCCCCTGCCTGCTCCTGAGCGACCTGCGCGCCCAGCTGGCCTGTCTCCTCTCCACCCTGCTCCTGGGGCTTCTCGAGTGGGTGAAGGTCAGTCCTTCATCCTCTCAGGACCATCCTCTCCTTCTCCAGAGGCTGCTGCCCAAGCCTTGTCCCAGAAGTAGATGCTGCCTTCAAGCTTGCTCAGGAGCCTGCTGTCCCTGCACCCCGTGTCCTGCGTGCTCCTCTTTCTGCAGAACCCCATCTCGGATCCAGGGACTCAGAGATGTCTGCAGAGCCAGTATCTCCTGTCTGCCTCCTCAGCCTGAGACTCCGTGGATGACACATGAGCACGTGACCTCCGATCTTCTTCCCGCCTCATGGCACTTTCCTTCTGCAGGGAGAAAAGCCCAGTGTCAGTGAGTCAGAGTCCTCTGGCCCCCAGGCCTGAGGGGCAAGAACCAAAGGGACAGACAAACTCCTCACGAGTCCCCAGTGAGTGCCAGCCCTGGGGCCAGGCTCACCGCACTCCTTGGATGGGATCTTGTCACTTTAACTTCATTCCACGCCCTCTCCTTTTTCTTCCTCTTTCTTCTCTTCCCCCTCTCACACCTTCAAAGAACAAACTCTTCTGGGAATTCCTCTGCTCCTGGGGGCCGCAGGAACCCCTTGGGTTCAGAATCCTGCACCAGAAGAAAGCCCAAAGCTGCCGCAGCACCTCCAGGCCACCCTTGAGCGCCTCACCCTGCCGTAGACCTCCCCTAGCCCAGGCTCCACATGGACAGAGGGTGTCAGAGAATCATCCTCCCCTCCAGGGGGCCCTGTTCTCCCTCCCCAGAAGAGGAAATCAGGCAAGCCCCCAGATTGCTCTGGTAACTTGTTGAGTAGCCAAAGATCCCCTGGGTACTCGAAGTCCCATCACCCACGTGTGGTGCCTGGCTAGATGGTAAACCAGACCGTGAGCGCCCTCCTGCCCGCGGCTTCTGCTGTGATTCCCTTCTCTGCTCCCCTCCTCCACCCTCTTTCATAACTCCTGCTCCTCCCTTTGCGTGGTTCTGACCGCACCCAGGGTGGAGGTGTTGAGGTGAGGTGGAGCCATCTCACCCCCTGGGAAGCTGGAGGATGGGGCAGTCGGCTCTCTGAAGCCAGCGTGTCTGTTCTGGCAGCCCTTGGGTGGGGTTTGCCAAGATCTGGGAATCTCTGGGGCTCTCTTGACCGTCATCATGCAATCTGCCTTTCTCTGCCTTGACGTGTGTGTGTGTGATGGGGCCTCAGAGCTTACTTGGCTGTGGCATCTAACTTGGCTGGCGACCTTATGAGTCAGAATGTGAACTGACCCCATGTCAGCTTTCTCTCTGGAGTTGCCCAAACCTGGGCCTTGTCTTTGCTCCTGTAAACCTGAGAGCACAGACATTTGCAACCCCCTACCCTCCAACACACACGCATGCATACACACAAATACACACACACACACACACACACACACACACACACACATACACCTCATTTCTTTCTCCACAACCCAAGCTAAGAGCTGTCATAGCTTTCTCTCTCCAAAATCCCCTTTCAGTTTGAGTCTTTGAAACTTCTTCCCTGGGCCAGAGGCAACTCAGCGAGGGGCATAGAACCGGTTTTCAGAAGCCTCCTTTGGAGAGTCCAGTTGACCATCACTTAGGCACACCTGTCACCCAGCTGGAACTGGGCCAACTGGAGCTCCTTTTGCAAATCCTGCATGGTAATGCAGAGTTGACCCAGGGCTGCTGCTGTCCTAAAGTAGGAAGGCAGCAAAATCAGACAAGGGTCGTGTCCTAAAGGGGTCTGGTTCACCCAATCTACTTCACATTGGTGAAGGAGTGGCCTGCCCTTGTGGTCGAGAAAACCTGCTTACCCCTTACAGGCTTGACGATATTTGGTTCCAGAACAGAAGTGAGTGTGTTTACCAAAATCGAATGGGCAGCATCATTGGCCCATGTTAGTACTTAGAAACCTGAGTAGAAGCAGAGATGCCAGTGACTCCTCTGGTTTGACCCAAGTGCCCCCACCTGTCTGTGACAGGTCCGCCTTAGATAGAGAGGTCTCTGTACCCGGAATGGAAACGACTCACTCGTCCAAGCAGAATAAATGTTGTGTGCAGAGCTATTTACCAAGGTGTTGCAATGTCTGGGCTGGGTTGGGCTGGGTTGGGGTTGCCAGAGGAAAAGAAAAACAGATGAGGAAAACTATAAGGATTGAGTTATAAACATGACTAGCATGTAGAGGAAGAAAACTCAAAAGAGGAGCTAAAAAGATAGTACAGGAAGTAAGGTGCTTGCTTACCTTGCATGGAACCAATCTAGGTTGGACCTCCAGCACCCCACATGGACCCCTGAGCCTCACAAAGGGTAATCGCTGAGTACAGAGCCAGAAGTAAGCCCTGAGTACTGCCAGGTGTGGCCCCCAAATTTAAAAAAATAAATAACTCAAAGGAGCCTCTTTGGAGATCACTCAGTCCTTCCTTGGCAATTCTATTGAGTTTTATAGATACAGAAATAATCATTAAAATGGGGGAAAGAAATAACAACAATATAATAGCTTCATTTTTCAGTTTGCCCTTTCAGTAAACTGAATGTAAAGAATGGGGCCAGAGACATAGTATAATGAGAAGGCGCTTGCCTTGCATGCAGCCAATCTCGGTATGATCCCTGGCGTCCCATATGGCTCCCTGAACCCCATCAGAAGTAACTCCAGAGTGCAGAGCCAGGAGTAATGCCTGAGCATTGCTGGGTATGGCCCAAAGTAAAAATTTCCTGGACACTTAGAAACCCTACCTCATTTATTACCTTATTTATTTCCTGAGACAATCCTATGAGGCAATTACTGTCAGCGTCTTCATTTTACAAGTGAGAAACTGAGCGTAAGTTCACTCATCCCCAGATGCCCTGGTCAGACAGGGCCACACCAAGAGAAGAGCCCATGCGTCATGCCCTCTAGTCCAGTGTGTAGCTGCCGTGGCACCATTGCAGCCCAGCAGACGCTGTCAGAGAGCCAGGTTCAGGACCTGCGAGGGGAGTGCACGCCTTCCCACTGTCCGGGTTCACTGTGAGCAGAACCGCTGCTTTACAGGCACTGTGAGGTGGGAAAGAAACGCCGAGCACAGAGCGTGAGGTACCAAATACAAGAAAAATGTGGAGGCTGCTGGGAAGGCGAGGCTCAGTGTCAGAACGCCTGTCTGTGTGAGAGGCCTCGGAGTAGACAGCCAACCACCACCCCCCAAACACAATAAAACAACACAGAAAACCACAGAGGCTTCGAAACAGAGTCAGAATTCATGAGAGGAGTCCTGGGCCATTTCTGGGAGAGGACAACTGGTCAGGCCACGCATGTGGGCCTGTGGGAAAGACAGTTGACCCTGTGTGGACAGGTTGGATCCCACAAAAGAAGAGGGGCGTAGTGGGGAAGGGAGCTCCCCTTGGGAGGTTCAAGAGAAGAAACAGGCTTAGACCATGGAGAAAAATGGTTGAGAGGAGGTCCAGAGTCCTAGCCAAGAAGGCAGCCTATGCTTGAGACAGTGAGGGGAGCCATGAAAGAAAATACTAGTCTGAGAGGAAGGGGCCCCACCCAGGAACAGGGACTCTGTGAAGAGACAGTGAAAGCCTGGAGAGGGTCACGGGTGGGGTGCAAATAAGGGAACAGAACGGGCTACAGGAGTGAAGAAGGAAGAAGCAAAGCATCAGTGAATTCCACGGGGAGGTTCAAGAATTTAGGAGAAAGCTGAGCAGGCAGCTAGCTCGCAGGCAGGTGCTCATAAGAAACCTTCCCTCTTTCATCGCCTGCAGGGACCACTTTCCGGTGTTCCCCAGGCCACCCTGGGCCTCAGTGCCCCCACCCCAGCTCCCACCAGTTACGATCTGTCCACTCCTCCCTGAATGCCCCTGACACTGCCATTGAGCCCAACCCCTATGCCGAATCCACCTCCTTGCCCTCCCAGCATCTCTGCGGGACCACCCCCCACCTTATTAGCTGCAGGATCCCTCAGGCCCCGAGCATGCCCTTCCAGGCTTTGGTTCTTGCTTTTTCTGTGATCCCCTAGAACTGTAGCACTGTCGTCCCGTTGCTCATCGATTTGCTTGAGCGGGCACCAGTAATGTCTCCATTGTGAGACTTGTTGTTACTGTTTTTGGCATATCGAATACACCACGGGAAGCTTGCCAGGCTCTGCCGCGCAGGCGGGATACTCTTGGTAGCTTGCTGGGCTCTCAGAGAGGGACAGAGGAATCGAACCCGGGTCCCCTAGAGTGTCAGTATTTGAATCACATATTTTTATTCTGGGTATCCCTTGGAAAGTGTCCCGGGTCTCAAAAAAGTGGCTGTTTTGAGATGTTTTGAAGGACATTCACAGCAGTTTGTCAACTCAAATGAGCCAGATAGTGGTAGCCAAAGGCAAGCTCTGAAACTGTTGAGTTGAAAATCTTATTCATCTTGCGCCCTCTTGTGGAAAAGAGATAAAGTTAGACGAGGATTTAATTCTTTGCTCACCACCCGTTTCTGTAAATATTACATTATATTAATAAATTTTAAATAATTGTGTGTAGTATTATCATTGTTTTAATTAGTATATATTAAATTCAAAATAAATAAAATATAGTAATATAAAATGTTTATGATTTATGATTTGGTGAATAAAGTTCACAGATGAACCAGGAAGTATTTTCAATAGTATTTTATTTGGCTTCATGCTTCATGAACTTCAGATCTTACCCTGGGCTCTCGTGCGTGGTTTGTGGGCGGCACTGGTGGGGCTCAGGTGTCACTCCTAGTGGTGCTGGGTGGGGAAGAGGCACATGGTGCCAGGATTGAAGGTGGGGCTGCAGCACGCGGAGCATGTGCTCCCACCCTTTCACCCATCTCCGCAGCCTCCCATCATACTCATCAAATTCTTAGCCTTCTGTCTCTTAGCTCACTCCCAAAACACCGCTGCTAGTGGGAAATTGGCCCTTTTAGAAATGTATTCCTCTTCTTTCCTTGCTTATGTATTAATGGAGTATGAATTTAAATAAATATCAGTGTGCCAGCCTGCATAAAGGAAGCCAGGGACAGAGAGAGCATAAAGATGAATGGGATGCAGACCCTGGGTGGTCAAGTACATGAGTCAGATAGTTGTATCTTGGAAGATCTCAGATTTCTCCTGGGGGAAATAGGTGGATGGTGGTGCTGGTCTAAGAGATAAATAGGGAAATAAGAGGTGAGTGTAGGGGAATCAGCAGTAACTTATTTTATCAATTACTATCATGTGCCTGTGGCAACAAACAAGTACTGGTGCTTTGTTAGCAGCCATGTCTAAAAGGAGACTCAATAAAAAGATTAGTCTCAAGATATCAGTTTGAACTGATTAGTTTAGAGATGGTAAAGCCAAGGGCCAGAGAAATAGTACAGGAGATATGGTGCTTCCTTGCATGTGACCAACCCAGGTGTGTTCAATCCCTAAAATCTCAAATGGTCCTCCAAGATCTATCAGGGGTGTTCTCTGAGCTCAGAATCAGGACTAAGCCCTGAGTCCTGCCATGTGTGGCAAAAAAAAAAGAAAAAGTCTTTTAGATGGCAATAGATGGACTACCCCATCTTCAATTTCTGCAGAAGGAACCAAATTCAGAGAATGGAGAACACGTTTAATTTGTGGGATTTGAAACAGGACGAAGACCTGAAGAAATTGTAATAATGAAAATGAAAGACAGTGTTTAAAAGGGAGAGCCTGAAGTTAGTGCAGTAATAAAAATGAGGGACAAATAGTTCGAAGTGGGAGAAGTACCATTGTTAATAATGTGAAATGCTGAGAAGGTAAGGACTAAAACAAGTGAATTAGATTTGAAACAGGGAAGACACATAAAGGGGTAAGAGTGAAGTCTCAAACAAGTGTGAACAAAAATGGAGAAGTATAGTTATTGTTTAATAGCTATCCTATTGCTCATCGATTTGCTCGAGTGGGCACCAGTAATGTCTCCATTGTGAGACTTGTTACTGGTTTTGGCATATCAAATACACCACGGCTATGTGCAAGGCAAGCGCCCTACCCACTATGATATCTATAAGTGATCTTATTATACATCTAACTGAGAAACCAAATTGGTTGGTAAGATCTAAAATAAGTAAAAGTAGCAACTTTTCTATCAAATTCTGTATCTACTTTCAACTTTTATAGCTGATCCTACGGGGAATCACCATACTTAAAATTTTTAAAAACTCTTTTAGTAAAGTTCTTTCTTTTTGCTATTATAGCTTCATATTATGGAAGATAATGACTTAGTTTTTTTGTACAACTACCTCATCACTCAGAAATCTCAATCCTCATGCCATCCTCCTAGTATTCTTCTAACAATTTGGGTTTAGATTAGCATTCAATGTTTACATTATGACTAAGAAACTTTTATTATGATTAAGAAAATATTACACATAACTACAAATTCTAATACACTTTAAGCACATTCTTTTGTTTACTTGGGCTGGAGCGATAGCACAGTGGGTAGGGCATTTGCCTTGCACATAGCCAACCTGGGTTCAATTCCTCCGCCCCTCTCGGAGAGCCCGGGAAGCTATTAAGAGTATCCCACCCGCATGGCAGATCCTGGCAAGCTACCCGTGGCATACTCGATATGCCAAAAACAGTAACATGTCTCACATAGAGACATTACTGGTACCCGCTCGAGCAAATCGATGAATAATGGGATGAGAGTGACAGCGACAGTGATTTGTTTTCTTGGACATATGAGTATTGTTTTTTCCTCTCTGCTCAGTCTTCCTATGTGACTGTCACTACTTTCCCTCTTCCCCCTTTTGTTGTGATTAAAATGGCTGAGGGTAGAAGACATGCTTGGTCGTGGTGCTTGCATACTTAGTTGCAGTGAGCACTGAGGGTCCTGGATCTGGTTGTGGAGTTTGCACACACCACTGTCACACAACTGGCCACAGTGCCTGCAAATTTTTATCAGTGGTGTTTGGTGGGGATAACACCCTCCAGTGCAGTGTTGCCATAAACCTGACTGCAACATGCAGCAGACACACACTGTTTTAATGCTGAGGGGCCAGAACAGTAGTCCACTCAGCACATGTGGGCTGTGCCAGGGACCAAACCTGCAGCCTCACACAGACAAGGCGGGCAGAGCCATCCCTGGACTCAGTGTTACTCATTTTTCCAAGAATATAAACATCCTTTCAAAATAGACACCATCTCAAAAGTCCATCCACAAGTTATTCCATCCAAATCACACCCTCCTCCCTCTCACCCCAAACACACACACACACACACACACACACACACACACACACACACACACACCCCTCAAGGCATTTTTTGAGCTCTCTCCATCCCTCCATCAAACCCAGTCTCTGTTTAATGCTGACACCATCACCAGGGATATTGTCAGAAATTTTCATTACCCTCAATGTTGAATCCCCTTTCTGTGATTCCTTACTTGTTTTGCTCTCTTTTGGACAGACTGGGAGTCTCCTGAGAAAATATGCATGGGAGGGAACTTTCTTTTTATACTTACACATCTAAAAGTGTATTCTCACTTTGAATGACCCAATGAGAATTTAGCTGGAGATTACTTTTAATATTTTGATGACATTGTATATCATCTTCTAACTGAGAAGTCTAACATCTGAGTTTTTTTATTTTTAGTTCATGGCTTGTTACATTTTGGAAAGTTTTAGGGTCTTCTATTTGACTCAATATTTGGAGAAAGTCCAGATGATATTGCATCTTCATTCCTTTTGTTCAGCTTGCAAGCCAAGGGCAGGCTGTCATATCCATGAGTTATCTTTCAATCTTGGGATATTTTCTCAAAATTAAAAAAAATGATAACTTCATTTTCTTGCATCTTTTTTTCTATTACCCTTATTACTAGGATATATATCTCGAGGCAATTCTTAAATTTCTGAGTCTTTGTTTTGTGCTCTCTGGAGAGTTAACCTGCTTTCCAAATCTTTGGCTGAATTTTCCTTATCTTTTGCCATTTTAATTTTTAAGAAATCATTTTTGGGGTTGGAGCAATAGCATAGCGGGTAGGGCGTCTGATTCCTCTGTCCCTCTCGGAGGGCCCGGCAAGCTACCGAGAGTATTGCGCCCACACGGCAGAGCCTGGCAAGCTACCCGTGGCGTATTCGATATGCCCAAACCAGTAAAAAGTCTCACAATGGAGATGTTACTGGTGCCTGCTCAAACAAATCGATGAGCAACGAGATGATACAGTAAAGAAATAATTTTTATTTTCTAATAATAAAAAATGATTTCTTAAAAATTAAGACTGGATTCCACGGGACATCAAGCTACCTATGAGGTGGTCAGACTTCTTCGTCAAGACCCTGAATGAACGGTTTGAGGTTCTTCGTGTTCCTGGAGCAAGCAGACTCCACTGGGATACACTAGCACGCAACAGGGATGAATGGAAATGTTACTGGTGCAAACCGATGAGCAATGGGATGACAAGTGATACAAGTGATTTTTATTTTCTAGATGTCTTCATCAGGTCCTCCAGAGAATGTTATTTCCTTTATTTTCTTTCCAGGAACTTAAAAAAATTTTTTTTTAGTTGTCTTCAGCTTCTTTTATGTTTCCCTAGATTCCTTTATTGATTTATTTTTGGGGCTACACCCAACCATGTTCAGGGTTTACTCATGGCTCTGCACTCAGGGATCATTCCTGATGGACTTGGGGGACTATATGGGGTCCCAAGGATCGAACCCAGGTTTCCTGCATGCAAGGCAAACACCCTAACCACTGTACAGTCTCTCCAGCCCCCCCTCCCTAATTTTTTTATATTATTATTATAATTATTACTATTGCTTTTTGGGTCACACCCGGCGATGTACAGGGTTGCTCCTGACTCTGCACTAAGGAATTACTCCTGATGGCGTTCTGGGGACCAAATGGGGTACTGGGAATTGAACCCCAGTTGGCCGCATGCGAGGCAAACACCCTACCCGCTGTACTATCACCCTACCCGCTGTACTCTCACTTTATTTCTTTGTTTTTGTCTCTTTCATATTGGTGACATTTCTCAAACTGAGACCACTGATCCCTTTCACTAAGAGCTGAGTGGAAGCTGGCTGGGGTGGGGTCAGTGGGGTTGATTAGTAGAACTTCCAGAGAGCCATGTGCTTAGTCATATTTAATAACCTTCATCTCTTAGGAAGGCATGTCATTCCCCCTGGTCTGGTCTGGTAATAATATGCAGAGCTAGTGTAAGAATCAAGTAAGAGCTAGTGTTAGAATCAAGCAAAAAGACAGTAAAAGTAATGGCTGATTATTTTTGTTGTTGTTGCTGATTATTTAACAGTGGCTGATTTATAGCAAATTACCCAGTGAATATGCTACTTTTATTTTTTAACTTTTTTGTTTTTGAGGAGTTTTTGTTTGTTTTGCTTGTTTTGTTTTTTAGTTTCTGCACCACAACCTGCTGCGCTCGGGGGGCTACTCCTGGCTCTGGGCTTTAGGAATCTCTCCTGGCAGGCTTTGGGGATCATATGTGGTGCCTGGGATGGCACCCAGGTCAATGGAGTGCAATGCAAGCATCCTTCCCTCTGTACTATCGTTCAGCTCCCAACCCCTTTTTAACACTTTTTATGATTACTTTTCAGTAGTGTCCTCACATGCTTTGCTCTCTAATAATTCTCTTCCCATAAGCAACTGCAAACTCTGAAACATTGTGTGCGAGTGTGTTGGGGGTGGGAAAGAGAGGCGGAGTCCCCATCGATTTTTTCCCAGTTGGATAAAACAGATGTGGGTAAGAGAACAAGAAATTTTTTTTCTGTCCTTATTTCTGGTAGTTACTTTCATTACGAAGAAAAAAATATTCTAAGCAGTTCCCGTGAAAAAGGACCACATGAGTACATTTCTGAGAGCAACTGGGAAAACATTTTTCATGCTTGGAGACAGGTGAGACATTAACCAGAGAAAACCAGCTTAGAGGAAACAATACTCATGCAACAAGGATGGCACAAGGTTTAGACAAAACCCAGTCTTTATTTTACACCAGGGAAAACCCAAGAAGGCAGAAAGTCGTCAGCGGATCTCCCAAGGCAGAAAGAAACTATATGGAAGGAAAGAAGGGAGTGGGGCGGGGGACCCTGTAGTCAGAGCCTGACCCTTAATCAGCATCAGCCAGGGACTGTCAGGACTGACGGAATCTGTCCCAGCTAGGGTCTTCGTGATCACCAAAGAATCCACACTGCGGGGATGTGGGTCCGCTTCAAGTTGTTTGATAAAACGGTTTATTCTGAGAATCTCAGGCGGTCTTTGTGTCAGAAACGTCGGCCCAGCGGTCAATTAAGAACATCTCCACTCACAGCTGTGCAGTTCAAGGACATTCTACTGTCTACAACTTCAGTATTAAGACTCAAAGAAGCTCTATTAAAATGTGGAGAAATTCCACTTCTGTAGTACTCGGAGCAGCCTTGTCGGGCGTCGGTGTCGGGCACTGGGCTGTCCAGGGAGGCGTTCTTGCACACGCCGCGCCCACGGGTCTCTCTGTGGAGAGACGTCAGGAACCAGGTCCCACACGGAGAGGCTGACTTCGACCTCCCGAGAGAGAAGGGGCGTGAGGGGCCAGCGGTGAGGCGTCCAGGGGGACCAGGACCCATGGGAGGGTTAAGAAAGGCCTTAAGACAAGAAACGCTAAGAAACGCTTAAGAAAGGCCTGGAATCTTAGTGACCCTGGGCAAGTCCCTGGGCCACCGAGTTCATCTTCTGCAAAACGAGGAGACGCTTCCTGGGTTCGTGAGAGAACGCCTGAGGTCCTGTGAGAAAGAATGCCTGGGCACACTACGGCGGCACCGAGCGGCCGGGGTCCCCCACCCCGCGACCCCCGCCTCCTCCTCTTCAGGCACCCGGAGGCGCGCCGGCTCGTCTCCAAGGCAACCGCACCCGGGCCCGGGCCCCGCCCCCAGCCCCGCCCTGACCGGAAGCAGCTGCCGGCGGGGCACGAGGCGGGCGCGCCCCAGACGCCGCGGGGTCGTCTTCCCCGCCGCGAGGTGAGAAGCGGCGTCCGCGAGCGCGAGGTGTGGAGGGCGCGGCCGAAGCGCCCCTTCCCGTCACAGCGCTGCCTCCTGCAGGTCCCTCTCCCCCGACACCTCCCCGGGCGGAGGGGGTCCGTGCAGCTCTCGGGGTCCCGCTGAGTGGGGGCGTGGGGGGAGCCGTCAGGGGCGTGGGGTGTGTGTGGGGGGGGCGTCCGAGCATCTCCGCTCCCTGCCAAGACCCTGGATCGGGGCTCTGGGTGCAGCTGCCCCGCCTAGGTGCAAACCGGGTCCTCGAGAGTTGTTGCGAGGGGAACTGATGCAGAAAAGGCTGAGCGCGTGCTCATCCCCCGGACGGCAGTGTAGGGTCCCTCAATGTAGACCCCCAGACCTCGCCAGACCCGCGGCTTCTCTTGTTTCTGCCCCTCCAGCCTTGTGCCTTCGCGCCCAGGTGTGTCCCCGGGCACACCCGCTGACCAGCCTTTGGGTGCTGGATCGGGTGTGGCCCCTATGCCATGGGTCTCATTCCCAGAGCTGGCTGGTGGGTGAGAAGGGTGCTTTGTCTGTTTTTTAAGGTTTTAGTGAGTTTCCATTTATTAGAAGAGAGCTAGACACCGCTTTACCACTGCATATTCCTGCTGGATTATCTGCTAAATTTTTCAGTCGAAAAGATGAAAAAAGCAGGTGCAATCATTATGTGAAGCTTAAAAATAAAAACCACCTTGTGCCTTATATTTAAAAACAGGGTGCTGCAGTTATGCAGCAGTGAAATAATGATGATGCTGTGAAATGTGTAAATTCTCTTGTCAGCTGTTAGCATCTGCAATGTGGTATTAAGGTGATGATGTTGGTTCCCACCCCTTGCTGAAGTGAAATGGAGGGGAGGGGTTTGTAGGTGGGAATGATAGAACAGATAAAGCAAAATAAGATAGAGGCCCTGTGTAACTTTTGTAAAGGTCCTCAGTTACTAGTAATCAACTAAAGTGGCACAAAGAAAAGTGACTTTCCACCTTCTTCCTGCCAACAAGTCACTGCTTCAAGGAGAAATTGCCTTTCATAGCTGGTTGCTGTATCTGATGAATTGTGAATTGGTAATCAGGGATCACTGTAGGTAATGTTTGCGGCACCAACAGGGGTGCTGGGGATCAAACTTGGGTCAGCTACATGCAAGGCAAGCGCCCTACCTGCAGTACTATCTCTCCAATCTGAAACAATATTATCCAGTAAAAGTATAGTTAAGTAAGCATAGATGTTACAGATAGGAAGTATAAGTATGAAAATAGAAGTAAATTTAGATGACGTGATATGCAATTGCTTTTTCTTAATAACTGGCTCCTTTAATATCAAAATAATTGTCATAACAATTAGTAAATGCTTGTTTAAAAAGCCACACAAAAGTACTTCTGTCATGAGACTATTACTTAGATCTCTTTGCAGCAGGCTAGATCAAATTAATTAACTCTTTGAACCTACATCAGAGACCAAGTTTTTCTCAGGTTCTCTTATTCTCCCGGAACTCCTGTGATCTCTCGTGAGGATGATTTTGAGGGGAAAAAAATAGGAATTACTACTGCATATGAATTAATGAGTCGTAGCTCTTTGAATCTCCTAAGGAAGAGACTCAGAGTTTCCCTTGAAAGCATGGTTTTTGTTAAGATAAAGGCTGTCCTTACTATTTATTTTTATGCTTCCAACTTTAGTTGTATCACTCTAAGTATTTGTCTTCCTACTTGTTTCTTTAATTGTATTTAAGGAGTGTTCATAGTGTTTCGCCTCCTTAAAGATTAAAACTCCGTCCTTCTGAGCTATTCCCAATCAAGATGTCCACAAAAGTGAGAGACTCACCAACTCTCCACCCACAAACTTCAGAGGATCCTGCCGGTGTTCTGGTTGTGAAGATGGAGGAGGAAAAACAGACCCTTGACCTGAACTCGAACCTCCGCTGGAGCCACTGCTATAGCCCAGAAACGTTTCACCAGAGGTTCAGGAGGTTTGGCTATCAGGATGCCCCTGGGCCCCGCGAGGCCCTGAGCCGGCTCCGGGAGCTGTGTCACGGGTGGCTGAGGCCAGAGGCGCACAGCAAGGAGCAGATCCTGGAGCTGCTAGTGTTGGAGCAGTTCCTGGCCATCCTGCCGGACGAGCTGCAGGCCTGGCTGCTGGAGCAGCGGCCAGAGGATGGCGAGGAAGCCGTGAGTCTGCTGGAGGAGCTGGAGCGGGAGCTGGATGAGCCGAGGCCACAGGTAAGGCGCAGTTTGGGGCCCGGAGATTAGCCGGGAGAACTCTACCTGCCTTTCGGGTAGAGCTCTCACACTGTTCTAACTAGCGCCCCCAGATGTGAGGCCTAGTGAATGTGCTCTCTGCCACGCCAGAAAAGAAAACGGGGCCCTGTTTCCCCACACTCTTTTTCTGTGTTGCAGGGTATTTTCCACAGTTTCTTCTTTGTTATTTTTCTCCCGAAGTCCCAATCCCACCCTTCTTCAGCCTCAGTTATACCTGTTTCCAGGTCTTATTGGAACAAAAGGAGGATATGCCTGCAGAGAAGCTATCGCCTTGCAACGTAACTCTGGGGCTACCACGCAGCCAGCTCAGGCCTGAAAAGAAGCAGCTGGGAGCATCAAGAGAACTTCAGTCCTTAAGAGAAAATGGTGAGGAGCTGGATTCAGTTTGGTGCTGGGTGGTGAACCGTGCCTCACAGCCCGCCACACTTCTTTTGGCTTCTTAGAAGTCTCACATTTCCTCTCCTATCTTGTTCCCACAACAGTGGAAACTTCACTGAGGAATATTCTCAGTGTTTTTTTGTTTCTCATATTTCAAAAGAACTTTCAGGGACCAGAGCAATAATATAGCAAATAGGATGCTTAACTTGCACACAGCTGACCCAAGTGCGATCCCCACCATTCCAAATGGTCCCCTGAGCCCTGCCAGGAGTGATCCCTGAGTGCAGAGCCAGGATTAAGCCCTGAACATTGCCAGGTGTTACCAAAACAACAACCAAAAAAACCCTTTAGATTTTAACATTTTCTCATCACCTTCAAGAGGATTTAACATTACTACAAACCACGGAAAGAAAATTCATACGACTAAAGCAGGAACAGTTCAGCCCAAGATGACTTCCTGTCAGCCTTAGTCCCACCTCTGTTACTTTTATACAGCATTTCAGTTCCTTCTAAGAAATGCTGCTGATCTCCATTATTATTTTCTGTTAAGTCTTATTCAGTTACTCAGGAGGATGTTGTCAGAATCACCTATATTGTATCCATAAGCTCTCATGGTACATTAAGTATGTTTGTATAAGTTTTATTACTATGTCCCATTCAAAATAGACTTCTGTTGCTCTTAGCATCACTTTTATAGGATTCCAGATGGCTGGCATAACAATTGCTCCCATACTTAAAAAAATTTAAAATAAAAATGATAGATACTATGGGGGAAAAGCAAAGCAGAGTAAGGGTGAGAGAGAGAGAGGGAGGGACGATCCTTATCAATTAAGAGTGGTAGTAAAGGCCTCTGTAACATGACATTTGAACTGAAAATGTTTAGGTTCATTCTGGATAAAATGTGAACCAGTGATGAAGAGGAAAACTAACTCCAGTTGAGAGTATTTTTCTTGACTACTTCATCATTCCAGGATGACGGCAAACAGAAAGAGAAAAGAATACAAAAATTTAGAAAGGTTTTTAGATTTTAGAAAATTGGCTCAACACCGATATCACCACCAGTGTCAACTACCCTCCACCAGTATTCTTATTCTCCCCACCCCCAAACTCTTCCCCATCCCTACATGCCAATTTAACAGACACATTACGAAGTTCAGATTAGATCTCATGTTTGCAGTGTTGTTGAGCCTGCATTTTGGATAGATACTATACCACTCTCCCATATTATCAGTATAACTGAAGCCCTGATGCCTGTTCGCCCATTACTTCTCATTCTCTTCTCGCCCTCAACCCCTTGATATTTTTTCCTTCTCTGCCCTTCTCTAAACACCAGGTCAAGGGTGATCTAGGCATCCCCCCTTTACTATAATTTCCTCATCCAGTATTCTACATACTGCATGTAAGTGAAATCATCCTATGTTTGTCTTTCTTCTTCTGGCTTACTTTACTCAATATGACACCTTCCAGTTCCATCCAGGTTTTAGCAAGTTTGAATGATTTCATCATTCTTTGCAGCTGCATAGTATTCCACTGTGTGTATATACCGCATCTTCCTACTCCATTCATCTATCATTGGACACAGGTTGATTCCATATCTTAGCTATTGTACTGAGTACAGCAATGAGTAATGCCATGTGTGTCCTTTTGAGAGAGTGCTTTTATGTCCTGGGGGTAGAAACCCAAAAGTAGAATTTCTGGGTCATATGGCAGTTCAATTTAAAATTTACTGAGAACTCTACATACTGTTTTCCACAAGGTGACATTCCAACCATCAGTGGATGAGAGTTTTTACCAGATCCCTGCCAACACGGATTGATCCTACTAATTTTGATATTTCCCATATGTGTGAGGTGCTATCTCATTGTCCTCTTAATTTGTATTTCTCTGATGATAAGTGATGCTGAGCACTTTTTCATGTGCCCACCATCCATCTGCCTGTTTCTTCTGAGAAGTGACTATTCATTTTCTCGTAGTTTTTTTAATTTCTTTTTTGTGGATTTCTTTTTTTTTGTCTTTGGGTCATACCCTGTGATGCACAGGGGTTACTCCTGGCTCTGCACTCAGGAATTACCCCTGACGGTACTCAGGAGACCATATGGGATGATGGGAATTGAACCTGGGTCGGCCGCGTGCAAGGCAAATGCCCTACCCGCTGTACTATCACTCCAGCCCCTCTTTTTTGTGGATCTTTGTGAGTATTTTATATACCCTGGATATTAAACTTTTATCTTATATGTTTAATACAAGCATTTTTTCCCATTCAGATAGCTGCCTTTTAGTTTTAGCCCATGTGTTTTGGGTTTTTTTTTGGTGGGGGGGTTGCCATGCAGAAACTCTAATTTTATGTAGTCCCATTTGTTTATTTTTTATTTTGTTGTCTTTGCCAATGGTATCAAATCATTGAAGACACCTTAGAGGTCTTGATCTTGAAGTATTCTGCCTATATTTTCTTCAGTGTACTTTATATATAATTTCTAGTTGGATCTCAAGGTCTTTGATCCACTTTGAATTGACTTTTGTGTGAGGTTTAAGATACAGATCCAGCTTTTGTTTCTTACACTTAGTTATCCAGTTTTTCCAGCACCACTTGTTAGAAGAGGCCATCTTTACTCCATTTTATGTTCTCAGCTCCCTTATTGAAAATTAACTGTCCATAAATATGGGGTTTTGACATTGGGTATTCAATTCAGACCCATTGATCAGAGGCCCTATTCTTATTCTAGTACTATGAAATTTTTTTCGCTATAGCTTTATAATAAAGTTCCAAATTAGGTAATGAAATACCTCCCAACTTCTTTCAGTTTTTCTTTGGCTATTTGTGGGGTTTCTCTGATCCCATACAAACTTTATTATTGACTTTTCTAGATCCTGGAAGAATGTTGTCTGAATTTGGTTAGGGAATGCATTGAATATATATGATAGTTTAGGTGGGATAGTCATTTTAGTAGCACTGTAGCACTCTCGTCTCATTGTTCATCGATATGCTCGAGCGGGCACCAGTAACATCTCCATTGTGAGACTTGTTAGTTTTTGGCATATTGAATACGCCACAGGTAGCTTGCCAGGCTTTGCCATGCGGGCAAGATACTCTCGGTAGCTTGCCGGACTGGAGCGATTGCACAGCGGGTAGGGCGTTTGCCTTGCACGTGGCTGACCTGGGTTTGATTCCTCTATCCCTCTTGGAGAGCCCAGCAAGCTACTGAGAATCATTTTAGTAATATTGATTTTTCCGATCCGAGTGTGGAATATTTTTACATTTCCTAATATGGTCTTCTTTCTCTTTCTCGAGTGATTTAGAGTTATCATGGTACAGATCACTTACATCTTTTGTTAAGTCGATTCCTAAATTCTAGATCTTTTGTTAAGTGATTCTAAGATGTTTTGGGATACTATTTAAAATAGGAGATACTCCTTGATTGCTTTCTCCTCTGATTCATTTTTTTGTACGTAAAAATGTGCCCTATTTTTGTGCCCTATTGACTTTATAGCTACCCACATTGCTGTACTGGTTTGTTTCTAGGAGCTTTTTGGTGGACTCTTCAGGGTCTCCTATGTATATCATCACGTTATCTGCAAATAGTCATAATTTGAGTTCTTCTTTTTCAATTTGGATTACTCAGATTCATTTTTCTTGTCTGATTGCTGTAGCCAGAGCTTCTAATATTATGTTGAATAAAAGTGTAGAGAGTGAACGTCCTTGCCTTATACCTCATCTTAAGGAATTCTTTCAGTTTTTCACCATAAAGGATGGTACATTTATAGGCTTATTGCGGATGGTCATTATCTTGAGGAAACTTCCTTCTACTCCTCTGTTGTTGATAGTTTTTATCATGAATGGATCTTGGACCTTGTCAAAGACTTACTCTGAGTAAATTGATATGATCATATGATTTTTATCATTCGTTTTACTAAGATAGTGTATTGTTAATTGATTTGCATATGTTGAAGTATCCTTGCATCCCTGAGATGAATCCCATTTGATTAGGGTGTATGATTTTTTTGATATCTTGTTTGATTTGGTTAGCTAAGATTTTGTTAAGGATTTTTACATTGATATTGATCAGGGAGATTGGTCTGAAATTTTCTTTTCTGGAAGTGTCTCCATCTGCTTTGGGTATTAGTGTAATGTTAGCTTTAGAGAAAGATTCCTGTGTCTTCAATATTTTGGAAGAGTTTAAGGAGTAAAGGGAGTAAATCTTATTTGAAGGTTTTATAGAGCTCATTGGTGAAGCCATCTGGACCAAGGCTTTTATTCTTGGGGAGATTCTTAATTACTATGCCAATTTCCTTACTTGTGATTGGCTGGTTTAGGCTTTCTGTTTCCTCCTCATTCAGCTTTGGAAGATTCCATGACTCTAAGAATCTACCCATTTCTTCTTGGTTCGGGGGCTGGAGAGATAGCACAGCGGGTAGGGCGTTTGCCTTGCACGCGGCCGACCTGGGTTCAAATCCCAGCATCCCACATGGTCCCCTGAGCACGGCCAGGGGTAATTCCTGAGTGCAGAGCCAGGAGTAACCCCTGTGCATCGCCAGGTGTGACCCAAAAAGCATTTCTTCTTGGTTCTCCAGCTTAAGAGCAAATAGTTGTTCACAGTAACCTCTCATATTTTAAATTTCTGAAGGATTCGTTATAATTTCTCCCCTTTCATCTGATTCAATTTATATGAACTTTTTTTTCCCTTGTGAATCTAGCTAAAGTTTTATCTCTCTTGTTTATTTCCTTTGAAGAAGGAGCTTCTGGTTTCAATGATTCTTTGAATTGGTTTCTTGCTTTCTATGTTGTTGATTTCTGGTCTTATTTTTATTATTTTTCACCTTTGGATTTGTTTGTTGTACCTTCTCCAGATTTTCGAGATGTCTGTTTAGCTTGTTGATTTGGGCTTTTCCTCCTCTCTTAATGTAGGCCTACATTCTGTGAATTTCCATCTTAGTACAGACAGCTTTTGTTATATCTCATAGATTCTGGTAGTTTGTGTCTTCATTTTCATTAGTTTCAAAGAATCTTTTTATTTCTTCCTTGATTTCCTCTCCTTCTGTACATGTTAAAAAGATGCATAGAAGTATGAAAACAGAAAACAGCCAGGAACTTATAGTAGAAAACAGAGAGAATGAGAATTACATGTAAGGAAACATGGCCATTTCTTATGACTATTACATGGTTTTTGTGCTACTGTGACCTTGTCCTGTCAAAGCTTCTGCAGCTCGTGACCTTGGTCTCTTTTTGATATTAATGATTAGACATTGGGATGACTTTAGAGTTTGAATTCACAAAAAGTGAATTTGTGGAGAATTTGTGTGTCTTAATAATAAAATTTTAAATATAATAGAATTTATAAAATAAAAAGTGAATTTGTGTAGGATGCCATGGGTTTGATCCCTGATACCACCAAAAAAAAAAAAAAGGAAAAGAAAAAAAATAATTTGAGACAGAATCCCTACCATATACATGTAATTTTTTCTACTTAAAACACGAATAGTCATTCAACTAGTAAAATATATAGAAGAGAAGTTTTTCAATACCTGGCACTACATACAAAGAACCAGGAGTAAGTCCTGAGCATTGCTGTGTGTGGCCCAAAATACAACAGAACAAAACAAAAAGAACAGACTTTTTCTTTAAAAAACATGGGGTATTCTTATTTATTTATTTATTTATTTATTTATTTATTTATTTTGCTTTTTTGGGTCATACCTGGTGATGCACAGGGGTTACTCCTGGCTCTGCACTCGGGAACCACTCCTGGTGGTGCTCACGGGACCATATGGGATGCTGGGAATCGAACCTGGGTCAGCCGTGTGCAAGACAAACACCCTACCCACTATGCTCTCGCTCCAGGCCCCAAACATGGGGTATTCTGCTGCCATTGGTTGACATGTTAGCTGGCCTAATCTATAATTCTCTCTCTCTCTCTTTTTTTTTCCATCTTTTTGGCTTTTTGTGTCACACCCAGCAGTGATACTCAGGGATTACTCCTGGCATTGCTCCAGGAACCATATGGAATGCTGAGGATCAAACCTGGGTTGGCTACGTGCAATGCCAACGCCCTACTCACTGTGCTGGCACTCTAGCCCCTCCCCCCCTTTTTTTCCTTCAGTGATACTTTTGTACTGAGTTTTGTTTATTACTGCTAGGTTTTGTTCCTCTCCTTTCTGTTGTTCCTCTGCTGCTCCAGTTATTTTTAATCCCTTTTTACCAGACTTTTAAAATTCTTTGATATGCGTTGTACCCCGCTCACCATTCTGTCTATTCTTTGATCCTTTTCATCTTTGTAGTTAACTTCTTGGTATATTCTTTTGCCTCATGATCATCTAAATGTTTTCTACTTTATCCTCTCCATCCTCTTCATTTTGGTACTATTTGAAACAGACCACCCAATGATATCATTTGAGTCATTCTAAACAGACAACTGGTGACACTTGATTTACTATATATTATTTCAGATAAAGACAGAACCATCAATGAGAAATCTGCTTTAAGACAAAAGGATTCTTCAGGCACAGAACTACATTATGTCTCTACCACCCTTCATATGAATACTTCTCAGAATTTCACAGATAGAAGAACCTGTGAACAAAATGGCAGGTTTGAAAGAAGACAGGGAACCACTACTCGAAAAAAACAACACAAGTGTGATGAATGTGGTAAAATCTTTAGTCAGAGTTCAGCCCTTATCCTACACCGGAGAATCCACAGTGGAGAAAAGCCTTATGCATGTGATGCGTGTGCAAAGGCTTTTAGCCGAAGTGCAAGCCTGATTCAGCATCGAAGAATTCATACTGGGGAAAAACCTTACAAATGTCATGACTGCGGGAAAGCATTTAGCCAAAGCTCAAATCTTTTCAGACATAGAAAAAGACATAATAGAGAAAAAAGTCCCATCAGTGCAGTGAGATAATCATAGCATTTACTAGGAGCTTTTTTGACAAGAAACAGAGAAACAAACGCTAGTACAAATCAGTGGTTTCAGTGGGAACCGGTTTCCTTTCAAAGGTTATAAGAGCCGCAGGAAAGAATGTGGAATATCTTGTGTCTGCATTGTTTTGCTTTTCATCCCATTGATGCAGTGTCAATACAAGTGCTTGAGATTCTAAAGCTTAGTTCAGGTTTCCATCCTGAGGGCAGCTCTTGAAAAGAATTCTGACATGTTCTACTATTTCTATTATTAATATAAAAATGAAGTAATAGATTCCCTTTTTGACAAATACATTTTCCTTGTTGAGAAGGAAAGTGAGAGTTACTTAGTATGAAAAGGGTTATTGCCTCCATTTCATAACCTGAGCACTGAAGTTCCCAGACTAAACCACTTTTTAAAGTTTCCCTTTTTTTTCTGTTGTCACATTAAAAATTTGAGATTCGGAAGTTGGAATTCCAAAAGAATATGGGCCTCATGATTTAGGGTGAAATGTTCTTATTAGGAAGCAGATGAATAAGGGGACTCACTGCACTGTTGCACTGTCATCCCTTGTTCATAGATTTGCTCGAGTGGGCACCACTAACGTCTCCATTGTGAGACTACTGTTTTTGGTGTATCGAACACTACACGGGTAGCTAGCCAGGCTCTGCCGTGCAGGTGGGATACTCTCAGTAGCTTGCCAGGCTCTCCAAGTGGGACAGAGGAATTGAATCCATGTCAGCTGCGTGCAAGGCAAACGCCCTACCCGTTGTGTTATTGCTCCAGTCCAAGAGCATATACATTATTGATGAAATTAAGTAATTTCCTTTGTAGGGAAAAAAGGAATTTCTTTCACAATGTAATTTGGAAATAACTCAGTAAGAACATTTGACATCTACATGTCTTCAGGAAGTTCCCTAAACACAGGAATGTTCTCATAATAATATCTGTGAGCTTATATGACTTTTAAGATTATAATACAATTATTGATAAGGGTAGCTTGTAATGGAGCTTATCTGGAAAAGGAAACTCATAATAGCTAATAACTATCCTTCAGTGTTGTCATGGTCCCTTTTCCATTGCATATCGTCTGAATATGTCTCAGGCATCACAGGACAATCTGTCAGATATTAAGCCTTCATGATAACACAGGTTTCTAGTCAGTCACTGAGACTGGATTTCAGTGGTATTGTGCAATGAGGACATGATTGAATGATCCATCAAAATTTTACCCATACTTAATTCAGTCAGCCCCCTTGGTTACATGTAAAATGGCTGGCTTGCATATTAAAATTATTCTGATGATGTACAACATAAGGTTTCCTTTTCTAGGGATTCTTAATAAAAATAGTACAAACCTTTCTGTTACTGTGTTTTCCATGTGACTACAGTTAACCAATATGGAGACAAATACCAGAAGTGAAAGAACTGGAAGGAGGAGGGGAGAGGATACTCATAGTAAACTCTTTGAATGAGTTCTTCATGAAGTTTAAACATTTCATTAACAAAAAAAATCCAACCATATCTAGTGCTTAGAATAATTTCAAAAACATATGTGGGATTACTGTGCTTAGCATGTTGATAAATAAAAGATTAGTAGGGGAGGACTGAATGCCAATTTTAATTACAGTTTTCTGATAGTAATTACGGCTTGTGGTTCTAATGCATATGAATATATATTGGGTTTGTATATCTTCAGTTGTTAAAAATGAAAGGGTCTTTATTTGAACTCATTCTCTTTGTAATTAAAGAGAGGAACAAACCATCTATTTAAAAAAGCAAATGCCTCAGAGATACGTGTATTATGAATTACTGCTTAATTATGGAAGGAGATTTTCTTAGGTAATGTGAATAAAGTGGCAAGCACTAAATGAAGTATTCTTAGGAACGCAAACTCTCTTGGTGCTGCTATAAACTTTGCAAGATTGCATTTCCTGGACCCAGTGGCTTGGAATGCCTGCCCTGCATTTGTCAATTCAGGAGGTCCGTTCCGTTGCAGCCACCTGTGCCAAGCAACCCTGATAGCTCTGCTCTCTGATTTCAGCTAATTAAGTTATTTCTGATCACACCAGAGCCAAGTCTGTGTGAGCATTGTAACCAAGGGTGCAGCCTCTGGTGGTCACACTAAAAGATGAGTGAATGACCAACTACAGAATGTGGCTTTCACACGTGTTCAATCATCACAAACTGATGTGCAAACTTGGTGAACACAGCTAAATATACAAGAATCACAGCCAGGGTGTGTGTGAGAGTGTGTGTGTGTGAGTGTGTGACCTCAGGTTATTGAAACAACAAAGCGAAGGTGGGCAAGATTGCATTTTCTTCATTCAGTAAATAATCTGAATTTCTCCACCAGAAAGTTGCATAAATATTACCTTCCACACACCTGATGGATCTCAGATAGTGATGCTTATCTAAAAGAATTCTAAGACTTGAGTCCACTTGGTGCACATTTGCATGATAAGAACGCCCCAGCTGGATCCACTCCCACATATAGCACATACTCCAACGTGAAATCAGTATCTTTTAAATTTTATTTCACAAGAGCCTTTAATATTATCTGTAATCTTAGTTTGTCTCTACCTCTCTCCCATTCTTCTCAAAGATCAGGTCGGGAGCTGTGGGGGTAGAGTTCATGCCTGGCATGAGCAAAGCATTGAGTTCAACATCTGCCATGGATTCCTGAGTAGTTGGTTTCGCCTTTAGGACCCTGAGAACCACCAGGTGGCCCTGAAGGCCCCCACTACTGCCAGACCCTTAACATTGCTGGGTGCATAGATATAATTATTGACTGACAGTTATTCCACTTATTCCACCAGCTGGAAAGTAACTGGTCTGGCTGGTATCTCGACCCTGTTTTTGGCCCTTCCCACATGTTTGTTTTCTCATATATTTGAGAACCGTCTCCCCTTCGGGGACACTATCTGAGGTCCCAGTGAAAGAAGGAAGAGGAACCCCAGGCTTAGGTGCTTTAATAGGAAAAGTGAAAACTTTCCAAGAAACTCCAGCAGTATTCTGCTGGTTTTCCTGTTGCCTTGTTTGGTAGCAAGCAATTTCAGATTCCAGAGGGGAGGAGCAGGGTAGAGGGGATTGGACAATAGTGTGGGGTCAGCCAACACATTTAGCGTGTAGTTGTTGTTTTCCTTCTCTCCCACTTCCGCCTCCAGTCATGATACACCACAGGGGCAGGGGCAGCAATTCAGTGACAGCAGAGA
The DNA here is from genome assembly GCF_027595985.1 of Sorex araneus. Lineage (NCBI taxonomy): Eukaryota > Metazoa > Chordata > Mammalia > Eulipotyphla > Soricidae > Sorex > Sorex araneus. Next base: position 345,578,839 of record NC_073303.1, on the reverse strand, counting down.
TCACAGGGAGGGGCTTTAAATTGAGAGTGCGGACCCCTTAACTCTCATCGGAAGAGCCTGGTCCCAAGAATCTGGTGCAAATCCCCATTGTCCTTACTCTTTTGTGCCCTCTCACTGCGTGGTCAAGGATGCAGATATGGTTGAGTGGGGAGACTAAAGAACTGGAGTACTTAGGAAAGACTCAGGTTTCTGGAGAGGGCTAGGCTTATTTTAAGGAAGAGGGAGATCCAGCAGGACTCCTAAAAACATATGAGCTCTATATATCGTTCATTTGTTCACCTCTAAATTATGCATGACCCTAATTGCTGTTGAGAACTGAGCTACTGGGTAAGTTAACAGCGCCAGCATTCAGACTGGCCACTAGGTGGCGCGCACAAATGTTAGCTGCAAATGACAGGGGAAGGTGGGGTTTTCCCTCACTCCCCACAACCCCACTTTATTTCAACACCATGGTTTACAAAGTTGTTCATGATAATTTATTACAAGCATTCAGTATTCCACACCAGTCCCATCACCACTGTCACTGTCCCTCCGCCATTGCCTACATTTTCCCAACCCCTCCTTAGGCCTACCCCCAGAGCAAGCCCACAATAGTTGACTTTATATTGCTTGTTACAACTAACTGGCTAATGATCAAAAAGTAATTCAATAAAAGAAAATTTGTGAAAATTGTTATATCTCATCAAGAGGACATGAAGTTCTTGTTTGAGGATGTACTGAACTAGTGAAGTCCTCTGTGTTAATGTTTTTGTTAGTCCTGATTAGTTGGCTTCTACATCACATTCCCAAACAATCTGCATGCTTCCACTGGGATGTTATTATTGTAGAGTGTGGATATGTTGCAGCTTTGTGCTCTAGAAAATCCAGAATATTTAACTGGGCAGTCTGGCTGGAGGCATGGAGGCAGCTGTTAGGTTGTAAGTGCAGCTGCAGGGGCTTTGGGAGGGCAGGAACGTGGACCACCAACTTCTCAAGGTCCATCGGGCATCTCAGCAGGGATTGGGTATCCAAGAAATTTTTGCAGCTAGCTGATCTCTTTAGATTTTTAATTATGAGTCTCTGGATCGGGTCCTGTAGGTGAGCTTACATAGGTGCGGCAGTGGGATGTGGGTGTGGTGAGAGAGGGAGGGAGGGTGGAGGCTTCCAGGAGTTTGGGGAGGTGGCGGAATGTCACCCATTCTGACTCTGAAAAGGTCCAGAGTTCTCAGCCCAAAAAACCGTGTCTACCTGGAATTTTCGGCAGGTTGGCACCTCTATAGAGCTCACTCATGAGTCAGTGGAGTCTGGCCAGAGCCTTGGTGGCAGCTGTTGGGGTGTGAGTGCATCAAGGAAGTTTTGAAAACAGAACTTCTGTTGGAACCACAGCCCACACAAGACAGAAGTTGTGGCCTGACCTAGCTTGGAAGACAACAAAAATTTCACATCCTTCTGAAGATCTTTAATGATAACAAAAATCTTATGAAAAATCTATGATTCAAAAACATAGAATATATTTCAAATATCAGTGGGTATAGGAAAGAAACATGACTCTAAATTTCCAAATAAAAGAAAACCAAATCCTGCTAATCTCTGGGTAATGTGTTATAACATTTAAAAAAAGACTGTAAATGTGCATTATAACCATACTATTAAATGGAAATTTTGGAGTTGAAAAATAAAAGTACTGAGATTAAAATTTCCACTAAATGAACTCAGTGAAAAAATACAGCAGACAGAGGAAATAGTTGTAGATCAATAGTAAACATCCAGTCTTAAAAGCATAGAGAATAAAAGAGAGAGAGGAAAAAAAGAACTGATAGGGGCTGGAGCAATAGCACAGTGGGTAGGGCGTTTGCCTTGCATGTGGCCGACCTGGTTTGATTCCCAGCATCCCATGTGGTTCCCCGAGCACCGCCAGGGGTAATTCCTGACTGCAGAGCCAGGAGTAACCCCTGAGCATCGCCAGGTGTGACCCAAAAAGAAAAAAATAATACAATTCAAAACCCTTCAAACATGGGCACAGAAATTCTCAACAAAATACTATCAAGTTGAATCAGCAGTGTATAAAAAGAATAAAATATCTGAACCAGGCAGAGTTTAATCCCAGGACGATAATACTGTTTCAGAAATGAAAACTCCAAGTATTTTATCAGGCTAATAGTTCCAAAAAGAAAAATGGCACCGTCATATCAATTGATACAAAAAAAATCTATATTCAATGTTTACTTAAGCTAAGAATAGAGGGGGCTTTCTCTCATATGAGATTTTAATTATTAACTTTATTAATCAAGTGTGTGATCTGCACAGAGAGATGGAGGCGTAGATCAATATAATAGATTAAAAGCTTCCAAAAGAGACCCATAAATAGGGTAAATTGACTTTATAAAGATGCAAAGGGAGTTTGATGGAGATAAATTTTCATCAGATATAACAATTGTATATCTATGTGCAAACCCCACAAATTTTGCAGGGATGTGATTCGGATCAAGTAGAGTCATGGCTGTGAAATTATTTTGTAAGTTATAAAGTGAGAGCCTGGCAAGCTACCGTGGTGTACTTGATATGCCAAAAATAGTAACAATGATGGCCCTCATTTCCCTGACCATGAAAGAGCCCCCAATATGCCATCAGCCTACACTGGTACTCAACAGGGATGGATGGAAACGTTACTGGTGCCTGCTCGAGCAAATTGATGAACAACGGGATGACAGTGATACAGTGGTATGCAAACCCCACACACAAAACTCTTGAACTATAATGCACATTAATATATGCAAATTTATTACATTAATTACACTAATGCATGCAAATTAATCTAATATTGCATGTAAAACTATGAAACTTCTAGAATGTTTCCTACTGATTACCACTTCTATGTTCTGTTTCCATTATCTTTGGGCATTCATTATTCCCTCATTAGTTCCTTCTATACAGCAGATGAGAGAGATTATTCTGTGTTGGTCTCTCTCCCTCTGACTAACTTCATTCAGCATGATACTTTCCAGGTCCCTCCATGTAGCAGCAAATTGCATGACTTTAATATTTTCTTATAGCCAAGTCGTATTTCATTGTGTATATATACCATAGTTATTTTGTCCAGTTATGTATTCTTGGACACAGGTTGTTTCCAGATTTTGTCTATTATGGATAATGCTGCAAGGAACATAGGGGTGCAAATGTCTTTTTTCCATTTTGTTTTGGGGCCCTTGGGGTATATTCCAAGAAGTGGAGTTACTAAGCTAAATGGAATCTCAATTCCTAGGGTTTTTTTTTTTAGGTATATCCTTATTATTTTCCAAAAAGTCAACATTCCCACCAGCAGTGAATGCCCTTTCTTCTGCATCCACACCAGCACTGGTTGTTCGTATGTATGTTTTTTTCTTTTTCGGTCACACCTGGCAATGCTCAGGGGTTACTTCTGGCTCTGCACGTGGGAATTACTCCTGGTGGTGCTCGGGAGACCATATGAGATGCTGGGGATTGAACCCAGGTCAGCCACGTGCAAGGCAAATGCCCTACCTGCTGTACTATCACTGTGGCCTGTTTTAGTTATTCTTTTTGTTCTTGTCTCTGTGATAGAAGATGATTCCTCATTGTTGTTTTGATTTTCATCTCCCTGATAATTAGTGATGCAGAACACTTCTTCATGTGCCTTTTGGTCATTTGTATTTCTTTTTTGAGGAAGTTCCTGTTATCTCTTCTCTCCAGTTTTTGATAGGGTTATATTTTTTTCTTGTAAAATTCTATCAGTACCTTGTATATCTTGGATATTAACTCTATCAGATGAGTTTTAGGTAAATGCCACTCCCAGCTCTGTGTTCAAGGACTGAAGTGCATTCAAGGCAAGCACCTTACCCCCTATGCTAGGCTCTCTGGCACTGGTGTAGATATTCTTATCAATAACATAAATAGCACTATATGTAAAAGAATGGATAAATTTGAGTTAATCAAGGTTAACATTTTCTCTGTGAAACACACCATTAAGAGTCTAAAAAAATTTACAGGCCAGAAACAATTGCAAATCACCAATCACACACAATGAGAATATATAGAGAACTAATTTCTAGAATATAATAAGAACTAAATTTAATTGTTAGGGGCTGTAGAGATAGTACAGTGGGTAGGGTTCTTGCCTTGCACTCACCTGTATTCAATCTCTGGCGCCACATATGGTTCCCTAAGCCCCACCAGGAGTGATCTCTGAGCACCGCTGTGTGTGGCTCAAAAACAAACAAAAAATTCAATGTTAGAAATGAAAAAGAAAATATTAAAAACATGAGGGGAGGGAGGGAAGAGTGGGGATTTGAATAGCTACTTCAAAGAAGAGTATTATGGATGGGAAAAATGCAAATGAAAAGCTGCTCGACATCATTAACCTTTAGAGAAAGGCAAATTAAAACCATGCTGAGATATGACTATAAACATGTTAGACTAAACAACAATCACTTACTATGAAAGATGATACCAAGTGTTAAGAATTTGTGGAGCACATGGAATATTCATACATTGCTGGTGGGAATGTAGTATGGTGTGGGAACTCTATAAAAACAGTTTGGCAGTTTTCTATCAAGTTAAACATTTATTTACATTATACATTAGTCGGGCTGGAGCAATAGCACAGTGGTAGGGCATTCGCCTTTCACGTGGCCGACCTGTGTTTGATTCCTCCGCCCCTTTGGAAAGCCTGGCAAGCTACTGAGAGTATCTAGCCCGCACGGCAGAGCCTGGCAAGCTACCCGTGGCGTATTGGATATGCCAAAGATAGTAACAATAAGTCTCACGATGAGAGATGCTACTGGTGCCCGCTCGAACAAATCGATGAGGGATGACAGTGACAGTGACAGTGATACATTAGTCAGGACAGGACATTACAGACTTGGTAGCTGAAATAACAGGAATCTGTTTCTAGCTTCTGGAGATTAGGAAGTCAAAAATCAAGGTGCCACTGGTTGAATTCCCAGGTCAGGACTCTGCCTGGTTTGCACATGATCATTGTGTCACGTTGGCTAGAGAGTAGGTACAAACTGTGTCTCTTATCAGACATTAATTCTATCATTGTGGCCCTAGCTTCATAACCTCAGGTAAACCTAACTACCTTCTAAAGAGTCCATCTTTTGTGGATCTCCGAGAGACAGTAGTTCAAGGGTTACTGTGGATTCCTGTATGTAGCTGACCCTGCTTCAATCCCTGGCACTACATGATTCTCTGAGCTGAGCACCACTGGGGTGACCAGGTCCCGGGCTGCATTGCATCTTCCAGTTCTTCCACTGAACTGCTGGCCCAATTGACCAAGAAGCTCTGGGAAGAAGCCCTAGGTGTCCTGAAAATCACTTGGGAGCCCTCCCGGCCACAGTCCGGAAAAGTAATCTATCTTCAAATACCACTAGTTTAGGCTTAAGGCTTCAATGTATCAACTGGAGTTGTAAACACAGTTAGTCTGATTCTGGGAGAGAAAGTCACCGTTTTCTATCCCCCATGGACCTAACCACATACTTCATCCCCAAGATCGTCTTGACATTCCGGGAATTCCCCAGGACCTTAAAATTCTGCCCTGGAGTTTAGGCTCACAGGGAGCCCACAATGCCTGAGCCAAATTGCTAGAAAGAAAAACGAGTAACTTCCTTACATCCTCTGAAACATTTGCCAATTGATCAGAAATTCAGTTGCTCACAGAGCCTCTAAAAGGCTTACAAGACCCCTTTTGTATTTAACTTAGTCCTATACTAAGTTTCTCCCTACTTGGGGAGCTCCTTTTCTTTTCTACTTTCCAAAAAACTTGTCTACTTTCTAACTCTGAGCCTGATCATCTTCACTTGAAAATATTGAAGAACCTGGGAATCTCGAATGAGCAGAGACCGGCCGTCACAGCTCCAGCCACATCTGCACCAGTATCAGCACTTAGGAACCAGCAGCCCCACGTCTATATGTTTATTCAAGACGGGTAAGTTCACACAAAAGCCTGTTCATGGGCATTTATAGTAGCCTTTTCATAATCACCAGCAACCAGAAACAACTCGAAAGTTCTTCAATGGTTGAATGGATAAACAAATGTGATACCTACTGTAAAATAGTGCTCAGCCATACAATGAAATTAAGTGTAGCATGCAGCAACAGGGACAAATCTCAAAGGCATTATGCAGAATGAAAGGTATGTAAAAGGTTACATACTTTAGGGTTCCGTTTATATTACATTCTGGAAAAGTCAAAGCCATTTTAATGGGTAATAAATCAATAGTTTGACAGGTCAGAGTTCTAGGAAATTTGTATATACATTCAAAAAGAATTTATGAAATATGAAATTATTCTGTGTTGTGATTTTGGTGATAATTCTACAGTTCTGTGTGTTAAAACTCAGATATATGTTAAAACATTTTGCCATATATTACTTTTTTTTCTTTTTGGTCGCACCCGGCCATGCACAGGGGTTACTCCTGGCTCTGCACTCAGGAATTACTCCTGGCAGTACTCAGGGGACCATATGGGATGCTGGGGATCACACCCAGGTCAGCCAAGTACAAGGCAAACACCCTACCCGCTGTACTATAGCTATAGCCCCTATATTACTTTTTTAAAAAAGCAAGACTATAAAATAGAGAGCAAATCATAAAGCAAATGGACAAAGACAATTTATTCTTTGAAAAAATAATAAAATTGTAAATGTTAAGCAAAAATGACAAGGACAATGGAAGTAGAAATTACTAATTTCAGGAATGAAAGCAGGGACAGTTTAACAGTTCCTAATGGCATTTAAAAGGGTACTTAGAAAATAATATGAATAATTTCATCTATTAAATGTGACCATTTGCTTGAATTAGATACACTTCTTGAAAGAACACATGTTTCTTCCCCTTACATTAGCAAAAGGAAATCCTGTGATCATTTCCAGCAGCCAGGAAGGTAAAGTGAGGATCCGACAAAGGGAGATAGAAAGTGTGGAGAGCTTATCTCCATCACAATGCATTGCCTATGGAGAGATACATTACTGCCCTCTGAGATGAAAAAACAAAGGGCTTTTTTAGATGTCAAGGGAGTGGAGTGCATTATGTAGGAAGGTGTGGATGCCTGCCACAGTTAGGTTTTTACTCACTTGAAATCAAAAGACTCTTGATGCAGTGCATTTACTAGCCAAAATGAAGTGTTTTAAAAATCAAGGTTGCCCCCAGTGGTGTTTGAAGGTCACACCCTGCAGTGTCTGGGATGCGATGTTTGCACCATCTAGGATCAAACTCAGAGCCTATTGTTTAAACACTGTCGAGCTCCTAAAATAAGCATTGCACCTAAGTGCCCAGAGGGAGTTTTTTTTTTTAATTGAATCACCGTGAATTATAAAGTTACAAAGATATTTATGATTGAGTTTCATGCATATATTGTTCCAATACCAATTCCTTCACCAGTGCCCACTACTGTCCACCAGTGTCCTCAGTTTCCCTCTTGCTGCCCAGCTTGAGGCACTTTTCTCCTCCCCCATTGTCCTAGTGTTCCCTTCTTGTCTCATCCCCTGTCCCCTGCCCCAGTGTCATACTTTCTACGGAAGACCAATTCTCTTGGTCCTCTTTCTATTGCGAAGTTCCCTTTTGACATTTCTTTATATCCCACCTATGAGAGATCATTCTGAGGCTGTTCCTCTCCCTCTGGTTTCGCTCATGATACTCTCCAGATCCAGAGGGAGATATGTTTTAGCTGAAAATAACAGAGTCCAAGAGCAGTTGCTAGAGGGCTAGAGAGATAGTACAGGAGGTAAAGCAGTTGCCCTGTATGCAGCCAACTATGGTTTTTGAACCCAGCACTGCATATGATCCCCCATGCCTTGCCAGGAGTGATCCTGAACACAGAGCCAGGAGTAAGCACGAAGCACTGTCAGGTGTGGCTCTAAAACCATAATAATGTAGCACCGAAGCACTGTTGTCCTATTGTTCATAGATTTGCTTGAGTGGGCACCAGTAATGTCTCCATTATGAGACTTGTTACTGGTTTTGACATATCAAATATGCCACGGGTAGCTTGCCAGGCTCTACTGTGTGGGCGGGATACTTTTGGTAGCTTGCCTGGCTCTCCGAGAGGGACAGAGGAATCAAACCCGAGTTGGCCGTGTGCAAGGCAAATGCCCTACCGGCTATGATATCGCTCCAGTCCATAATAATAATAAATATTAAAGAAAATCCTAGAAAAGATGATCCTTGGATGTAATCTGGTAACACCAAATCCAGTGTGACTTGTTTATAATGTGAAAACTCTGCTTCCTCTTTCTTAGGGTATCCACTCTCCCCTTTGGCAAACCCTGTCACTTAGGTGCTCCAGTGAGTTCTTTTCCCATGCCTTGTAGTACTTGTTATTTTTTCTATCCTTTTATGGATGATATTGTTGAAACGACATTTATATTGCTGATGTTGAATTCGGTCAGTGTTTGTTGTGCTGGTCATATTGCTAGGTCACATGTTAGGCATTAGAAACCACACGAAAGGGTCCAGTTGTTTAACATCGATGTCAAAGGCTCAGGCCCAGCCTTGCAGAAGTGTCCTAAGATCCTCAGGCTTTGGCTTCCTACTAAGACCAGCTTTCACCTTCTCTATTTCTATTGCCTTTTTGTAGTCTGCTGCTATGCCATAAGCAGGGAAGGCAAAAAGCTTCACCACAGCCCAGGAAACAATAAAAACTTTCAGCCTCTTGGGAAGACAGGAAACAGCGGCAGCAAAATGGCCTAAGAATATCGCATCACAAATGTCTCATGTTCTCACATCCACAGAGAAGCACAACATGTGTGTTCTGTAAAGACTGAGACCAGTAGTGCCGTAGGCCTGGCCACAGGAGACTTGTACTGGGTACTCTATAGCTACACAAGGGTGCCAGGAGGAACCCAATGCTGTCTCTGGACTATTATCTCTAAGAGGGTAACAAGGCTACTAGAAGGATTGAATTCCAAAGTGGTTGTGCTTGGTCCCTGACCTCCAAAGAGTAAGCTAGGAAGAAAACGCCAGTGTGTCTTCCATCTCCGCTCTTAGAAAGTATAATAAAACCGAATTCTAGGTAAAGGGATTTCTGAAATTTTCAATGTTTAACTTCTTTGTGTTGCTTACCTTTTCCCTCTTCCCAGATAAATTAGCCTTAAAATCTTGAAATGGAACAAAATAAAATATTGCCTTAAACTAGCCTTAAGGATCAGAAGAGAAAGGCAAGGAAGAGCAGCCAAGTTAGCCTGTGACAGTAAACAAAAAGGTGAGTGAAAGGTTGGAGGGCTGGATTTCTAGAGCCTCTTAAATAAAAAGGGAAGTAGAGGCTGGGGAGGGAGATAGTACAGTGATAGGGCTCTTGCTTTGTACACCACCAACCTGGGGTTTGATCCCTGACACCACAAATGGTCTCCTGAGCACCACCAGGAATTATTTGTGAGCCACAGAGCCAGGAGTAAGCCCTGAGCACAGCAGGATGTGGCCCCAAAACAAAAAATAAAAATGGAAGCAGCATCAGAATATTACTACGGGAATTGGGGAGACCCAGTTACTTCAAGAGTGTAAGGGAGTGTCATACCACTAGCTCTCTGCCTCACTGGCCGTCTCATTCAGAATACAATAGAGGTTGAAGACCCCCTTTTTCTAACTCCCCAACACGGGCCCCAAAGGGCACTTTCCTGAAAGAGGCAGAAAGCCAAAGCCTGAGGATCTTAGAACACTTCTGCAAGGCTGGGCCTGTGCCTTTGACATCGATGTTAAACAACAGGACTCCTTTGTGTGGTTTCTGATGCCTAACATGTGACCTAGCAATGTGACTGGCACACAATTCATTTATTCAACAAACATTGACTGAGTTCTCTATGTACCAGGCATTTGGCATTCAAGGACTAGGTGGGGGATTCTGTGGTGAACAAGACAAAGTCCCTGCCCTTGTAGAATTACGGAACAAAACCCAACCAAGTTAGGGAGCCAAAAAAGTGAGAAGAATGTCTCTGAATGCTTTCAAGGGTGTTGAGACTTCCGGGAGAAAAGGCAAGTCAGTGAGGCTGAGGATCCCAGGCCACAGTACTCTAAAGAGCTGACCACAGGGGCCCATTTAAAGAGCCTTTAGGTCTTCAGGTAGTGAGATCCATTAAAGTCTTTAAATGGAATGCTTATATTGACCCCCCCCCCCCATTATCACCTTTGCAGCAGTTTTCCTTGATAAAATGCAAAGTCAAGTGCAGAAGATGGCCACACAGTCTGCATATTCACTCAGAGGTCACTGCCAAACTCTTGTTAAAAAAATAGTAGAAGAATAACATCCATGGCCAGTGAAAACAGGGGTTAGGATTGGTCAGTGGTTGGAACTAACCACAAGTGTGTGTGCCGGGTAGGTAAGATAGAGAAGAGACCAATATGATAACAGCTGGGATTGATCATGCTGGACAAACTCTGAGGGTTAAAGTAGGTTAAGGGATATTCTTGATAACCTTTCAGTATCGATATTGCAAACCACAATGCCTAAAAGGAGAGCGAGAGAGAGAAGCGCCTGCCATAGAGGCGGGTGGGGGGTGGGGGGTGATGGGAGGGAACCTGGGGACACGGGTGCTGGGAAATGTACACTGGTGGAGGGATGGGTGTTGGGACGCTGTGATGACTGAAATCCAATCATCAACAGCTTTGTAATGGTCTGTCTCACAGGGATTCAATTAAAAGTTAAAAGAAAAATCTTGGTTCTGGCCCGGAGAGAGTTCAGGCCGCTGGAGTGCAGGCCCTACACACAGGCATGCAGGAGGCCAGGTTCCATCCAGGACACCGCAGCGTCAGTGAGCCTCTGAGCACCACCTGGTGTGACCTAAAGCAAACCAGGCATTCCTCCCAACAGATGATGGGTCACAGTAAAGCTTTGCATTATAGCCAATACCTCGGTTTCAAATTCACCCACTAATCCAGTTATGGGCTTCTGGGCAAGTTGCCTGAGCCTCAACGATCTGAGCTGGAAAATGGGGATAAAACCTCACAGGGTCGCTGTGAAAATTAAGCACGCCAGTTCCTGGCCCAATGCAGTGAACGAAGTTCTTAGCACTTCTTCCCTTCATAGCGGTGGTGGTGGGGAATCCTATGAGCTAAAGCACGTCGTGGGAGGAGGGGGCGGGGGGGCTTGTGAAACCACAAGAACTTATCTCCGGGGCAGAATTCTCTCGTTCTTTCTTTCCCTCGTCGTTTAAGCGGAACACAGGACACTGTGCTCTCGGAAAGCGGCGCCCGGCCAAAGCGCCCTCTCAAAGGCGGTCATTGTGGCCCGGCCGCCCCTCCCCCGCCCCGGAGCGCGTCTCCATGGCAACGCGGGGCTTCGCCTCTCCCCGCCTCCCCGGGCCGCGGACCGGAAGCAGTCGGCGCCGGGGCTTTCTGGGAAACGGGGCTGGCGAGCGGCGTTCCTGCGTCGGCCGCGGACAGCGCAGCGGCGGCGGTGCCCGGCCCGGAGGTTTGCGCCGGGTGTGTGCAGGGGTGAGGGGCGGGGAGAGGCAGAGGCATGAGGAGGCCGCTGAGCTCGGGGGGCCGCGGCGAGGGCCGGAACCGAGCAGGGCCCCTGGGTGGGCTGCCGCTCGGGGGCGCGCGCGGGGGGCGGGGGAGGCGAGGAAAGGGCTGTGGGGGCCGCGCCGGGCCTCGGGGAGCCGAGACGCGGCCGGGCGGACGCCAGCTGACGCCCCCGGCGCCCCGCGCCCTCCGCCGCCCGCGGCCGCCCCCTCCCCCACCGGCCGGTTTTGTTCTATTTCGAGGCGCCGGCGTCTCGCGGAGGGTTGTGGGACGCGCTGCGGCGGGCGAGGGCGGGCCTCGCGCCGCGCGGCCGGAAGTGCCCGCTCGGGGGGCCGCTGCGCCGGGGCGGGGGGCGGTCAGCCGTCGGGGGTGGACGTCGCCTGCGACGGGTTAGCGACCCGAGCTGCTCGCAGTTGCGGGGTGCGCGCCCAGCACCGCTTTTCCCACCTCGCCCCCTCCCCACCCCGCGCAGGGTGCTGGTGCGGGGTCGACGTGGGGAGGAGGGGCGCCCCCTCTTCTGCAGGGGTGCCTGAGGGGAGAAGCCTGGGGGGCCCCGGGAGCCGCCTCCTAACCGGCCTTTGGCCAGCCCTGCCTTCTCCATGCTGGCCTCGCTGGGCAGCTAACTAGTGCGCGTTAGGGGGGCTAGGGGGAGGGCTGCGTGTTCGGGTGCCGGACCCCTAGTTGGTAGGAGTCGGTGCGTGACTTATTTCGAAGAAATGTTTGTCATCAGTGGCCTGGGCATGACTGTGCAAATCCTGAGGCTCAGGAGCAGCCCAGGGGTTCCCTGAAGATAGAAGCTGGGCGAGGAGTGACTCATCCCGAGCCAGGGTGAGGGGGCTGCGGCTGTGAGTCGCCTCTCTCGGGAGAATTGCCTGTGATTCATGCCTGTTGTTAGGTGGCTAAGGTGGGGCGGCTGACTGAACAGTATTTGCTTTGTATCTCGCATCCAAGGGTTGTCCCCCCGCCCCCTCCCCTTCCCATACTATGGCCCCTGTGACGGAGCCAGTGGATTTTTTTTTAGAGGTGTATTTTAATTTTAGGTAGTTCTTCATCGTATTAAAAATACCGTGCGCTTTAAAAGGTCTTCTTGAATTTTTCCTTTGCGCCGATAAGTAAGTAGGAAGCTCCTAATCTTGAACTGACCTAAACTTGAGGAAACACCAGTTCTAAACTGTGTAGCATGCATTCCAGGGTCAGATGCGTTTTCGCCAAGCCTGGTTTGGGCAGGCTTTTACCAGTCTTGTGATTATTGGAATGGGGTTTGTGGAGTTTGCAGGTCTTAGGTGGCAAGGCCCTTTTCCGTATGGGGCCAGAAAGCAAATATTTTTCAAGTCTTACAGACTCCGTTGCAGCCATTCAACTCAGCCTGAATTACGGACAAGTAAATAAAGTTATAGTTATAAAGACAGATCGTGAATTCCGTATCATTTTCACATGTCTGGAATACTGATGATGTTTCTCACCCCCACCCCCCAGTTGTGTAAAAACAAATGTGAAAACTAGTAGGAGTATTGTGTACAAACAGGCAACATGCCAGGTTTCACCCTGAATAGTAGTTTGCCATTTTTTGGTGTAGGTTAATTAGAATTTTTTTGTTTTGGGGCTTCACCAGGCTTATACCTGGCTCTGTGCTCAGGGATCACTTCTGGAGGCTTGGGGCACCATAGGTAGGGGTGGCCCATAGTGCCTGTGCAAGGCAAGTGCCCTACCTGATACACTGTCTCTCTGGTCCCTTGGTTGGAATTCTTAACCCAGTAAAAAAATTTTTTTTTTTTTACTTTTGTCAGAATATAGCCAAATTCATCCAATATTTGATCTTTTGTTTCTTCCTATAATGCCTTAGGAGTCCCTAAGAAGATAACAGGATAGTTCACTGAGCCAGTATCTGTCCTTGGCTTTCTTTTTTTGAACTACTATATATCAGGATGTCTGCACAGTCAGGGGAAGAAGATTCAATACTTATCATCCCCACTCCAGATGAAGAGGAGAAAATCCTGCGAGTAAAGTTGGAGGAAGATCCTGATGTAGAAGAGGGATCAAGTGTTCCCTGGAACCATCTCCCTGAGCCAGAAGTGTTTCGGCAGCGGTTCCGGCAGTTTGGATACCAGGATTCACCTGGGCCACGGGAAGCTGTGAGCCAGCTACGAGAACTCTGCCGTCTATGGCTCCGGCCAGAGAGACACACAAAAGAACAAATTTTGGAGTTGGTAGTACTGGAGCAGTTTGTTGCCATCCTACCCAAGGAGTTGCAGACTTGGGTTCGAGAGCATCATCCAGAGAATGGAGAGGAAGCAGTGACAGTGCTGGAGGACTTAGAAAGTGAACTCGACGACCCCGGACAGCCGGTGAGCCTGCTTGTGTCACTTTCTGAGTCAAGCAGTAGGCATAGGAGTGGGCAAAGTTGAATTCCTGCTGCTTGGTTTAAAGTAGAATTACACTTGTGCCTTTTCGCCACTGCTCACCATTATCTGGATTTCTTTACAGTATTCTTGTCTGGTGTTTATTGTGTATGCACTAAGTTCTCATTCGCATCAAAGTCCTTCTCTCGCTGAGCCAATTTTATTATTTACAGGTTTCTCTCCGTCGACGAAAACGGGAAGTTCTAGTAGAGGAAATCGTTTCTCAGGAAGAAGCTCAGGGATTACCAAATTCTGAGCTTGATGCTGTGGAAAACCAGCTCAAGTGGGCATCCTGGGAGCTCCACTCCCTGCGGCACTGTGGTGAGAACCTGAACTTCATGTGGAACTTACTTTCTCTCAGAAACTTTGTTTTTGGGCAGCATTAACCTTTTTAAAAAGCTATTTGTATAGAAATAGGTTCCCTAGCTATTAAAGCTTTGAATACATAGATATTTGCTTTTCCCAGTATATTGGCAATTGATGCCATTTATTTTTGGTGTTTTCATATAATGTGGTATATCCCTAAAACTGCTTGATTCTTTTATATGTATATGTATTAAAATAAAATTTGAGACTGGCAATTGAAGATACTGCTTGTGTGCCCCAGTTGGAGTTTGCAGGAACTTTTTAAATTCTTTTTTGGTTTTGGGCTCCACCTAGTGATGCTCAGGGGTTACTCCTGGTTCTGCATCATGAATTACTGCTGGTGGGCTTGGGGGACCATATGGGATGCTCAGGATCAAGCCCAGGTCAGCTGTGTGCAAAGCCTTCCTCAGTGTACAATTGCTCCTGCCCTGAGCTGGAACTCCTGGCCTGGCGTTGAAGTCTGTTCAAACCTTTTTTGGACATATTTCTACCTCATTAAATTTAAGAACCACTGTTTTGGTATTTGGAGATAGCATTTTTTGAGTAGAAAATGTCTTTCCTGCATGAATTTTAGAATAATTTTCACTTATATTCAGTCATTACACTATATGGGACATTCTTTTCTTTACTATTTATCCCAACTTTCATACTCATCTTCTTTTCCAAATATTTAGGCCTCACTAGTATCCTCTAGCCCTTCAGATTCTTTATAGTTTTTTCTCCTGTTTTCTTTATCACTGACTATAAACTAGCTTATTTACAACTTAAGAAGTTTATATTATATTTTTAGTTTGGGGCTACAAACAGTGCTCAGCAGTCACTCCTGGCAGTGCCTGGGGGGCCATATTGGGTGCCAGAAATGAACTTAGGTTGATCACAGTCAAGGCAAGTACACTACCACTCTACTGTTGCTCTGGCCCTCACTGTCCTCATCCTTGCATAATTGTCCTTACATGTCAAGGCTGGAAGTTTTCAGAAAAGTCTTAAGACTTGCACATACTTCTACCTGCTGATCATTCAGGGTGTTCTTTCATGAGACACATCTGAGACTTAGAGATAACAACTTATAATGCCAGGATAAATACCAAATAATGACAGTATTTTTACAGGAAAACTATTTATTTATTAAGGACATAAAGAATTTGTAGGTGTCATACCCTGAGTAGTTATTAGGATGACTCCCTCCTTAGCCCTCTCTTCATGTGGTCTCTGTGTTCTGCTTTGGGTCTGAGCTTGCTAGTGAACCTCCCTTGTCTTGCTCATTTCATCAGTAGCCATTTCCTGACAGATTGGTGATTTGGTTTAGGGGCCATACCCGGTAGTGCCCAAGACTTCTTCCTGACTCAGTACTCAAGGATCATTCCTAGAAATGCTCAAGGGACCATATGCAATGCCCGGAATTAAACTGGTTCTGGCTGCATGCAAAGCAAGTGCCTTAATCCCTGTACTGTCTGTCTAGCCCCCTTGCTGGGGGAGGGGAATTCAGGTCACACCTGGTATTGCTTAGGGCTTACTCTTGGCTCTACTCATAGTTTACTTTTCTCCTAATGACCAAGCTTGTTTCATTTTTCTTTTACAAAATTTTATCCAGGTCTAGCTGTATTAGTTCTGCTATCTTTCTACCCTTTGTTTTCTGACTACTGTTACATAACCCCCTCACTTAGTAGGTTATGTAACACCACTTTAAAATTTTAAGATAGAACTTTTAATCCCCAATTGTATGATTATGACAGTTTCTCTTAAGATTCATATACTTGGTTATATCATCTTTTACCTCCTTGGGGTAAGGCAGTCTCAAGACCAGTACTCAGAACTGTTAGAGATGTTTGCAAGCTTTTTCATAAATTTTATTTAAGAATTTTTTTTTCCTTGGGGTTCTTTCAGATTCTGAAATGAATGACATTGAGCTTTCTTTTTATTTCAGAGGATGATGCTAGGACTGAAAATGGAGCACTAGCTCCAAAACAAGAGATTTCTTCAGCCGTAGAATCTCAGGAAGTTCCTGGCACACTCAATATAGATGTTCCTCAAATTTTCAAATATGGAGAAGCATGTTTCCCCAAGGGCAGGTTTGAAAGAAAGAGAAATCCTTCTCGAAAGAAACAGCACATATGTGATGAATGTGGAAAACACTTCAGCCAGGGTTCTGCCCTTATTCTTCATCAAAGGATCCACAGTGGGGAGAAACCCTATGGATGTGTTGAATGTGGAAAAGCGTTCAGCAGAAGTTCCATTCTTGTACAGCACCAGAGAGTCCACACTGGAGAAAAACCTTACAAATGCCTTGAATGTGGAAAAGCCTTTAGCCAGAATTCTGGGCTTATTAATCACCAGAGAATCCATACTGGGGAGAAACCTTACGAATGTGTTCAATGTGGGAAATCTTATAGTCAGAGCTCAAATCTTTTTAGACATCAGCGAAGACACAATGCAGAAAAACTTCTGAATGTTGTGAAAGTTTAAAAAATTACAAAAGTAATCAGCGCTCAGGTCTTTTTCTTCAGAAATGAAGACAAAATTAAAAACAAAGATGATTCATAATTTTGTTTCCCTATAGACTGCTAGAAAATTCACTGGGAAATGTAAAAAAATGTCACTGATCATTATTTTGTCATGAAAGAAATGGTGTCATACCTTAGAATTGAAATTTTCAACTTAATTCAGGTATTAATACCTAAATCTTCTTTGTGATATTTGTATTACTTTTTCCAAATAATGAACTACCTAATTCTTTGTCCCTTTCTTAAAAGTTTCCTTTTTAGACAGATATTTCTGTGTTGAGCATTGAAATGTTCTTTGTAAGGATATATTCCCTTTTACATTAAAAGGCAAATTAGAAATTATATTGAATGAAAATCTGAAACCATCTTTTCAAAATGTCCCCTTCTGTTTCCTCTTATCTAATTTGAGAATGTATTTCAGAAAATTGAAGATGCAGGATAACTAAAAGCCTCAAAGTAAAATGAGCCTTAAAACTCAAATACAAAGTGATATAGATTAAATATCTACCACTGAATGGGATACCTAGATTGGGGAAGATATACCAATATTTTGGCTCAAAGAATTGAAGTATATCAAGAATTTACCTAATTATCTGCCTACAGGAAACTCTGAAATAGCTCATCTTATGTTATTTGGAGACATCTCTTACTGAAAATAATGCTCTTTTCATTAGAAAGTGGACAGTCTAACAAGTCTAAATCTGTAGTAGAAATTGACTATGTCATTAGAGAATAATTTGTAGTGAAAGATCACTGATACAGGGCAAGTGTAAGCATAAGAATAATGGTCCTGGCTTTTAGGAAACAAAAAAATTATTATTTGCTTTCATTTTTGTTAAAGACAGAAAAATCCATGAAAGGTGGGCAACAAATAATCAGGTTTGCAGTTTTATTCTTTGGTACAAAAGGGTTGAACACCGGGCTAACAAAGCAGTCATGCACTTATTGTTAAAACTTTTTTATACCGATAAAGGCACTGTGCTTGGTACTGTAACCCTACCATTAAGTAGGTAGGTATTTCTTCCACTGTAAATCATTGGGTTGACACATAACCATTTATGTATCAGCCTTTTCCCCCCTGTCAGAGCATCCTGGGGGAGGTCACCTCTGAGGTTCCCAGAGCCATAGTTCTCTTACCAGGGTGTTGTAGTTGGGGAAAGGAAGACTCAGTTTAGAGAGCTAGCCAGATAGCTCGCCAGTATTCAGAGGTGAGTCTGAGATACTCTCACACTTTGGAGGTATGTGGGTCTTAAAAAAAAAAAAAACTAATCAATATCTAGTAGCATTGACATTATACTTACATGTTACGTTGAATGGATTGTTCTATTTTTTAAAAACTAGTTTATTATCAGAATTGATTCAGCTATTTTTTATTTTCAGTTTTAACAATTAAAAATGTATAAAAGGTAATACATTATAGTAGTAGAATTATATACTCCTTGGCCAAGAATCCCAAGTACTGTGGTTTGCCTATTTGGTGGAAAACTCTGGAAGTTACAATGTAGACTATGAGAAAAGACTCCCATAGCAGTATCATTGGAAATATTTCTGAGTTCCAGAGATTTTGGTTACATCAGGTGCTTGGATCAAATTAAAAAATGGAAGGTGAGATTTGCATGAGCCTCTTAAAAAGCATAGTAATAAATGCAAGGCCAGCTGGTGGAGAAGTGAGGCAGTACGGAGCTTGTTCATAGGTTTTCTGATAACATTATAAGAAATGTGCTTTATAGATTAAGATTTATTGAAGTATAATATGTAGTAATGTTATAATGTATTTTAAGTTATACAAGAAAATGTAGGGACTTTTGTTTAGGTATTTTCTCTTTATGGCTAAGAGGAAACAAGTTACTGTCCAATAAAAGCTATAAACACCTTTACTCTAAGATAAAATGACCTTGAGTTGATTGATTTATTTATAACTGACTTCCTTCCATGTAGGCTTTGAGGTGGCATATTTGAAATAACTGCTAGGATGACAGTTCTTTATGTCAGAGTAGGTAAGAGGGGGTCGCCTCTTGGTGGCTAGAATTTCATGCTTTTTAGATCTTGTATCTTCCTGTATACAAAGCTTTCCCAAGGTGTAGATTTGTTATAAATGCCAAAGATTTTTGGTATAAGAGCTTAAAAAAAGTAGCATTGGTGTTGGCAGATAAAAGTGTTTATCTTGTCAGCTCCAATTATACCTACTTGTTCATTGTTTAGAATGGATTCTGAAGCTCAGGCAAGGATTTGTGGGGAAAATGGACTGGACCCAAAAAGATTGATGGTACACAGGAAGTCTGTGTGCTAATCTCTGGTAGACTAAGCCCCCACTAGGCAAATTAAATAAATTTAAAGTAATTTTAAATGGTTGTTTTGAAAGACTTTCAGTTGTACCTACAGAGATAATCATTGTGATTTTGGGGAGTGCCTGGCTTCTGATTAGCAAAAGAGCAGTCACTGTTCATAGTACACAAGCAGTATTTGTCCAGTAGACTTTGATTTTGCTTATTGCTAAATTTTCTGGCTCTTTTGGAGGTTCAACGCTCCACATTCACACCCAGGTATTTGGCTCTTGATTGTTTAGTAGCAATATGTCTTACCACTTTTACATACGTTGAAGGGAGGGTTTTGCGTGTTTGGAATAATCTGCATGCCAGATACTGTATTAGACACTAAACCTGTCCTTCCTTAGGTTTGTAGACTAACAGTACGATTCAGAGATTGTGTGATTTGCATGAGGCCAATTAACTAAACCTCAAATCTAGTTCTGTGAACTCCTGGGACCTTTTTTTTCACTATATGAATGATGACCGTTAAACCTTGATTAGTCAGTTTTATGCTTTTGTCTTTTATAATTACATTTGAGTTTTCTACAGTACAGAAACAGAAAATGAAAAAAGAACATTCCGTTTCTCATAGTCTTACTCAATAATTATTTGGTTTCTTCTTCTTCCAGACCTAGGTATGTATGTATTTAAGTGAAAATGTGTTAATAGTTAACACTTGTGGTCACAGTATACAGACACTGAGGCTCTTTACCATGGATTAACTCCAAATCCTTGTAGTGACCACGTGAGGTAGGTACACATTCCCACTTTAGATATACTACATTGAAAGTTTTCTCCCCTTCCTCCCACTTTGATACACATTGTTTTTCATGGCTACTTACATGACTACATCCATTGCATGAATATACTGTCATTTATTCAGCACTTAGAGTGGAAAATTTGTTTGGGGGGGTCTTTTTAAACATATATATAAAAAGTTTATAGGTAGAATTCTTGTACATATATTTAGCTTCCAGTGTGGGAATTTCTATAGGCTAAATTGATAGATGTATGTCTATTGGGTCAGAGAATGAGCACATTTAACTTTGTGGGAAATAGCATCAAAAGGATTGTTACAATTCCATCAACAGAGTGCCTGTTTGCTTACACTCCCACCAACATTGAGTGCTACCACTCATAGTTTTGGCCCTTTTTCTTTCACTAATAAAACATTTTTTCATGTTTTGCCACTTGATTTTCCTGTGGTAAGAATCTGCCCAGATTTAAAGAGTATGAAGCTATAAGACCTTGTACAAAACTCAAATATAGAAGAGCAAAACGGCCCAAGAGGCCCTGCGGTGTTTCCAGTCACATTCCTCTGTCCACAGTTTAATAGCCACCTTCTATACATTTCTTTGTGAACCTACATGCACATATCAATGCTGTTTTCAAACAAATGGGATCATCTGCTTTCTTTAGGGTTTTGGTTTTTTTTTTTTTTTTAAATTGGTCTCAAAAACATTTTGTGATCTTTAAATTTCCTTAATGGTAGAATAGGATTCAATACTATGAATAGACTTTTGATCCATTCTCTTACATTGCCAAGTAAGCTTGAGTTTTTTTTCCCCATCATTGTGCATGTGTATTTCTTTAGGATGGAGTCATGTAAGTTAAGTGGATTGTTGAATCAAAGCATGGGCTCTTTGATACTTAATTTGCTTCCAAGGGCATTCATTCCTAACTTATTTTCACCAACTATATGCAAAGTGCTCATTTTCCCATATAGCCTTACCTACACTCGATAGTTTTTATCTGAAGTACAAAAATGTTTTTATTTCGCATTTCTCTGATTAATGGTGAGGTTGAGATTATATTTATTGGCCATTTATAGTTTTACTATGGATTGTTCATATCCTGTACCTGCGTTAGGTGTGGGTATGTATTGTTTCTGTCTTTCCCCATCTTCTGATAACAGAACCCTTATTTATTGTGGGGAACTGATTCCCTGTGGATTAGGTGAATTCATGACCAGGCCTGGCCTTCCTGAGTTCCACAGCACCCTTGCCACAGTGATTGAAGAATGGGCATGTAACTGAAGCCAGACTAAAGAGCCTTCAACAGAACTACTGCAACTATTGGAAAAAGGCTCTACGGAGTGTCCATGAACTAAGAACTATGTAACCCTGAACCTGCACTTGGTGCAAAGAGACTGAGGAACATCTCAGGCTAGCATAAAGAAAAGAGAACTAAGTTCAGATGTCATTTTTCTGGAGGCCCTAGATCCAGCTGTGCCTAAAGCCTGCCCTACCTCTGGACTTTAAAGTTTTGTGAGCCAATAAAGTCCCTTTCTTGTTTAAAATAATTGAATTGGGTTTCTGTCCTGATTAATGTTATTTGTATTTTCTTATTGATTTGTAGAAAACCTTTGTAATTATAAATTCTAGACATATACTTTATGCGCTATATAGGTTTAATAAAATTAGCATGGCCATTCATGGTTTTGGCCTCTGTCAACATTTGCCATTTGTTGCTATACTCTGCACCGCGTACACCTTATATTCCAACAATAGACATTGGTGTTGGGGAATGCTTGTAAATATAAAGCTTTTCATAAAAGTGATACCCATGATACATCTCCATCCTTCCTAGATTAATTAGCCACTCTGCTGTGCCCCTTTCTCACCACTGTTCATTGTTCTTGGGCAATCCCCTCAGGCACTCTGATGTGGGGCCCATCTTCATTACTTCCATTCCCCAGTTCTCCCCAGCATGGTTCTGAGATCCTAATTTTAATCTTAAACCTGTTGTAGTTAAACTTGTTCTGGTCCAACATTGTTTTGGGTTGGAGCCTGTTGCGTCTGTGGAAACAATGCATAGTGGGAAAGAGAAAAACATGTCATGAATAGTAAGGGAAAAATAAATTGGGGAAGATGGTAAAACAATGGAGGAAAGATAGTGCAGCTTAGGTTACCCAGGGAAGGCTTCATTAAGAAAATGAAAATTTGAGAAAAGATGAGTTCTTGTAAGGAAGAATCCAAGTTAAGATTGGAGGATAAGGAACCGGCAAGCTCAAAGAATCTGATGGGGGTGGGGGGTGGGGGGCGGGAATGGAGGCCTTGGGAAGGGGTGATAATGCTTGATTTGTTCAAGGAACAGCAAGCAGGCTGGAAGTGAGTGAACATGATGGAAAACTGGATGAGGCCAGAGTAAGAAATGGATGAGCTTGACAGCCAAATCACAGAAGACCTGATTAATCATTAATCATGGTAGGACCATGACATTTGAATGAGATGGGAAACTATTAGAGGATTGTGGCAAGGGAATACATGTATGGGTGATGTTAGAAAATAATTTGTTTTTGTGCCACACCTGGCAGTGCTTAGGGCTTACTGCTGGCTCTGTGCTCAGGGATCACTTCTGGTAGACATCTTCAGGACCATATGAGGTACTGCGGATCGAACCCAAGTCAGCTGCATGCAAGAGAAGTGCCCTCCCCATTCGACTATCCCTCCAGTCCCAGAAATAATATTTTAAAAAGTACCCAGCTATCTTTTATTTCTACACACACATTCAGCTATCTTTATAGTCCAGATAGCAAATGTGATGCTGGTGATCATACCAGATCTGCCACATGCAAGGCAAGCACCTTACCCCTGTACTTTCTGGCCCTGATTAGTTTTTAAAATGTTTATCTTCTGGGGCCACAGAAATAGTTAAAAGGGTTGCCCTGTGTAAGGTATCATAGGCCAGCACTGCCTATGATATTCTGAGTACCACCAGGCCGTGAACCTTGATTACAGCCAAGTGAGACCACAAAACCAAAAAAAAAAAAAAGTTCAGAGAGCATTAAAAAGTAACCCATGGGGCCAGAACAATAGTACAGCATGTAGGGCACTTGCCTTGCACACAGTCGACCTGGGTTTGATCCCCAGCATCCCATATTGTCCCCTGAGGACTGCTGGGAATAATTCCTAAGTGCATAGCCAGGAATAAGCTCTGAGCCTGTGGCCCCAAAATGAAAATAATAATAAAGTAACCCAGTGAATCACACACGAGTCCGTTATACTAATAACATCCCACTAACATTTTGATGTTCTTGTTACAATCAAATGTTTTTATATTATTTACAACAGGAAAATATATGTTTAAGTGTCCATGTTGTGGTTTCTTAATCCTGTCTTCAATTGTGCTTTTGCCTAAGGCTATCCTCTTGAACTGATTCTAAACTATTGAAAAGTGTACTACAATAATTCTCACCTCATTAAATCTTCCTCTTCCTGATTTTAATTAACATGTAAATATGCTGTTTTTTCTTTGTGTTTTCTAACTCACACAAAATCCTTTGGAACAGTTTTGCTGTTTAGCTAACTAAGGAGCCGGAACAAACTATATCAGAAAGAAACTAAGATGAGGGAAGATGGTATCCCACAGAGAAGGGAAACAAATGAAGTAAATGTAAACGTGGGTCACCTCATTTCATTAGCTGGAGTTTCTTCACAGGGAAAGAACTCTCAGAGCCTGGCAGAGAGTCTCCTTCAGTTGTGAAGATGGTGCAAAGAGTGCTAGGTGGCCAAGGTGGCTAGCTTTGCTGAGAAGCACAACAGAGGAGAGAGCTAAACATTAACACTGGAAATCCGCAGAGTACTGCTGAGCATGTGATAAATTCCCAGGGTTGTGTGTTTGAGGGGTGAAGGAAAACATTGCTTTGTCTTTTCCGCCTTGCTGCAGGGAGCTTAGGTTTATTGGGTTACTCCCATTCCTCTGTGTTTACTTGTAACTTCTTTGTTGATTGCTCCCCCAACCTGTCAATTACCTTTGCCTCCTTCATACTCTGTTGACTTGTAAATATTGTTTTTCTCTTCTCCTTAAGTGCTTTACAGAGTTAATTCAGAGCAACATCCTTTTTGTATAGACACAGGAAGACAGTTAATGCTATGTTTTTGTAACTTTGGAGTGAGTTGACTCCAGATAATATTACCTCCTGGACATCTGTTCTCTTTACTTGAGCCTCACTTGCCCTTCCTAGATCCCCAAAAGCAGGGTCCTGACAAGGCCCTGGTTGGACCCAGGGCAAGCTGTGAGCTATGTGCTACCCTGGCATCAAAGTTGGCCTGGCCAAAGTCCCATAATGCTTAACTGTAAGTTAAGAGCATGGTCGTGGACAAATTCTGTCATGATCCAAAAAGTAATAACTAGATCCGGACCCTGCAAGGATGGGGAATGATTAATGAAGCCTGAGCACTGTAGTCTGAGTCTGGTGAGATGTCCCCAGGAGAGCCACTCTACAAGCTCAATGTATCTCTTACTGTGTCCATACAAAATAACTAATATTAAAAAGTAGAATTAAGATGTTAAGATGTTAATTAAGTTATCAGACTAAGGAAAGGAGAAAAACAATATTTACAAGTCAACAGAGTCTGATCAAGAGGCAAAGGTAATTGGCAGGTTGGGGGAGCAATCAACAAAGAAGTTACAAGTAAACAAATGGGAGCACTGTGATGGGAGTAACCCAATAAACCTAAGCTCCCTGTGGCAAGGCGGAAAGGACAAACCAATATTATCCTACATCAGGGGAAGAGAAAGAATCATCCTAAAGAATTGGAGTGGAAAAATTACTGGAATTTTCAGAGCCAGAGAGAGGACCATCAATCATCTGTGCAGAAAGAGTGATGGCCAAATGGGCAAATCTGTCCCCTTGAAGAGATACATTCCTGGTTGTCACAATCCTGGTGGGCTCAATCGGCCTCAAATGGATAAGCCTCAATGTTACTAAAAGTCTTAGAACTAGTAACTATTATCCAGGTTCAAAGAGCAATAATAGTATGGTAGAGAAACTGGGTTAAAAGAGTGGATTTTTCTTTCCCCTTTGTAGGGAAAATAAACGCAAGACTAAAATTACCAAAAAGACAGATTTGGAAGGCTAAAAATGTCCAAAGTTATTCAAACACAGGCCCAAACAAAATTCAAGTATACATTCAAACTACCTGGCACCCAACAGTGTCTGACATCTAACAACAATAAAAAATTATGCTATATAAATAAGATACAACCCATAATACAAAAAATAAAATTGATACAGAGATGATGTGTATATACTGATGACATGGCTTTGCTCCTAGGTCCTCTTAGAGAACAGAGCTAGGTACTTATTCTGTTTCCTAACTCATGTTGAAACATGTTGTCTTGTGTGTGAGAGAGATCCAATTAATGTCTCTGATGCTAACTGTAAGATAACATTGGTATGTCCTTTATGCCTTGCTGAGGGAGCTTAGATTTATTGAGTTACACCATTCACAGTGATCCCAAGGCACTCCAATTCCTTTGTGTTTATCTTTAACTTCTCTGTGCTCTGCGTTCTCTGTTAATCACTGATTTCCCCTAAGCAGTGACTTGTAAAGTCAAACTCCAGAGACCTCTGGATTTGTATTTGTAAGTGAAATATCGCTTTTATCTTTTCCTATGTCCTTTGCATAGTTCAGAGCAATGCCCTTTTTGTGTAGACACAGGAAGACAGTTATGCAATGATTTTGTAACTTGGGTGTTAGTTGACTCCAAATAAATTCTTGGCATCTGTCATATTTACTCAACTTATGCCTCAGTTGCCTTTAGTTCCTAGCATCCAGAAAGCAGGATCCTGACCAAGGGACTGGATGGACCCAGAGCAAGTTGTAAGCTACCCTGACATTGAAATGGGAAAGGCCAAGCGCCATACTACTTAACTATAAGAGCCATGGTCATAGACAAATTGTGTCATTATAGGACCCTGCTAGGGTTAGGAAAGACTAATCTGGTCTGAGCACTATAGTCTGGGATCTATAGGAAGATGTCCCCAGGAAAGCCACCTTACAAGTAATACATCTCACTGTGTCCATACAAAATGACTAATGTTATTAAGAAGTAGAATTAAGATGTTTAAATGGCTGTTGGACTAAGGAAAGGAGAAACATTTCCCACCCTTAGATGAAATTCCGCCTTTGAGCGGATCTCTTAGCAGGGATCTTTGTCCTAGAAGAACTTCCTCTGAAAGGGAGAAGGGCTTTACATGTATTGATTGTGCTATCTGACCTAGGTATAGTTGCTACTTCCATGTTTGGAGATTGGGGTCTAGACTAAGGTGGCAAGACTGAGCACGAGATGAGAGTAGCATGGGGGACAGGAGGAATAAGAGAATGGGTAAGGAAAGGAGGCAGAGATTGGAATGAACTGTGACTGATCACCAACCAGCCTGGCGGCCCTGTTTCCTCCTGCATGTGTCTGTTGGCGGCAGCTGCAGGCCGGGGTGGGAAAGCAGCCCATGGCCACCAAATGCACGTGGTAGGAGAGACCACACCACTGCCTCACTCATTTATTTTTTGAACATACAGCTAACTGGTAATTTTATTGCTGTTGTGGGTCCCATATCCCCACAGGGGACAGAGTCAATCTGGTGGTGTTCGGGACCAACAACCAGGGGTCACTGAAACAGTATTCAGTGGTTCCTGGGAATCATATGCAGGGAATTCAAGCCATGTGCCCTGGCCCAATACTATTAGTGGTGTGTCCGTATGTCGTGCTGGGGCCGAGCCCAGATGTGTGTGCAGGCACACACTGTACCATTGAATCATATCTCTGGCTTGGATGCTGGTGTTTTTTAATTAAATACTGGATATTGTGCTTAAAAAAATTTAGTCTCTGGATCTAGCTGTTATTATCCAGAGAGTATTCACCCTTTCTTCTCTAAGTGGCAGCTAGATTAGGAGCAGACTTGACTCAAAGGTGTTTCAGATGTAGTCTTAGCCTACGCTCATTTTCTTCTAATGCTACTCCTAGAGTATAGCCAATTTTTGGTGGGTGGGGGTACTCATCATTGCATAGGGCTTACCCAGGACTTACACTCAGTAACCACTCCTGGCAGGGTCTGAGGGACCATACGGGGTGCAGGATATCACACCTGGATAAACAAGACAAGAAAGTATCTCGACCACACGGCAGAGCCTGGCAAGCTGCCCACGGCATTTTCAATATGCCAAAGACAGTAACAAGTCTCACAATGGAGATGTTACTGGTGCCTGATCGAGCAAATCAATGAGCAACGGGATGACAGTCACAGTGATGATTATTACTATAGAATCTAAAAAAGTTCCTTAGAGGTAGTAATTTAAAATGTCTGTTAGAAAATGAATTGTTAATTGTTTAATTAGGGGGAATGTTCAAAGGGAATGATAATAGAAAAGCTTTAACAAATGGTTAAAGAACAACAGTTTATAAAAGTTTTTCTTTCAAAATTTTTCTAATGTTTGTTGAAAACCTTATATATGTGTAGCGTATCATTAATATCCATGTCAGAAGTCTGATAGATGTTGCCACTTGAACAAAAATAGACAATTGGTATTTTCATTTTTTAGGTGTTAAAAAAATTCAAAATTCATCTGAATATTAGATAGATATCAAGATACAGATATCTTCACACTATGACATATGAAATAAAATTATTTCCCATATTTTACAAGCTGTGATTAAATAATAACACTGAAGAAGTGATATTTAAAATCATTCTAGTTGGTGGCTTTTTTTTTTTTTGGTGGGAGGAGGAGGACTCTCGAGCTGTGCCCACGTGGGCACACTTGTCTTGGTGACACTTGGCTCAGCTGCGCTAGCCAGACATTCCTGGGCTCACTGATACAGTGCTACTGGGGCTCAGGGGTACTGGGGACCACTATGGGGACCATGTGGACTGAGGAGTCCACCTGGAGTCTCATGTGGCAGGCATGGATTCTAGACCTTAGAGCTAGCTCCTTAGCCCTCAGGGCTAAATTACGGAGGACAAAAATCCAGTGTCCTGAAATCTCATGATAAGAAAAACAAAAACTAGACCAAAAATATTTCTGGGAAAATGGAGTACTGTAGTTATGTATTCGTAAGTTTAATATCAGAAGTTTAACTTGCTTATACACAGGAAACTTAATGAATAATAGCATGAACATAATGTACAATTCTATGGTCATCTGGAAATAAGTGTAGAGTAAATGCCAATTAAGATAGGGGATGAGTTTTAAATTTTCCATACACTCTCTAAAATAACATTCTATGGCCATCTCAGTGCAGCTACAGCCTTGATCCAGAGACACAGCAGTGAATCCCGGAAGACAGCAGTTCACCAGAGATCTCTCTGAACCCTGTACCAAGTCATTTCCACCGGGGCACCTCAGATGGAGTGGGTATGTGTTCTGTGCCCACTCCAGATGAAACCCCATTGGCCACGAGCTTCCAGAAGCAAAACCCAGGTACACAGGTTCAAGGACTATGACTCCAAGCCACTTGGTGGTGGCAGAGACGGGCTGTCCTTTCCCCTCTCCCCACCAGCTTGGGGTCCCAGCTGTCACGCCCACGACCTGCCTCCAGGCACCATCTCAGTGCATCAACAGCCCTGATCCAGAGACCCCCAAATGAATCTCAAAATAGATTTGCTCCCTACAGAGGTGTCTCTTGACCCCAACCATTTACAATTTTACAATTCCAGAAGCACGCGGCCACTATTGCAGCCATGCAACCTTTCATGATATTCTTAATAAGCAACAGAAAATAAAGTATCTAGATTCTGTCCCTGGCAGGCAGGCTTGAATGGTGCTGGGAAAATCTGAAATAATGGTGGTGGGAAGGTGTAATGGTGGTGGGATTGGTGTTGAAATATTGAATATAATCAACGTGAACAACCTGATGAGAATAAAATTTAAAAATAGAAAAATAACATTTCATATGCAAAAGGTAATATGGACTCGAAGTTTGATATTATGGCACTCATACATTTCCTCCTGAGTTCTGATTACATAATCTATTTTTATAATATCAGATAAAGTTCTGCATTAATAGTTATACATTTCTTACAACTCTCCCCTTGTGAATAATGTTTAAAAAGTAGTTTTTCTTACACCATCGCAGATAGGAATTTTGCTATTGCTGATATTCAGTAAAAAATTTTACTCCCATTGAAGGTGTTACTACAAATTATAAAATTTCTCCTGAGACATTTTAAAAAATAAAGTTTATTAGATCATAATATTGTCTGAATTTAAAAAAAAATATGGAATGCTTCACAAATTTGCATGTTATCCTTGTGCAGGGGCCATGCTAAGCTTCTCTGTATCAATCCATTTTAGTATATTGGAACTGAAGCTGACGAAGTGAGCTGAATATCAGATTTTTTTCTTAAGCTTAATAATATCAATATCTTAAGTTCTTAATCTTCATGTAAAACTGAAATATTTTCGAAGCAGTGGTTTTTAAATTTTCACAGGAGTTGAGCATTGATTAAAACCTTTTTCTGAATCACCAATAGCAGCCTTATTTTTCTGATAGTGTTTTTAGTACTAAATAAACCTGGTGCAAAACTGAAGGGTTTTTCTACATTCAGCATATCCGTACTGTGTTCCTCAGAAAGAATTTTCTCATTCATGCTCAACTAGTAAGGCCAGAGTTGGCTAAACTTCAGTTTGCTGCACTGAACACACGTGTAGGGTTCTGGCTCCAGATGGATTCTCTCGCATTCTGTAAGATCAGTGCATGTGCTGAAACTCTCCCATGTGAGTTACAATCATATGGCCATTCACCAGTGTGGATTCTTTGAGGGCTAATGACATCTGAATGTCGACTAAAGCTTTTTCCCACAGTAGCCACATAGATCTGATTTCTCCCCTGTGTGGCTCCTCTGATGCAGGATAAGAACTGAGCATGGACTAAAAGCGTTCCCACACTCATTGTATTTCTAAAGATTTTCCTCCCAGATTTTACTAGAGCAAGAGCACAGCCCGTAGGGGCGGTTGCCTTGCACGAAGCCGACCTGGGCTCAATTCCTGTCCTCTCGGAGAGGCCGGAAAGCTACTGAGAGTATCCTGCCCGCATGGCAGAGCCTGGCAAGCTATCCATGGCATATTCAATATGCCAAAAACAGTAAAAGAAGTCTTACAATGGAGACATTACTGGTGACCACTCGAGCAAATCTATGAACAATGGGATGACAGTGCCAACAGTGCTATATTGGTCTTGCTAGTGTTTGATAAGGTCTGAGTTCTGACAGAAATTTTTGCTACACCGTGTGCAGGAATCTAGTTTTTTCTCCTGTGTGAATTATCTGATGAAGAGTAAGGTCAGAACTATGAAAGCGTTCTCACAACTATCACAATGATAGGGTTTCCCCCAAAGTGCAATCTTTGGTGTGTGGTAAGATCTGAGCTCTGACTGAAACTTTTATTGCACTGATACCATGCATATAGCTTCTCCCTAGGGTAGATTTTGTGATGTTTGACAAGGTCTGAACAATGACTAAAACTCTTAGTATAAACACTGCATGGATAAGGTTTCTCTCCAGTGTAGCTTCTTTGATTCACTGTAAGAGCTGAGCACTGAAAGCCTTCTCACACGCATTACAGTTGTATTTCCACCAGTGAGGACTTGTTAGTGTCTGGTAAAGTTGGAGTTCTGAGACTTTTACTAATCTGTGCAGGAATCTAGTTTTTTCCCATGTGCGTTCTCTGATGAAGAGCAAAGTCAGAACTCTGACTGAAGGCTTTCTCACAAATATCACAACGATAGGGTTTTTCCCCAGAGTGAATTCTCTGGTGTTTGGTAAGGTCTGAGCTCTGACTAAAGCTTTTATTGCACTGATTACATGTGTATGGCTTCTCCCCAGTGTGGATTCTGTTATGTTTGACAAGATCTGAACGACGACTAAAACTCTTAATACAAACGCTACACGGATAAGGTTTCTCTCCAGTGTGAATTCTCTGATGAAGAATGAGGCTTGAACTCTGACTGAAGGATTTTCCACACTCATCACATTTGTAGGGTTTCTCACCTGTATGAATTCTATGATGTTTAACAAGATCTGATCGTCGACTAAACATTTTACTGCAGTGCTTACATGAATAAGGCTTCTCTCCAGTGTGAATTCGTTTGTGATTAATTAGATCTGAAAGTCTACTGAAGGTTTTGTCACATTGGTTACATGGATAAGGTTTCTCTCCAGTGTGAATTCTCTGATGCAGAATAAGGACTGAGCTCTGATTAAAAGCTTTCTTACACTCATTACACTTATAGGGTTTCTCTCCAGTGTGAATCCTTCGGTGTTTAATAAGATCTGAGTTCTGGCTGAAACTTTTGTTACACTGATCACATGGGTAAGGTTTCTCTCCAGTGTGGATTCTCTGATGCAGAATAAGATCTGAGCTCTGACAGAAGGCTTTTCCACATACATCACATTTATACGGTTTTTCACCAGTGTGTATTCTTTGATGTTTTGTAACATCCGAACTCTGACTAAAATGTTTGTTACACTGGTTACATCTATAAGGCTTCTCTCCGGTATGAATTCTCTTATGTTTAATCAGATCTGAGCGCTGGTTAAAACTTTTACTACAATGATTGCACTGATAGGGTTTTTCTCCTGTATGGATTCTCTGATGTATAGTACGATCTGAGCTCTGACTGAAAGCTTTCCCACATTCATCACATTTATAAGGTTTTTCACCGGTGTGGACTCTCTGATGTTTAATAAGGTCTGAATTCCTACTGAAACATTTAATACACCATCTACAAGGATAGGGTTTTTCATCAGTATGAATTCTTTGATGAAGAATCAGAGCTGAGCTTACACTAAATGCCTTTCTACATTTATCACATTTATAGGGTTTCTCCTGATGGGCTCTTTGATGTCTTATAAATTCTGTATTCCAAGCAAAGCTTTGCCCACACTCATTACAGCTATACTGTGTTCTTTTAAAGTGGTTTTGGTTATTTTCATTTAATTTATCCGTCAATCCACAGAACTCTTTGCATTCTGAATCCTGGGGAATATCATCTCTAGAGTAGCCAGATTCTTGAGTCAATGGTTCAAATTTTACTGTAATTTTCTCCCCTGAAGTTGGCTCTCCAATTCTGGTCCTAGTCTCACCATCTGGAACAATAAACAGAATCCAAATGGAACGTGTTCTTTATGCTACAAATTCTAGAGGAAATAACTCGATATTTACTAGCAAAATAACATCACATTATGGAAGTTCTCCAACAGGGGTGAGGACTGGGGGATGATAGGAGGGAACCTGGGGACACTGGTGCTGGGAAATGTACACTAGTGGAGGGATGGGTGTTGGAATACTCCATGACTGAAATCCAGTCATGAACAATTTTGAAAGGGTCTATCACAGTGACTCAATAAAATAGTTTAAAAATACACTAAATTAAACTTGAAAGGTAAACTACGAAGAATCATTAATGGATCATAGCAATCATTAATAGTGTGGGCTAGAGAGCTAACAAACAGCACAGATTAGTTTCAAGGGCAAAACCTGAAAATCCCAAGGGACCACTTGAGAAGGGTTGCTTCAGGGCAACATTAAATAACAAAAGGATCCATAATGAACAAGCTGATAAAAACAAAAATCTCAGAAGTAAAAAAATTAGGTACATGTTTTTTGTACCTAAAAAAGGATGAAACAGAAAAAAATGCAGAATATAAGACAAACAAAAACAAATGAAAAAAAAACAAATGAGAAGACTGTATATTTAAATCTAAACATTAAATATATTTTATATATAAAGTAAGCACCACAAAAAAGCAAAGTAAAAACAGCAGTATCATACGTAGTGAACACCTTTCTCCTGGAAATAAGAGAACAGAGCCAAGTATGCTTTCTCTTAACACTTATGTTCAAGACTACACAACTCTTATTCAATATTACTAGCCAATGGAATCTGAGATAAAGTACAACTGGAGCACATAACTATTAATAAGAAAGAAAAATTTAAGCTCTTTGCTTATAGACTACGTAACTGTGTCTAAAAGAAATCTTAAGTAATCTGGAAAAAAATTGGAACTTGTAAATGCGTTTATTAGAGCAATATATAAAAGCTAACTGTATAACTGTATTTTCAAATACTGACAATGAAAAACTAGAGCCTGAATTTAAAACTTTTTCAACTGCTCTAAAGTAACAAAATCCATGCAAACAACATATTTTCTACATCTGGATAATAAAAACTGCTAAAAGTTAAATTAACACCTAATATATTCTTTTACAAACAGGAAGATTTAAATTGTTAGGATAGAGAATTCTCTCCCAAATGATCTAAAGATTCTATGCAAATGTAATTAAAATCTTGGCAGGATTTTTTTAAACATTGACAAACTTTATGTAGAAAGACACAGAAGAGTCCAGATAATTCTGAAAAGGAAAAGCAAACAGAGATATTATACTACCTGATTCAAGCTTTATTATAAAGCTCTGGTAAGCAAAACAGTTCAATGTGTGGTACCGTTCTACAGAAGACACAACCATTAATGGAAAAGAACAGAGTCCATAAGTAGATCCAAACATACATGACCAAGTAATCTTCAACAAAATCGCCAAAATAATTCAATATTGAAAGAACAATCAAATTTCAACAGAAAGTAGGGCGGGAAAGATAGTACAGCTGGTAAGGCTCTGGCCTTGCACACAGCTGACCTTGGTTCAATCCTAGAGATAGTTCCTAGAGCCCTCCAGGAGTTATCCTTGAGCAAGGAGTAAGCCCTGAACACCACTGAGACAAAACAAAATACAAACAAAAAAGGGGAGGGGTTAGGGAGACAAATCAAAGAGTTGGAGCACATTCTTTGCATGCTGGAGGCCCAGATTTAATGCTTGGTAGTGGTGATATTCAGTCCCCGAGCACCATCAGGAGTGGCCTCTAAGCACTAAGCCAAGAGCAGTCCTGAGAATTGCCAAGTATGGCCCCAAAATATTATTGCTTTAGTGTTAGAAATATGGCTGGAGAAATAATACAGGGGTAGGGAGCTTGCCTTGTCTGCAAATAGGAAGTTTGATTCCCAGCATCTCGTATGGTCCTTAGAGTCCCACTAGGAGTGATCCCTGAGTTCAGAGCAGGAATTAAGTACTGAGCAGCACCAGATATGGACCCTACCAAAAAGTGTCAGAATTGATAGAACAAAAACTAACCCTTATTCTTATGCTGTAACCAAAATTAACTATAAAAGTGGTATATCTAAACATCAAAGCTAAAATTATAAATTTTCTACAAGTATAGATGGCCAAAATTAACACATCAAACTAAGAAAAAAAGTTTTTTGTTGTTTAAGCCATTTAGTCCATGATATTTTGCTATGGAAGCCTTAGAAACAAATATAGTATTTTTCTGTATGCATTATACATTTAGGGAATTATACACCTCATGTATCCTGTGACTTGCTTTTCGTTCAGCAACATGTTTAGAAGATTTATTTATGTTAATATACGTAATATCTGAACATGAATATATATGTCCATCCATGTTCACTATTACAGTGCGATATAAATTATAAATTACCTTTTTTCTTTCAATATACAACAAGTTTGCTTTATAAACAATACTAATGTGACTTTGTACACATATCCCAGTATTTCTTTGGGTGATATAATCTTTGAATCACAATGATTGGGACTTCAACTAGATATTTCCAAAGCATTTAAGCCAATAAGTAGTTCAATCAGGAGTGTGTAAGACCTTGTTCGTAATTCTCTATAGTCTAACCAACAATACGTTTCTTTTTTATTTTTTGGGGGGGTTGGGTCACACCCGGCAATGCACAGGGGTTACTTCTGGCTCATGCACTCAGGAGTTACTCCTGGCGGTGCTCGGGGGACCATATGGGATGCTGGGAATTGTACCTGGGTCGGCCGCATGCAAAGCAAACACCCTACCCACTGTGCTATTGCTCCAGCCCCTCTTTTTTTTTTTCCATTTTGCCCACTTTAATCAATATTTTCATCTCCCTACCTCCATCAAAAACACACTGATTAAAGTCCCTAATAAAACTCTACCTTGGTAAATTCTTAAGTGAATTCTCAGTAGCACTGCATTATTAAGTTTCAGATATGTATCATTACAACTCAACATTTATAAATTCTACATTAGGATTACCACTAAAAGTCCCATTCTCTCCTTCACTATTCAATCAATCCCTTTTACCTGATCCCATTTCCTTTACCTTCTCGTGATCACTAATTCCATCTATAGTCTGAAAGTTTGTTTTTGTCTTGTCTTTCATCATTTTAGTTTCTCTATATACCAAGTATGAGTGAGATCATACAGTGTTTTGTCTTTTTCTGACTTATTTCACTAAGCATAATACCATCGAGCTACATCCATATTATTGGAGATGGCAGGATTGTCTTATTTTTCTTAAACTGAATATTGTGTAGGTATTGTATATATATTCGTATCACAACATCTTTAATCAAATCATTTGTAGATGGGCTCTTAGGTTATTTCCAAATTTTAGTTACTGTAAAAATGCTGCAATGAATAAAACGGTGCATATATTTCTTAAATCAGTTTTTTTATATTCTTTAAGAGGCCACACCCAATCATTCTTGGATGCTACTCCTAGTATAGTGCTCAGGGTTCACTCCTAAAGGTGTTTAGGGAAAGAATGTGGTACTAAGTATTAAATAGGGCTCTTGATGCAAACTATCCTCTTTGACAGCACTTTGACAACTCTTTGACAACACTCGGTGAATCACCCTCAATTACTGTAATTCACCACTTCAAGATGATGGGGAAAGTGGTAAGACCCATACATCACAAATATATAGGTATGGGACTTTATTACTGTAACTCCTTCTAGGTAAAATGGCTCCTTTCAGGGAAATACTGTAGAGAATACCATGGTGTTAAACTTAATACAAAAAGATATCCATAAGATATATAATTCTTTGAAAACAAGACACTCTCCTCTCCATGAAAGAAGGGTTAAATATAATGAATATGCCCTGTAGTGGCTGGCTAGCTTGTCTCACGAGAATAGTACCTAATTAGGGGCTTAGTGTTGGCCTTAAGCAGATGGCTGCATTAGCACACAGCAGTGACTTTAATAAAGCCAGTTTCAATGAGCAGAACTCATTGAAGTCATATTGTTGAGTCCATCCATCCCTGCTTCCACGATCACTTTGAAGATAAACTCACTGGGAAAGCATTGGTAAAGAGGCTGACTTTTTGAGTTATCTATTTACTGCTAAAATCCTGAGCGATACATCCTGGTCTATATTGTCCAAAACTATAATCACAATCTAAGACTATATTCATATTTTTGCTTTTATGTCCACACCCAGCAGGTGCTCAGGGCTCTGTGCTCAGGGATCACTTATAGTGGGTCAATATGGGATTCTGAGGATCAAACCCAGGTCAGCCCCATGTAAGGTAAGTGCCCTACCTGCGGCACTATCATTCAGACTCCTCACCGGCACTTTTAACAGTTCCTGGTAACTAATATTATAATTAACTATGATTATAAATAATAAACATTTACTATCAAAGATTCATTAAATTATTTGAAAGATATATTAATAATCTCAGTGATTATCTCTAAATAACACAGCTAGCAGTTATTTAAATTTTCTGATTTATGCATTTCCATATTTTATTAAGTATATTTGAACATAGTTTTACTATTGATATAAACTTATTTTGTATATATTGTAAAAGAGACAATCTATATGAATTACATAAATGCAGGGAGGAGGTCCAATGCTGTAGTAAATCTCATGAAAGAGGAGAACTTGGTGCTTATGAGCCTTAAGAAAACACAAATTCCAAATTCAAGAGAAACTATCCCAAACAGAAAACCAAAATAAAGATGCTTCAAGACTAAGCAGAGGCAAATGATCATTCTAGAGTAAAATAAACAATACAAAGTGAATTTCACAGGCAAAACAACAGCAATGGGAGGATCAAAAATTTTAAGTAAAATACAATGTGGAATTGAAACCCTGCAGAACATATCTAAACAGCCAGAATGACAATGATCTCATTAACCATGATGGTTACTGTTTTTCATAGAACTTTTACTTCCAGACCAGTTCGTACTCAGTTTTATATACAGAATGTCATTTGGACTGTGTGGTAGCTGTAATAATGGAACTCTAATGAGGCCTAGAGTGATAGCACAGCAGGTGGGCGTTTGCCTTGCCCACAGCAGACCCGGGTTTCATTCCTCCGTCCCTCTCAGAGAACCCGGCAAGCTACCGACAGTATCCTGCTGGCACAACAGAGCCTGGCAAGCTACCCGTGGCATATTCAAAATACCAAAAACAGTAACAAGTTTCACAATGAAGATGTTTCCCGCTCAAGTAAATCGATGAACAACAGGACAACAGTGCTAATGAGTCCTATCCAGTATCTATGTCCCTACATAGCCCTCTCCACAATGGGGAGTGATAAAGGGGGACACTGGTCATGTGTCTTGCTTTGGTCAATGAGATGTTGGGAAATGTAACAGATACACGTGGAAAAGATGTCTCTACACCCCAGATCTACAAGCCCTCTCACTGATTTTTAAAACTAGACCCACTGTGAAAATGCCTGAACTGGACTCACCTATTAGAGGAGATGAGCGACCGAAGTCACATGTGGCATTGATAGTCAGACACATGTAACTGAAAGCAACTTAGAGCTTGGCCCCAGATGAGCAGTGGCAAGATGACTGCATGAATGATTCCAGAAAAGGCTAGAAGAAAAACACTGACTAGCTGAACCCAGTCCAGGCTGAAGACATACAGAACCGAAAAGAAAGTAACATGATTTAAAATTCTGAAGTTTTAGTCACTAAGTTTTGGAGGTCCTTGAATATTAAAGTAAAAACTTCCAAGATATAGGATACTTAGAAATTGAATTCCGGGTTCATAAATGCACTTACAAAGTGAGAAAAAATGAATTGCTTTGGGGGGCTGGGGGGAGGGAGCAGTGCAGGCAGGAGATAGCTCTAAGTGCTCTACAGGGTATCCAGCACCCAGAGCAATGCCCTTGTACCAAACTGGGAGTATAACCTCCTGAGTACTGCCAGGTGTGACCTCAAACCAAAGTCAGAAAAGGTCTGTAAGTCAACTTACAGAACTAGTAAGCGGACAAAGTTAGCATCTTGTTCTTTTTTTTCTTTTCTCCTTTTCTTTCTTTGGGGGGAGGGGACAGGGGTAGGGAAGAATTTGGGCCAATGCATCCTGTGGCTCAGGGCTTATACCTGGTTCTGTGCTCAGAGGTCATAGAGGTCCGCGGGGTCAGCTTTCCCTTGGGACTCTCCCGTCCCAACGCTAGTGTCTGAATCCAAATAAGATCCTAGTTTTAAAAACTATGTCCTACAGCAGATACAAAGAGGGCTTGAAAAGACTTTCAAGGGGAAATAAGAACATTGAGAGGCTGGTGTGACGGTCACGACAGAAGGGGGAAATGCACGTGTCAGGAAAGAAGAGGGGGCTCCGTGAGCGTCCCACTGCCAGAACTCGGAATGCACAACCAAGTCACGCGCCCAGTGCATGCTTGAGACGCGTGAGGGCAACGGAGACTAAACACTGGGCGCACGCCGGGCTGGGACAGCTCCCACCCGCCACGGGAACCCGTTACTGAACGCGCGGCTCCTCACCTGTCCGAGGTGGGGCTTCATGAGATCCGGAACCCAATTGGATC
Source organism: Sorex araneus (assembly GCF_027595985.1). Lineage (NCBI taxonomy): Eukaryota > Metazoa > Chordata > Mammalia > Eulipotyphla > Soricidae > Sorex > Sorex araneus. Next base: position 345,540,410 of record NC_073303.1, on the reverse strand, counting down.
TCCATGGGCTGCAACTAAACATCGGGCTCTGCAGGGAGCAGGGCGAGAGGGAAGCCGCTTCCTCAGTGGGCTTTTCTGATCCACGCAAGAGTCTGAGCCTTGCAGGCAACCAGGCACCCCCGGGTTCGGAAGAAAGGCATTGTGGAGACTGCGGGGACGACTTCCGAGACCAGGCCAAAGTGGGGAAGAGTCGCTGGGTATTTAAAAAAAAAAAAAAAAAAAAAGTGAAGGCGAAATCCAAAGAGTCAGTTAATTGCTAAGTGCTGGCATCCGTAAGAACTACGCTTCCCTGCGTAGTTCTGGGAAACTACGCTTCCCAGACCCCTCGTCACTCCGTGAACCAGGCTAGCCGCCCGCAGAACGAATATTCTGCACGCCTAGAGCTTTCGGCGCACAACCGGGGGCGGACGCACCCAAACAAATACATAAACAAATAAGGGCTAAGCGGAATGACTCGGCGGAGGAGGGAAATTCAGAACGTGGATCCCCGGGCTGCGGCTCTGCTATTCGCGGTCCCTCTGAACAGCGCGGCGCGGAGCCGCCGTCCGGCGCTTCCCTTTCCCTCCTCCCCCGCCGGCGTTCCCACGCTCCAGCTGCCCGTTCCCGGCTGAGAGCACCGCGCTTCCCCACCCCACCTGCTCCAAAGTTCCCGATGCAGAGTCGAACCCGAGGCTTAACTAGGCGCACTGGGCCTGGTCAGGGACACTCCAGCCGGCGAATCGCGGGGCTCAGGCTCGACCCCAGCGGGCTGGACGCTCCGCGGACTCGAAATCCGTTGGCAGCCGACGGTTCCCAGGCGGCCCTGTGAGCGCCGCCGCTCGCGGGGTGAGAAGCGCCGAGCTCCGCCCACTGCGCTCCTACCCCGCGCGCGCCCCGGGAGCGCTCAAACCTGGCGCGCGGCAGCTCTAGGGAGCGGGAGGACCCCTCAGCTCTATGGTGCCGGGGCCTGGGAGGGACGCGCGTGCGCCTGGCCCGGCCGCCCGCGGGAGCCTGCCTGCCGAGGCGACGCGACCGGGGTGAGTTTTTTTTTTTAACCCGTCTTAGCCCTCGCGTGGGATCCTCCAACTACGTCGTGAGTCCCCTTGTTAGCTTTTCTTTTTCCACCTTCTCCATAAGCCCTCAGAAGTTTCTCCAGCTCGGTCGTGAGTCCCTTGGTGAGCTTTTCTTTTTCACACCCTCCCAATAATCCCTCAGAACTTTCTCCAGCTCTGTCGTGAGTCCCTTGGTGAGCTTTTCTTTTTTACACCGTCCCAATAATCCCTCAGAACTTTCTCCAGCTCTGTCGTGAGTCCCTTGGTGAGCTTTTCTTTTTCACACCGTCCCAATAATCCCTCAGAAATTTCTCCAGCTCTGTCGTGAGTCCCTTGGTGAGCTTTTCTTTTTCACACCGTCCCAATAATCCCTCAGAAATTTCTCCAGCTCTGTCGTGAGTCTTTGGTTAGCTTTTCTTTTTTACACCGTCCCAATAATCCCTCAGAAATTTCTCCAGCCCTGTCGTGAGTCCCTTGGTGAGCTTTTCTTTTTCACACCCTCCCAATAATCCCTCAGAACTTTCTCCAGCTCTGTCGTGAGTCCCTTGGTGAGCTTTTCTTTTTCACACCGTCCCAATAATCCCTCAGAAATTTCTCCAGCTCTGTCGTGAGTCTTTGGTTAGCTTTTCTTTTTTACACCGTCCCAATAATCCCTCAGAAATTTCTCCAGCTCTGTCGTGAGTCTTTGGTTAGCTTTTCTTTTTTACACCGTCCCAATAATCCCTCAGAAATTTCTCCAGCTCTGTCGTGAGTCCCTTGGTGAGCTTTTCTTTTTTACACTGTCCCAATAATCCCTCAGAAATTTCTCCAGCCCTGTCGTGAGTCTCTGGTTAGCTTTTCTTTTTCACACCGTCCCAATAATCCCTCAGAAATTTCTCCAGTTCTGTCGTGAGTCGTTTGGTGAGCTTTTCTTTTTCATATCCTCCCCATCATCCTCAGAAGTTTGTCACGAGATCATTGGTGAGCTTTTCTTTTTCACAAGCTTGCCATAATTCCTCAGAAGTTTCTCCTTTTCTTTTCCACACCCTCCTCAGGTTCTGTGGCCAGCTTCCACTCTTTCTTTGTGGTTTCAACCACTACCCGGCCGTCCAGGTGGAGAATCATTGAGAATACTTTTTTTTTTTGCTTTTTGGGTCACACCCGGCGATACACAGGGGTTACTCCTGGCTCTGCACTCAGGAATTACTCCTGGTAGTGCTCAGGGGACCATATGGGATGCTGGGAATAGAACCCGGGTCGGCCACATGCAAGGCAAACGCCCTCCCCGCTGTGCTATCGCTCCAGTCCCCAAGAATACTTTTTGAAAGGTGGTAACCCAGACTTTCCAACCCTGTAGGTTTTACTTATTTATTTATTTGCTTTTTGGGCCACACCCGGCGTTGCACAGGGGTTACTTCTGGCTCACGCATTCAGGAATTACTACTGGCAGTGCTCAGGGATCCATAGGGGATGCTGGGAATCGAACCGAGCTAGGCAGCATGCAAGGCAAATGTCCTACCCGCTGTGCTATGGCTCCAGCCCCCAACAACCCCATAGGTTTGAGCTGGGAACCCAGGATTCCAGGTGATCTTGTGCTTTGGCTCCTAGGACCACACTTCGTTAAACACTGACATTAAAAGAAGCAATGCGGTGCATATGCTGCTGAGCCCTTATGCTGCTTGTGCCCACATGGCCGAGCACATGTGTTGCCGTATCTCTCCTCTTGAAATGTGTACTTTCATGCTCTCATGCCTAATTCTGGGATGTGTGTAGGGGCTCTCTCCGCCATTGGAGAAGCCTGGGTTCTCTCTTGAGCACGTTATTCTCCAATCTCTCCCACTTTCTCTTCCTCCTTCCCTTCAAAACCTCCAAATAAAAACTCTAATTTCAAAAAAAAAAATAAAGAAGAAGAAGCAGCAATGCAAGGGCTTGAGAGATAGTACAGCAGTTAAGGTGTTTGCTTTGCAGTGGACTGACCCAGATTTGATCCCAGGTATCTTGAATAGTTCCCTGAGCACCACCAGGAGTGACCCCTGAGCATTGTCAGGTGTGGCCTCAAACCCGAAAAAAAAAAACCCACGAAGTAAGCAATGCTCCGAAATTTCTGCCTAAATCTCAAAGACACTAGATTTTCATCTACTTTTAGAGCAAGAAAGGTCTCTTTTACAAATTGTTGCTTGTTTGTCCAGTATGCATACTGAGCATCTTAAGGATCAGGTTGAGAAGAACCTGAAATGCAGAAAATTGGGGATGGGGCATGAGGGTAGGGAAGAATTTTAATGTGTCATTGAAATATTTGGAGGAGTTGCTGGCGGGGGTGTGAGGAAGAGAATGCCGGTGCTGCCTCATGCATAAAGAGCAGTACTGGCACTTCTGCTTTGAGGCTGGCAGCTCCAAGCGATTGTCACCCACCCTGCAGCCAGTGTGTGAGCATCAACATTAAAGGATGCAACCTCTGGCAAGCACAACTGAAAGACATGTGCAAGCACTGCATTCAGGAGCATGACCTCAGCAAGCACATCTGTATATGACCATCATAACCAGAATATGCAAGAGTATCCCTATTAAAGAGTGTGGCCCTTGGTGAGCACTGTAGCTTAGTGTGTGAGCACCACAACCTAATATATGATGGCCAGTGAGCACTGTAACCTAATATGTAATGGCCAGTGAGAACCACAACCTAATGTGTGATGGACAGTGAGCACCACAGCTAAATGTGTGCCATCTCCAGTCTTGGCAAGAGCGTCATCAAGGGAGAGGAGGAGGAATTTTTCCAGCTTTAGTAATTACCCAATTCCAAAGCTACATTGACATTTTAAAGTATTTGTTAACACAGCACCCCACTTTTGGTAACACAGTGTTTTATTCTCTCATACTTCTGGAGGTCAAAAGTCTATAAAATCGAGTTCTAGGAGGGCCCCGATTCTTCTAAAAGCTTTAGGGAAGAATTTGCTTCATGCCTTGTTCAACTTTCTGGCAATCCCTGGCATTTTATTTTATTTATTTTGCTTTGGACGAAAATCACTTCAATTTCTCCAGTGGTTTCATGGTGTCCTCTGCAATTCTCTGTATCTGAATTTAGCTCTTTGGAGTTGTCTCCCAAGTACCACTTAGTGTCTACCAATAACCCCCCAGGATTGTTGGTAGAACTATGGACATTCATGCCATTTGGCAGTGGCGAAGAAGACAATGAAAGGGACAGTATTAAAATTTTCTATCATCTTAGAGGACACATGTCATGAACAGCATTGCAAGAAAATGAAGAACATTTAAGATACTCAGCAATGAGGGCCAGAGCATTAGTGCAGTGGTTAAGGTGTTTGCCTTGCATGTGGGTGAGCCGGGTTGCATTCCCAGCATCCCATGTGGTCCTCAGAGCCTGCCAAGAGTGATCCTGAGCACCGATCAGGAGTAAGCCCTGAGTAGAACCAAAAACAGAGAGAGAGGGGCTGGAGCGATAGCACAGCAGGTAGGGCGTTTGCCTTGCACGCGGCCGACCCGGGTTCGATCCCCAGCATCCCATATGGTCCCCTGAGCACCGCCAGGAGTAATTTCTGAGTGCAGAGCCAGGAGTAACCCCTGTGCATTGCCAGGTGTGACCCAAAAAGCAAAAAAAAAACCCAGAGAGAATGGGGGGAAGGAGGGAAGCAGGGAGGCAGGAGAGATGAGAGAGAGAGAGAGGGAGAGAGAGAAAAGGAGAGAGAGGGAAAGAGAAGAAAACACTGAAAACTAGAGAAAAATGATTCTCAACCAGCAGAAAGTTGAGTTATGTCCTGTTATTGGGTGAAAAATGGACTTGAAGGGACGAACTAGGTATTTATCTGATGAGAGCTGAAATCAAATAAGGAAAGTTTAGCTTGGTGATATACTTCTAGACCCCTCTTCTTCCCCTCCCTCCTAATTTCAGCAACACTGAGTTATCACTCTACTCCAGCCTTCTGAGCTCCTGTGCCCATTGAAACTTTCCCCTTTTTATTTTTATCTTTTGGATCATTTGGGCTGTTCTTTGAGCAATCCTTCCAACTGTTTCTCCTCTTCCCACACCCAAAACGTTGGATTCTCACAACCCTTTTTCCTTTCCACCAGGTCTCCCCTGCTGATGTCATCTCTTTCTTCTATTTTCACTTATTAGCAAATCTTACTAAAAAGCTTTTCTTTGGCCGGGGGAAGGGAAGGTGGTTTGGGCCACAGGCTTGAGCTCAGAGCTTACTCCTGGCTCTGTGCTCAGGATCACACTTGGAGGTGCTCAGGGAACCATTTGCGGTGCCAGGGATCAAACAGGGCTGGCCCATGTGCACAGTTAGCACCTTATCCCCAAACTCTCTGGCTTTCCAAATTCATGTTTCTAACCTCATGTCTTCTGTCTCACATCTCTTTTGCTCTTTATTCCATGTGACACAGTACTGTCAGACTCAGTACAGTCTTGACACAAGCCTCATGTAAATAGCCTACATAAATTATTAATGCATTCCTAACTCCTGGACTGCTACTTCAAATTCCAAACCCAACCAGGCCTCTAGCCTGAGTTCAGTGCATCCCAGACTTAGAACTGATTCCAAACCAAGCGCTCAGAAGCCTGCCGCTGTCTCTAGCTCTTGCTGACCCCTGCGTGGGCAACTCCAGTAAATCAACGCTTAATGATTTTAACGATGGGCCAGGCTGGGGTCGCACATCCCACAGAAAAAGTGTCCTGACCGTCTCCTGCTCCGCCCTGGCCCCTCCTGCCTATGCACTTGACTGCCTGGTTTTTGCAGTGCAGGGCCTTCATCCATACCATTTCCTTCTAAAACTATCATTGCAGACAGTCAACGTGTTTGGGGCGCTTGACGATAATCTGGTTCCCTGCTCTGCCCCCAGATTTGAAAGCATGGGATCTATTTTAATCTCCTCGACGTTATGCCAAGCTCAAACGCGCTCTCCCTTCCTACCTCTTTGTCTCTCAGTCAATCTCCTTAGCCCCTTGTAGGCACCACGTTAACCCTTTGGACTGGGGGCTGTTCAAGTCCCGCATAGCGCTCTTGAGCATCCTCCAGCCCTCTCCCGACCATCCGGCACTGCTACCGAGCCGCAGTCCTCCGGACTTCCTAGAAGGGTGTGTGCGCGCGCACGCGCGCGGCCCTGGGGAACTCGTGCTGGCTCCCGGGGTCTGTCTCGTTTCCGGAAGAGCCGAGGGTGAGTGAGGCCGCCGCCTTGGATCACTCGGCCTCTCGCGCTGCCCACCTCCCAGGCCCCCGCAGTCGTCCCCGTCGTGGGCCCTCCCAGGGGTGCATTTGTCCTCTCACCAGCCCACCCAGCCGTCTCCGCGTGCATTGGCTCTTGGGATGCCGGGCCCCAGTTCCAGGAACCAGAAACGCGGCGCTCGGAGCTTTTTCTCTCGGACCTCTTGCATCAGCCGCTACGAGCGTCAATCGTGAGCACCATCTCCAACCCTGGGTAGCCCCGACACGTGCTTTTGTGTTTGACAGTACGCTGGTGCTTTTTAAATTCTAGCATCGCGGCATTTAGCCTCTTAGGTGCGAAGCTCCGGCGCGGTGTCTATAAAAGTGGGCACTGGATAAAGAGTCTTAGAGCGTGCATAAGGGAAGGCCTTGCCCAGGAGACAGCTCAAAGAGCCGGGCACATGCTTTGCTTGCAAGAGCCCCGGGTTTGACCCTAGTACCTCTTGGCTCCCTGATCAACTCTGCAGGTGTGGCCCCAAAAGGAAAAAGGGAAATCAAAGGGTCTTCTTGGAGAGAGCCCCCAGTTTCATGGGAGCGGGGGTGGGGCAGGTTGGGGGTAAGGCAAATGTTTAAAGGCACTTAAGCACAACCCTAAGGATATGATTTAAGAGTCTTAAAACAGGCCCAACTATATCACTTTCAAGCATGTGACCTGAAACAAGTTTGTCTCCAGTAGGAGCCCTACCACAGTGTTGTGAAAATGAAGTGAATATTAAAATAGTGCTTGATTCGGTGGTAAAAGCTCAATATTTTTCATTGCAAGTAAGCAGACAGTCCAGATGCATTTTAGTACAGCCATTCGGTGGCAAGGAGGACCCACCTGGTGTTTATACTAAGAATTAGTTGGGCTCAGGCTCTCAACTCCCAGAGGACAAGGTTATACCCCCAAGCCCCCAGCTTACCCAGGCTTCCCAAAAGTTGGGTTCCTTGGGTCCATACACCAACTACCTTTAACCATTTTACACATGCGACCAGCATCTGTTGAAGGACTGATGATTGAAGACCACTGCCCTGTACAGCTGCAAATGCAGTAATCTATACTTAAGGTCCAGAGAAGTGCCCTATACCCCCTCACTGCTTTCTGCGGTTACACTATAAGAAGGCTCTTTCTCCTGAAGTGGCACCCCTCTCCAGAATTCACTTCTGTGGGATGATGGAAAAATTGGGGTCCTGTGCTCCCTTGTATTGACTCAGATCTGAAGGGTAAATTCCTCCCAATAAAGCCTATACTTTGATCTGTGTCTGGTTACATGGAATTTGCCCATTATCTACAATATATCAAGTGCTACTCTGGGTCAAATATTTTTAAACTGAAGTAGCATTATTTTGGGGGCATGGTGTGGCTAAATCAGGAGATGCTCACTTTGCAAAGGCTGTTACCCCCACTTCCCAAGAGAAGTTCATATCCCCTAGGGCCACATGGGAAGCACCTGGGTCAGTCAGGAAGTGGAAAAAGGAGGTAGGAAGGAGCAGGTAAAACAGAGTGAGGAGGTTTGGATTGGCTAGTTTATTTCCAGTGGACTCTTAAGTGTTGGGGTAACAGAACCAGGAGTAAGTTTTGAGCCCACTGAGTGTGCACACCACCCCACAAATGAAAAAAGACTAAAAGCTTAATACATCAAACTCCAAGGTGTCCATGCTCTTTCCAATCCCTATAATAATACTACAGCAAAAAGCATTATTAGCTCCATTTTGGGGAGAGGAAATATCTGAGAGGTTCAGTGAGCAACTAATTGAACTAATCTCTTATTAGCTGCGTTGCTAATAAGATTGTGATTATTAGCACAATAATAATCGTGATTACAGAATTTTGAATTCCCTGATTTCAATAAATGCTGTGCTTGTCCTGTGAGTTGAGAGTCACTTCCAATATGAGATATGAGAAATATTCCAGGGACATTTTTCAGTTATTAGGCATTTGGTGAATTTGACAGCTGCCTCTTTAAGACTTTCCTTCCTTTACTACAGTGATATTCACTCTTATTTAGAATACTCTTTTACCTGTGTCTTCTAGCTGTGCCTGGGGTGGGGGGATCAAAGCTGGCCTCCTGCCTGCAAACTTCATTGCCAGCCCTCTGAGTTCACAATCCAGTTCTCTCCTAGCCCTGATACACTCAAGATTCTTGGCCTTGTCTGAACACCTGAACTACTGAAGTGTTGTTTTACAAATAAACCCTACCCAGGAGAGTCCAACTCATATTGGCGCACCACTGAGGCATCTGTAATATGAGATGAGTGCTATCAAAGAGAGCTTCACCTTGCCTAAAGATTATGGTTTTGTTTTTGCTGGTGAGAGAAGGGCAAGGAGATAGTGTAGAGGCCAGGGAAATGTAGTTTGTATGTGCAGGACTCCAGTTCAGTCTCTGGCTCTGCTTGCCTCCCACTTCCTGATTCTGAGCCATATCTAGAGGTGACAGCCCTTTGCCTGGCCTCCTAAAGCCTCTGCAGGTGACTCAACAGTTTGCATCATCTTCTCTTCCTGCTCTTTGCCTGCAGGATCTTAACCTTCCTCTACCTAATCTTCACCTGGCTCACTCCTATCCTGTTGCGATGTCTCTCCCAACCTCTTCCCCCACACCTTCTTCCTGATCTTACTCCTTTCTCTGAGCCTCCCTGTCTGCTTCCCCCCATTTTGGACTATTACACCGTATTCATTTACTTGCCACATTCCCACACTTAGTCAGGAGTTTCTATTTGCTCGTTTTTTGATCTTCCAAGCATAGCTTAGCAGTTTCAGGGTCCTCATGATGAGTCTCAGCAAACGAGGATGGAGGCTCTCAGCACATGGTTCAAAGCCCAGCAGTGCTACAGCCACCCGGTCCACGCAGGCAGTGCTGGAGGCCTCTAGGACTGCACCAGTGGTGCTCCAAGGATTATGTGGTGTTAGAAATTGAAACCAGGTCAGGTGCATGCCAGAACCGCCATATGATCCATATGAGTCCCTTAACTCCTGCAGTTTTGAAGACAGATCATCTTTCAGCTTTCAGTCCTGTTCACCTAGCACAAGCCAAATGCTCAAGTATTTGTTGAAATAACAGATGAAGGAATCTATTTCCATCTTTTTATTATTTATTACCTTGTGATTTGATGTCAAGAATAATTCTGAGAGTATAGCTCAGTGATAAAGCACATGCCTTGCATGTTTGAGGTCCTGAGTTCACTCCCCGGCACCACATGCCCCCAGCCCTCCAGGAGTTCCAACAGGAGTGTCCGATCAATGAATAACTCTTTGTTGTACATACACCCTGACCACTCTCTGACCTTTCCTAACATTTCCACCATTATTCACAATTACACTATCAACTCAAACCCGGGTATTACTACATCCTGTAAAAAAGAGAACATACTTTTTAGGAGTTGGACAACTCTATTTTTGTTGTTTACCAGTTTGGGATCTTGGCTAATTACAGTCAACAACCTCAGTTTTCTCACTAGTGAAAAGGGGAAAATAAGGTTTGCCTCTTGACAAGTCCTCTGTAATCTGTGGCCTATACCAAGGTTTATTAAGTGCAAGTTACCTTCTTTGAAGAGACCTTGTGGTTTATAAGAAAGTTAAAATCTGTGGTCACAGAGACAAGTTTTGCTGCTTAGTATGTGGTGAGCTAATGATTCTCAGTAGCTTCATTTTGAAAATGAATAAAGTTATAATTGTCCCTGTGGAATTGTTGAGAAAATATTATAACATTTATCTTAACTATCCAGTGGGTGCTTGACATTTCAGAGATGCTTCATAAAATAATGATGATACATGATAATACTGTTATACAATAATTGAAATTTTTTCTGCTTTCTGTGATCTATAAGTACTATTTGTCACTAACATTGATCCTAACAATACTAAAAAAGGTTGGGTTGATTTTGGCGATACTGAAATTTCTGTTGTTACAAAAATATGACCAAGGATCTGGTACTGGCACTTGAGAGATTAGAGGGAAAACCAAGTTTTATTTATGCATGTAGACCCAAAATGGGTTGACCCCTTAATACAGTTCACACGGAGCTTCTGTAGGTTAGATACAGGATACACTGATTCTATGGAAAGAATGTTCTCATCTAACATATACAATTGTACTGGTTACTAATATATATAAAGCTTGGTACAATCAGTGATTAATGCGTTCTGTTTTAGGTTCCCTATAGACATTCACTAATTGATTCTGTGGTACTGTTCCATTCCTGCTCAAGCAGCCTGATCTCTCAGCCTGACTCTTTTGCACTGTTCTGAGCCTGCCTTTGTGATTTATGACCTGTTCATCTTTGCCCAACTCCTAGAATGGGCCACTCAGAGGTCTTGCCCCTAGTTTCCTGCTTCTGCTCTAAATTTTTCCAATCTTAAAAATATATTCCAAATCATCTTTAAGACCATCATTTATCAGGGATGGAGTGATAGCAAGCGGGTAGGGCATTTGCCTTGCATGTGGCTGACCCGGGGTTTGATTCTCAACATCCCATATGGTCCCCCAAGCACCACCAGGAGTAATTCCTGAGTGCAGAGCCAGGAGTAACCCCTGTGCAGTGCTGGGTGTGACCCAAAAAGCAAAAAAAAAAAAGTATCATTTATCCTGAAACTCTGTTTTTCTTTACAGTGAGTGCTGTATTACCTGGTAGCTGACGTTCAAAAACCCATGTTTATATTCTAAGCACTTTCCCCCCACCCTCAGTATGATATCAGTGTTATCTACTTCAGGAGCTCCCTGAAGAAGTGGAATTCTCAGGAAGGAAAGTCTCAGACTTTCCTTTCCCTTCCCTGCCTCAGCTGGAACATCTTGCAGACCATCTCTGTCCAGAATGTCAGCAAGGGCCACTGCCTTGACCTACAATTCAGCAAAAGACCAAGAAGAATCAATGGGTGCGAAAGTTGAAAAGAAGAAAAGAGCGGGACGGAGCCTTGGTCTTCAGAGCAACACCCAGAGCCAGGAGAGTTTCCGCCAGCGATTCAGGCAGTTTGACTTCTCTGTCACTGCTGGGCCCCGCGAGGCCCTGAGCCGGCTCCGGGAGCTGTGTCATGGGTGGCTGAGGCCAGAGGCGCACAGCAAGGAGCAGATCCTGGAGCTGCTGGTGCTGGAGCAGTTCCTGGCCATCCTGCCAGACGAGCTGCAGGCCTGGCTGCTGGAGCAGCAGCCAGAGGATGTTGAGGAAGCTGTGCGTCTGCTGGAGGAGCTGGAACGGGAGCTGGATGAGCCGAGGCCACAGGTAAGAAGTAGAGGGTTTCATTTGTGTTTTGCCTCCTCTAATTAATGGGGAATCACTGTGAGTGGTACTGACCCAGCTGTCAGAACAGTAATTTCCCTCCCTCCCTCCCTCCCTCCCTCCCTCCCTCCCTCCCTCCCTCCCTCCCTTCATTCCTTCTTCTCTCTCTCTCTCTCTCTCTGGTCTTTTGGTTGTTTTTTTCCCACTGGGATCCATTACTATCAGTTTTTGAGTTCTATTGTTTTCTGTCAAAACCATCTAAATGAATTTCTGTTTTTTCCTGCCATACCCTGTTATTCCAGGGGCTTTCCTCTTACTTCTGCTCAGAATTATAGTGATGGTGCTTGGTTACTTCTAGGACACAGCTTGTGATCAAAGAATATCCTGCAAGGAAAAGACACCCACAGAAACACTGGCTTCTTTGAGCAGTCAGTTGCCACTTCTGGAGAACCAGAGTGAGACACCAGTGCCCCAGGCTCTTGCTGAGAGAGGTGAGGAATCTCAACCCCTTGGGGTTGCAGATGGAGCTGAGAGGTTGTCACCTATGGCATGGTTCATTTATATGTTGGCAGTTACTTGGGTTGTGGAAATGCCCCTTTTGCTTAGAAATATTCTCCCACCGCCTCTGCTTAGAATCTGCAATTCCAATATAATTAAGAGTTAAGATCTCTAATGAAATTTTCTACTACTGTCCACAATACTCAGACAGTATTTTTAGTAAATATTATGCTCCCACTCAATAAAGATGGAAATGACCACTGCGTCAGTAACAAAAACTGCATTGTAGCTCAAACAGAGAAAGTTTTATATATGAATTATTACTGTACTGAGGCATTGATTACTCACAACTCTTAAAGAACACACAGGGGCTGGAATATTTACCGCCTTGCCGGCGAGGCAGGTTTGCAGGAGAGAGTGCTGAGACCTGGTAGATGGAGATCTTCACTCCAGTACTGTGTGGGAAGAACTTCCTAGGAAGCTGCTCTTTGGGATGCCAAGGGTACCTTTTGTGAGGTACAGAGGGGTGCAGAACCCACTAAGAATCCATGCCCCAAAGCAGGATAAAAACCTCCCCAGGCAGCAGTATGCTGTGTTACAGAACTCAGAAGGAAGCCAAGAGCAAGGCTGCGTACCTGAGAGTACATGGGGGTCAATGCTTCGGGGTGCCCCATGTGCCACAGGAACAGTGCACAAGAATCAGGAAGAAGACTCCTTTCCTCCGTTAGCCATGCCCAGGCCCCAGTACTGTGAGAGCTCCTACCTGCAAGCAGCCCAGAGCAAACGGTTTCAGTGTCATAGGCATAAAATTGAAGGGTGAATTTGAACCGAGGTAGTGAATTGATAACTAGTACAGTTGGTGAGGACTCAAGCCAAAGGAACTTTTGATTTTATTATTTGCAAAGTCATTCCTGTGGGCAGCAGATTCAGAAGGCTCACTGACATGTTCTGATTAAACTTTTGTTCCATCCAACTACTCTTTGATTTCACCTCCACCAAGCAATCTTGTTAACTTCTCATTAAGCTTCGCTATAGTCAGAAAGTACATTAGTGGAGTCAGGGTGATAATACAGTGGGTAAGGCACTTGCCTTGCATATGGCCAACTTGGGTCCATTGCCCGTCATCCCATATAGTCCCCTGAGCACTGCAAGGCATTAATTCCTGAGTGCATAGCCAGGAATAACCCCAGAGCATTGCTGGGTGTGGCACAGAAAGCATAAAGAAAAAAAATTGATTGTAGTTTGTGTGACAGTTACATTAGTCATTAAGTCTCATTGGGTTTTTTTAAATCACTGTTTAATGAGCTTGACTAATCTATCCCGAGATTTGTCTAATGATATCCATTGCTTGACAATGCTGTGTTTTTATGGCCTCAAGCCCCAGGAGCAGATCCCAGGTCATGGTCTTCGCACATCTGTATACTGAGACATCCTAGGAAACTCCTAGCCTTCCCCCATGCATCATTAGCTTAGGAAACTGCCCATTTAGCCAAGTGAACCTGCTTAAATATCTTCTCTATCATATCAGAGCTATACCAATATTAGGGCCCAAGAATAAAGTGCTGCTCACAGGGCCACCACGGTTACATTTGGCAGTGCTTGAGGTCTCCTAAGGCTACTCCCAGAAATGCTCAGGACAGCCTATGGTTATGGAGATTAAACCAGGGTCAAGGACATGCAAAGCATGCGCCCTAATTCACATATTACCTTTCTTTCTCAAGTTTTTTTTTTATTAACATTTTTGCGTCACACCCAGTGATACTCAGGTTTTACTACTGGCTCTTCACTCAGGAATTACTCCTGGCAGCGTTTGGGGGACCATATGGGATGCTGGACATTGAACCCAGGTCGGCTGTGTGCAAGGCAAATATCTTAACCACTGTACTATGGCTCAGGCCCATCAAGTCTTTCTTAAAGCAGGTAGATGTCTAAATAACTTAGGGCAGATTACTTACACTTATGTCTTTTAAGGTGTTGATAAACAGAGACAAATAAGATTTCTAAAGCTTTTCTTGGACTTTTTCCTATTAGTATTATTATACACTGAGTTAAGTGCCCCTTAAAATTGGAACCCTAACACCCAGTATCTTAGATGTGAAGTTAGAGCTTTTCAAGAAACAATTCAGTTCAAATATGGGGTCATTAGGGTAGGCCCTGATCCAATTCTGAACACAAAAGAAGAGAGTAGTTAACAGAAAACACACAGATTGAGATACTGCCTTGTGAGGACATCATGAGGAGTTGAGCATCCGAATGCTTAGAAAATAAGCCTCAAAAGAAATCAGATCACCTTCATCCTAGATGTCAAATCTCCAGAACACTAAAAATGTATTTCTTTGTTTATTAGTCTGTGGGATTTTTAAACATTTTTTGTTTATGGGCCACACTTGGTGATGCTGTGGGATTATTCTTGACTCTGCACTCAGGAATTACTCCTGAAAGTGCTCAGGGGACCATATAGAATGCCAGGAATCAAACCCATGTTGGCCACATGCAAAGCAAGTGCCCTGCCTCTGTACTACTGTTCCAGCTCACTGTGGGATTTTATTACAATGGCCTTAGAAAACTAAACAGTATGAAATCCTGGTCTGCCATCAGGAGGTATTCCCAACTTCGGTTCAATCTCATTTCTTTCTCTTTGTGGAGCAGTCTCTAATGAAAAACCAGTCTCTAGTGAGGTTATTGAGTAAAATGCCCCCTTGACCTTGTTTTCTTTTAGTGTCTCTGATCCATCTGTGCCACTTCTTTCCTGGCATATTAACATGTCTCTCTGGACCTGCTTCAGTTTCTCCATAATCATTTGGAGTTCAGGGATCAAAACAAAATAGTTCATGAGAATCTGATTTAAAATGTTCTAACTTCTGTTTCACTTCTTTATTCAGTCTTTCCCAGTGACATGCTTTTGGCTCAGTTACCTCATGTCACCAATGCTTCTGTCCTTCAGTTCCTCGACTAGCAAAATTTCCTTTCTCCTTTGGGGCTGGACCCCTAAGTGTTTGCCTTGGAATGACCTTGCCTGAGTTCCTGTCAATGCTCTTTTAAGTTAGTCTTGGTTTAGTCTTAGAGAGCATGCTCACCTCTGAAGAATCATTGTGGATCATTTCACATGTTTCACTTATGCTGTAAGGTTTAATTTTCTGGAGGAATCCTGGGTATGTCTGAGCTTCAGTTTCATAACCTATAAATTGTGTATAAGACTAAAAGAGGGGCCGGAGCGATAGCACAGCGGGTAGGGCGTTTGCCTTGCACACGGCCAACCCGGGTTCGATCCCCGGCATCCCATATGGTCCCCCAAGCACTACCAGGAGCAATTCCTGAGTGCAAAGCCAGGAGTAACCCCTGAGCATCGCTGGGTGTGACCCAAAAAGCAAAAAAAAAAAAAAAAAAGACTTTAGGAGGTAATTTGGAAGTAATTTAGTAGTTTTTAAGATTTTTTTCACCACAGAATAATTCAAATTATATCTGCCATCATAACTCTTCAGTGGAAATATTAGATATGAGAGCTAAAGTCACTCCTGTTGCTTGTTTTCATACATCTTTCTCAATCATTTGCATATGAAAATTGAATATGTCTCCCATTTCATTCTATACATTTAGGAGTGTGATTTCTTCCTGTTGTACATATCCCTTGATGAATATAAAATGACCTTTGCTGTCCCTTCTGATCTTTTTCAGCCTGAAATCAATGCTATCGGATACTAGTATGGCCACCCCCGCTTTTTTTTTGAGGGGGCTGTTTGCTTGCAGGATTGTTTTTCATCCTTTGATTTTTAGTCTGTGTTTGTTCCGGCTATTCAGATGTGTTTCTTGTAGGCAGCAGAAAGTTGGGTTTAGTTTCCGAATCCATTTTGCCACTCTGCCTCTTGATTGGTGCATTTAGCCCGTTAACATTAAGAGAAATTATTGTCATTGGATTTTGTGCCATTTTTCTGTAGGATTTGTTGTTCTTATAGGTCTTTTTCCTTGTCTTATAGTAGCCCTTTGAGTCCTTCTTTTAAATTTGGTCTTGAGTCTATGAAGTTCCTGAGCTGTTGCTTGTCCGTGAAATAGTGTATGGTTCCTTCAAGTTTAACTGAGAGTTTAGCCGGGTAGAGTATTCTTGGTGAGGCATTCATTTCATTAAGTTTTTTCACTATATCCCACCATTATCTTCGGGCTTGGAGAGTTTCTTCTGATAGGTCTGCTGTGAATCTAAGGGATGTGCCTTTGTATATGATCTCCTTCTTTGATCTTGCTGCTTGCAGTATTGTGTCTCTATCCACGGCCTCCATCATTCTGACTATGATATGCCTTGGGGATTTTCTATTTGGGTCCCTTTTAGCTGGCACCCTTCGGACTCCTTGTATCTGGATGGCCGCATTCTCTAGCTCTGGGAATTTTTTAGCAATGATGTCTTTAATGGTGTTTTTTTCATTGGGATTGGTTCCGTGTGGTTCCGGCACTCCCATGATTCTTATGTTGTTTCTCCTGAGGTCGTCCCCTAGGACTCGAACTCGCTCTAGAGCCATTTTGAGGTCTTTTGCCATTATTTGCTGTTGTCTATATGCTTTGTGCAGCTCATCTTCAAGCTCACTGATTCTGTCTTCGGCTGTAGTCATTCTACTATTGAGGGCACCTACGGAGTTTTTCATTTCATCTACTGATTCTTTTAGTTGTGTGACTTCTGTTCGTAGCTTTGAAATTTCTGCTCTCATTTCTTCCTGGATTATCTTGGTGGAGCGTTCCAACGCTGCATCCATATCCTCCCTTAATTTATTGGATGTTCGTTCCATAGTTGTGTTGAGTTCGTGAACCATCCTGACAATTTCCTCTCTGAATTCTCTATCTGAGAGGAGGGTGTATTTCTGGGAGGTCGCTGCTGAGGTTAGTGAGATTTTTCTTGGCTCTCTCCTAGTGGTGGGGATTTTCTCAGTTTCTTCATGTTGTTATGGGCTTTACTATCTGGAGCTCTCGTTAGCTTGGGAGGAACCTCGACTGAAGATTTTTGGCTATGCTCTTTTGACAAAGTACTTTTCTGTGCAAGTTGATGTATTCATTGACAGTTTTTGTGAAGTTAAGATAGGCTATGTTAGTTGAATATTAACATATAGTAACTAAGATGATGAGGGAGTTCTTTGGAGGAATGGGTTCAATCAATTGTGGCCAAAGGACAATGCATGGAATGGTAAAAATATCTGCGGCTGCGTTAGCGGCCGCCGCTCCGGAAAGAGGCCACGCCCACTTTTAGGCCACGCCCTCTAAGATGAGGACACGCCCCTAAGCAGCAGAGTGGGGATTGGTCAGGATCCGAGGGCGGCGGCGGAAAGGTGCCAGGCAGGGGCTTCAGGAGAAGCCCCGAGCCGAGGTGGGCAGGGGGTGGGGAGGGGGCTTCTCCGCGCTGAGGCAGGCTCTCCAAGGGATTGCCTGTTTACCTGCAGGATGGAGATTGGTCAGGATCCGATGGCGGCGGCGGAAAGGTGCCAGGCAGGGGCTTCAGGAGAAGCCCCGAGCCGAGGCGGGCAGGGGGCGGGGAGGGGGCTTCTCCGCGCTGAGGCAGGCTCTCCAAGGGATTGCCTGTTTACCTGCAGGATGGAGATTGGTCAGGATCCGACGGCGGCGGCGGAAAGGTGCCAGGCAGGGGCTTCAGGAGAAGCCCCGAGCCGAGGCGGGCAGGGGGTGGGGAGGGGGCTTCTCCGCGCTGAGGCAGGCTCTCCAAGGGATTGCCTGTTTACCTGCAGGATGGAGATTGGTCAGGATCCGACCTCCAATTTCATTCTAGAATGAATCAGGAAAACGACAAAATTTCTTTTCTCATGCTCTTATTTTTTTTTAAATAAGCATTTGATTAACTTAGAACGAACCTGCAAGAATGTCAAGTTGCTTTAATGGATACTAGTTCCTACCTTTCCCCAATTTAACCTCAAGGTTATCAAGAAAGAAGTTATCAAGGTACCTTTTACTCTACTAATTTTCTAGAAGCATCTCTGATTCAAGTCTCTTAGATGTCATTATCCTGGTCATTCCTTATTACTTCTCTTTCTTCCCCCAGTTACCTAAAAACTCATCTGAGGGCTGGATTGTAGAGGTTAAAGTACTTGCTTTGCACATGGTCAATATCCCCAGTTCAATTCCGGAACCACATTTGGTTACCAAACCACTGTCAAGAAGTGACCCCTGAAAACAGCTAGAAATAATCCCAGAGCATTATAGGATATGCTTTATGGGAAAAAAAAGTGCCATTCTTATTTGTGACTCTAACTCAGGATTGCTTCCTGGCCTCTCAACAGTACACTTATTACCATTTCCTCTAAATGATGTATTTCCATTTGACCATCCCTCATCTCCAGTATGTTCTGTCACTGTAAGTCTGCTTATCCTTGGAAGGTGCTACCATCTTCACATTCTAAATTATACATGGGGAAGCTAATTTTAAGAATTTATCCCCTACAGGCTGGAGCGATAGCACAGTAGATAGGGCGTTTGCCTTGCACGCGGCCGACCCGGGTTCGATTCCCAGCATCCCATATGATCCCCTGAACACCGCCAGGAGTAATTCCTGAGTGCAAAGCCAGGAGTAAACCCTGTGCATTGCCAGGTGTGACCCAAAAAGAAAAAAAAAAGAATTTATCCCCTAAACTCTTAAATTAGGCAAATACTTAATTGGCTTATTAATTTTCTTTATTTCCTTTGTTTCCAACCCAGAAAATAAATGACACTCACATTTTTTTATTCAGGTGGTAAGCTGGAAGCTGACAAAGCACTGACAGCAAAGCAAGAAAATACTGAATGTGTAGTATCAGTGGTTGTGCTATCCCCTAAAAAACTTCCTGGGGAAACTCCTTCATGTCAGAGAGGTAAAGAAGCGTTGAGAGGCCTGAACAACTTGGAGCAACTAAAAGAAAATTCCACAAGTATCAAAATGAGCCAGCTTCCTTCTCAAGAAACACATTTTAGTCTGGTAGCCTTCAATAAGAAAATACCCACAGAAGAGAGTGTCCTTGAAAGTGAAAGAAATATTAGTCTAAACCCAAATGTAAGGAAGCAAAGAACTCATGCTAGGAAAAGACTGTACACATGCTCTGACTGTGGGAAAGCCTTTCCTCAGAACTACAGGCTTATTAGACATCAGAGAATTCATACTGGAGAGAGACCATATGCATGTAAACAATGTGGCAAAGCCTTTACTATGAACTCAAGCCTTATTAGACATCAGAAAATTCATAGTGCTGGAAAAATCTACAACTGTGAATGTGGAAAACTTTTCAGGAGTAGCTCAGAAGTCAGTAGACATCAGAGAACTCATTCTGTAGAGAATCCTTATGAATGTGGTGAATGTGGGAAAATTTTAAGTGCGAACTCAGCCCTTAGTCAACATATGAAAATTCATACTGGAGTCAAACACTATAAATGTGTTCAGTGTGGTAAAGCCTTTAGCAGAAACTCTATCCTTATAGAGCATCAAAGAATTCACACTGGAGAAAAACCTTATTTGTGCAGGGAGTGTGGAAAGTCCTTCAGTCAGAACTCAGCCCTCATCAAGCACAAGAGAATCCACACTGGAGAGAAGCCTTATGAGTGTAGTGAATGTCAGAAAACATTTAGGTATACGTCAGGCCTTAAGAAGCATCAGAGAACTCACACCAGAGTTCAGCTCTCTTTGTAAGATTTGTACAATTTCTTAAATACGACAAAGACTGTGATGTATAAAGAATTCATTTATATGGCAAAACTCCACATAGGAGAGGTTTCCTGAGAGCAGAGGTCCTGTCCGTACCCACCCAATTCAGTATTGTGTAAAGAAATTCACACAAGATGTTTGTTGAACTGCTGAATGGACACCATCACACTAAGATTAGGAATTGGGTAGAGATCCTGAAAGAACTCCTGATAAAGCAGACTTAGATGATGTTTCCAATGGCAAGGATCCAGATCCAGAAAGGGCATTTGTACATTAAGCATTTAGCATTTGTACAATGTACATAAGCAGAGCCTGACAAGCTACCCATGGTGTATTTGATATGCCCAAAACAGTAATAACAAGTCTTACAATAGAAACATTACTGGTGCCTACTCAAACAACTCAATGAACAACAGGACAACAGTGCTACAGTGCTACAATGTACATTTGTACATTGGAATCAGGTGCTGAATGAGAAGTTATGAAAAGTTGAATTATGTCCTAGATCAACAGTAGTATTGGGGGAACTCATTCTCTGCCTTTGCCAGTTATTTCCTCAGCCCTGGGATGCCTGCTCAGGTCATTTGAAGTATCCTTATTGAGCCTCTACTATATATCAGCCACCTGAGTGACACATAGACATTGTTCTTTCACAGTTTAGGACATGGGATTATATATAATTGCAATAAAGTATGATAAGTGCTTTGGTAATATAAATTCAGGATTCTTCAGAATACAAGGGAGAATACCTAATTTGAGTTATGGTCATTTGAGGCTTTCTGGATGTGATGAAATCTTATCTCAGACTTCCTGGCAAATGAAAACTAGGTTAAAGGCAAGAAGGAAGAGAAAAACATCCTAAGCAGAGGTAAGAACATATACCATGGCATGAATGGAGGCTCTAGAGTCTTAGGATTCTTCTCTGAGAGGATCGGTTTGGTTCTCATAGACCCTGGTTCCTACCTACGACAAGTTGACTCCTCTTATTTATCAGTGAGTTTGGGGCAGAGAGATAGTGCAGAGCTTAAGGCACTAGCTTTGCATGTGACCAATGTTGGCTCAATCCCAACACCAAGTACGGTCGGTTCCAGAGCCACTCCAGGAGTGATCCTGGAATAGAGCTAGGAGTAAGCCCTGAGCACTGCAGGGTATGACCCCCATCCCTGCAAAACTCTGAGATGGGTAGCCTTTTCAATTCAAGAGTTACTTACTCTAGACCTTAGAAATCTTAAAGATAATTGTTGATTAAAGACTTTGGTGTGTTCTATGAAGAAAAGCATGGACGTAGTACACCAATAAAATAGAGATGGTAGGGCAGTGGGAACTGAAGCATTTGTGTCGTAAGGTCCTGAGACCTAGGAAATAGGGGCATACAGAATCTCAGGGATTGAGGAGGGGGTGTCTGCCTTTCTAAACTACTATTTCTCACTCACATTACCAGGTTATAGATGCTCAGCAGTGAATGCTGATTTCCCTGAAATTCCTCAGCTTGGAGAAATCTTTTTAATTTATTTACTCTCTTCAATTAATCCCCACAGTTAACTGCTGATAGTTAATCTTACTAACCTTAGAAAATAAGAAAAAAAGATTCCTCTTTAAGATGTTCTGATTTCTTTAAGATAGTATCACTTCTTTATTTTTATTTTTTAATTTGAGGGTTTGGGCCATACCCAGCAATACTCAGGGATTACTCCTGGCTCTGCACTCAGGACTCACTCCTGGCAGTGCTTAGGGGACCCTATGGGATGTCAGAGATCAACCCAGGTTTGCCGTGTGCAAGCAAGTTCCATACCAGCTGTGGTATTGGTCCTGCTGAGAAAGTCACTTTTGACAAAAGATTTGGTGTATAAGAGGCAAGGTGTTATATGAGGGCAGGTTTTGTATCCAGATCTGATGTGATTGTTACTGAAGTCAAGAAGTTCAAGGAAGACTTCAAATGGTTACGGGTAATCTTTTCCTATCATTGACAATTAGATGATTCCATGTTATTAATATCATTTAATAGCTTTTTTCCTACTTAGGAAGTAATTATAAATTTCTGTACTACAAAAAAGGGAAAAAACTAAGTCACCCACAATTCCACCATCCATAGAAACATTGCTAATTATTTTGGAGTATTTCCTATTTGTTCTGCTGTGTCTCCCCAACCTTACTATTTTTAGTAAAAATCATTTGGTAAATTACTCCTAGTAGCCTGTTTTTTTTTCCCCAAATATACATGCTTTGGATATGTACTTTGCCACTAAAACATAATGCAAGAAGTAATAAATTTGAATTCCTAAATTTGCTTTGAGTCTTTTAGGAATGGGGGAACACACAGTCATGGAGATGTGCCAGGAGAATGTGGGGCAGAGTTGTGGAAGTCTGGGAGATAATGTTCTTAGCACTTTATTTTCTGAGCCAAATGCTAGTCCCTGGGATTCCAGGTCACCAAATGGAGAGATATCTGTGGCTACATTGTGGTTGAAAAAGACCATGGGAATAAGAGAAAAATCTACATATCCTGTGTCTACCAGAATCAAGATCATTCATTCTCATTGTGGGCAAGAACCTGGAAGACTGCCAGTTTTCCCTTCCTAACTCTATGCTTATTATTGCCACCCCATGAGGTGATTATGAACAATAAGATAACTAAGGAGCAGTATTTGATTCCAGAGCACTTCAGGGGGGTAGGGGGAGCAGATTGGTCTAACTGGGCTTTACCTGAGAGGCTCATTCTTACAGAAATGGTCTCTAAATTAGGTTCTCTCGCATGAGAAATTACTCCAGTCCCCATGTTCTGAGGAGTCACTCTATAGAATCAAAGCAGTTCACACACAAGAAACTTGGAAAGTAGTTTTATTTTTGGTTTTGGAGTCACACCCAGTGATCCTCAGGGGTTACTTACAGCTCTGCACTCAGGGATTACTCCTGGCAGTATACAACCATATAGGATGCTGGGGATGGAACCTACATGCTATACTTGCTCTCCAGCCCCTGGAGAGCAATTTTAGATTTGCTTCAACTTTCTGATCTCATTTGAACTTAAGTTTTCTACAGCCTAGGAAAATGAGATAGGAACTAGCATAGCACTCTGGGATTTTACATTTCCAATATTTGTAATGCATAAATATATTACATGTAATCACTTTATACACACATTTTACTGAACAAGATATGAATGCTGTCACTTCTATACTAGCCAACATCACTTTAACAGCATTTAAGACTTTGCAAATATTAATGGTCACTCAGACATTATTTCCAGGCATAATTTTGTCCATTTTGTGTAAGTGACAGGATTGAATCCAGGGCCTCATATATGCAAAGCATGCATTCAACCACTGGGCTACATTCCCATCATCCTGGCAGAATCTTTAATTCAAAAGGCATTGCTTAAGGCTTCTGGTATTAATGGCCAGAGACTGTTACCTATTCATTACTCAGCAGAATCAGAGTCCCCATTCCCCAAATCTTTGTTACTTTGATGAAGAAGAAAAAGTGACCTCACAACTCTTGCTTAAATAAAATTTTTAATTCTAGCAAGGATGAACATTTTTTGCCTATTTGCATGTATCCTTTTCTGATTCACCATTTAACTATTCCCCCCTTCAATGCCCTGCCATTGGATCCTTTCCACAGGGAAATAAGTGGCTCTAGAGAAAGAATCTAGGCTGACTTCACTACTTTCTATCTACAAAATCTTTAAAACTCCTGTAATCCAAAGCCTTCATTTTCTCTTCTGCAAAATTGGGCATTCATGGGGAAAAATATACAAAGCCCAGAGCAAATACCTATTGAATTTGTTACCAACAAATATATAAGGACTCTATTTAAAAAATCTTCTTGTTGTTATATAAATTTCTTTTTAATTTACTACTCTTCCAAATGATCCTATGCTTTTCTTTGTTCACATTCTCTCCAAACACAGGTATTTAGCCCTCTGCCATTCTGATGGCACCTACATGCTCATCTATTTTTTTTTTTTGCTTTTTTGGGGTCACACCCGGCAATGCACAGGGGTTACTCCTGGCTCTGCAGTCAGGAATTACTCGTGGCGGTGCTCAGGGGACCGTATGGGATGCTGGGAATCGATCCTGGGTTGGCCGCGTGCAAGGCAAACACCCTACCCGCTGTGCTATTGCTCCAGCCCCATGCTCATCTATTTTAATCCTCATGAGAATTCTTGCCCTGTGCACAGGATTCTAGATTACCAAAGATTTACATTTTTTGGTGTGTTAGTTCTCTAACCTATTAGGCACTTGAGTATTTTTCGGTTGCTAAATAACTCAGGATGCCTTTCTGCCTTGTACTAGTAAGTGCCAAGTCTCATACTTTTCCTGTTAGTCCCTCAGAAGAGAGGGCTCTGTATTGACCATGATAGTTATTTCCTGTTGACATTTTTTCCATTAACAAAACTTGTAAAACAATGAAATATTGCTAATGGAAGATAAAAGTGAGTATGTGTGAAGTGCCTATAGCCACTCAACTGGAAGCTACTTCTGAGAACTGGAGTTCCAGGGAGTATTCTAGAAACTGGGGTTATAGACCCGGGACAAAATGTTATGGCAGCTATAACATTTCTGAGCTTTTGATCCAGAAAGAGGCTTCAGTTTTGGCAGTCTCTGAGGGAGACTTAACATTGTTGACTCTTAAAACCCCAGAAAGTGCTAGCCTTGTGTGTGGTGGGCAAAGAAATGACCTACTAACCACTTCCAGGTATCAGGAATACCAAAGTTCCTCATCATGTCGTGGTTCAAGGACTCAAGGTTTTACCTACTGAGAAAGACATCTCCACTCGCTTATTTTTTGCTACTTCTTAAAAGAGTCTGGCTGCACACATACCTCTACTTCAAAGAAACTCTACAGAAATTCTCTGTACAGTAATTTTCAAATAGAACAGGCTTTTTTCTCTGGATTTTTGTCTACTGTTTCTTCTACTGGAGACACTGTTCCTTGGTCAGCATACTTCACTGGCAGGGGGAACTCATTCTGCTTATTCTTAATATACTTCTGGGAAGTATATTCTTCACTCCAAGAGAGAGGTGCTGCCTGATGTCCTATCACACTGCTCGTACTATAGCACCATGCTCATCTGTCCTCTCCATTAAACTGCAGAATATATCCTATTCCCATTGAACTCCAAGTGCCTGGCACAAAGCACGGAAATCACGGCTCAATAAATTAATCTGTACTGTCTCACTTCTCACCTGCCCACAGCTCAGGAAATCACTGATGAATGGAACTATTTCCCCATCTGCCTCATCACTATTTGTGTGGCTGTGGTGCAGGGATCAAACCTGAGCTACCCTGCACTGCAGCTCTCTGAGCCTGCTCCCGTCTCATTATTGCTGTTAGTTGGTCAGCAACATTTTTGTTTTCCTGAAACAAAATCTTCTTCAGTCTTTATCTCTGTCAAATCAGCCATAATGATGCAATCACAGAGCCTGTTATCACTGGCCCCTCTTGGAAAACAAGAAGCTTCAGTATCACATTCCCATTTCTCTGCATTCCTGAGTACTCCTCATGGTAAGAGAAAAGCTGGCAGCAATGGTTCTTCCAACTGCCATTCTGACAAGTCTCTGAAGCTTTTGGAGGAATACTCAGCATTAGTATTGGAAAGTGCCGCATAAAGTTCTACTGACTTGAAAACCTAGTTTAAACCCTTATGGAGAGTTGCTCCAAAGTCAACCTTTTGACTAAATAGATAAAAATCTGACTTAAGTATTTAGAATATTTGTATTTACGTTACTTTACAGCATGGACTCTCTGGTGGCGTAGCAGCACTGATCTGTGCCTGAAAGCCTTCCCACACTCACTACATATGTAGGCTTCATCCCCAGAATGGATTCTCTGATGTTGAACAAGGGCTGAGCTCCTTTTGAAGGTCTTGCCACATTCATTACACTGATAAGGTTCCTCTCCACTATGAATTCTCTGGTGTCTGATGAGGTTTGAGCTCAAGCTGAAGGCTTTTC
Source organism: Sorex araneus (assembly GCF_027595985.1). Lineage (NCBI taxonomy): Eukaryota > Metazoa > Chordata > Mammalia > Eulipotyphla > Soricidae > Sorex > Sorex araneus. The sequence goes on along the minus strand of NC_073303.1, from coordinate 345,514,879 downwards.
CACACTCGTTACATTCATAGGGCTTTTCTCCACTATGTATTCTCTGATGGCTAATCAACTCTGAGCTCTGCCTGAAAGCTTTTCCACATTCGTTACACTCGTAAGGTCTCTCTCCTGTATGAATTCGCTGATGTCTAATAAGTTTTGAGCTCTGGCTGAAGGTTTTTCCACACTCATTACATTCATAGGGTTTTTCACCAGTGTGAATTCTTTGGTGTATAATGAGATAAGAACTTTGACTGAATGCTTTACCACATTCATTACACTTACAAGCTTTCTCACCAGTATGAATTTTCCGATGTCTAATGAGGGCTGAGCTCTGACTGAAGGCCTTCCCACATTCACTACACTCATATGCTTTCTCACCACTGTGAATTCTCTGATGAATAATAAGGTACGATCTCAAACTAAAGGCTTTTCCACATTGGTTACACTTATAAGGCTTTTCTCCAGTATGGATTCTCTGGTGCTGCGTGAGAGAGGAGTGCTGTTTGAATCTGTGTCCACACACATCACACTTATAAGGTCTTTCATCAGTAGGAGCTTTCTGATACATTAAAGCATTTGCACTTAGAATCAAGTTTCTCTGAGGGCCACTGTGTTGGACACTGTCCCCTACAGAATTGTGTGTGAAGATGACTTGACTAAAACTGCCTCCTTGGGAAGGCTGTGTAAGTTTTTCCCCTGTAGCACTTCCTTGCTGCCAGTCTAAACTGCTTTTATGTTCACTAATTCCTCCAAATGAAGGCTCTTGGGGAATTCTTTGTGATTTTTCTCTTGTTAAGTCCTTTGCTGCTGATTCACTGGTTTCAGAATCTGAAATGATAATAGAAAAAATGTCAGATTTTATATTTCTCTAGCCATTCTAGATCATCTTTATGAGAAAAGAAACTACCACCTATAAAAGATGTCACTGTCTACACATACCATTTCTTCAGTTGGTCGTTATAGTCCCACCTTTCTAACACCAAGGTCAACATCTACATTTAGAAGCTCATCCTTTCATGTCTCCTTTGAGCTTATAATTGACCAAACACTTATTTCTTTTTGATCACCAATCCTCCATTCTCCACTAACTCCTGTTCATCAGACTTTAAGTCAACTGTTTTTCTTCATTGTTTTAAAATCAAACTCTGCCTTACACGGCTCTTTTGTACTTACTCTCACTCTCCTCTCACTCACAGTAACATTTATTGAAAGGCTTGTCTATATTCATGCCTACTCAGCAACCTGGTTTCCCTCCCCACTACCCAACCACCACCTCTTACCACTTTTTGTCACCAACCTCATAGCAGCTTAATCCAGCAGATGTTAGTAGTTGTCCTCTCCACACCATTGACCCTGGAGACCCTATCCTTACTTTACGAACATTCTCTTTCAGTTCTGTTAGTCTGACTCTGTCACTCAAAAGCTTAGGTCAATCACTCAATTATGAATTCATCAGGGTTCTGTCCTGGCTTCTCATGTATCCTCACTCAACAAACTCTCTACATCTTAGGCTTCATTTAGAAGTTATGTTAATAGCAAATGTTGCCCCATATACCCAGTCCTCTCTTATTTCACTCTATTGAGCTCAAAACCCTCATATCCAATAGCTGCTAATGTGGCATATTACTTGTGACTATTTCACAAACACCAAAAATGTACCAAACTAAACACATGTGTTTCCTCCCTGGTTTCCCATTAATAGGAATAGCACCACCATTAACCAGTTGTCCAAGATGGAAATCAGACTGTCATCCTTAAACCTCTTGCTTATGCTCTACCTTTAGCAATCAGCAACTATTGCAATGTGATTTAAGTAGTTCAGAATACGAGCCAACTTTGATCTTCTACCTCTTACCATAACCTATCTTGATTTACTTACTGGAACCACTTGAAGTACAGGTCTCTAATAGAGCTCTATTCTTGCCTTCCTCAATTCCATTCCCACTCACATGCTAAGTTCCAAAACTTAAGCCAATTATGTCACTGCCATGTCCAAAATCGTTAGACTATACCCACTATAGCATACAAACTAATCAAGTAATCAGGATGACAGTTTTACAGAGTCGGCCCTATTTGTCTATTTCATCTCTCACCACTTCTCCTATGAATTCTCTGTTCAAGTAAAATTGAACTACTGACTTTCCTTCACTTATAATGGGGTTATGTTCAGATAAATTTATCATAACTTCAAAATATCTTAAGTGGAGAGGTCAGAATTATAGTACAGCAGGCAGGACATTTGCCTTGCACACAGCTGATCCAGGTTTGATCCCCAGAGTCCTATCTGTCCCATGAGCACCACCAGGAGTAATTCCTAAGTGCAAAGCCAGGAGGAAGCCCTGAGCACCACAAGGTATGGTCCCATTTAAAAAAAAAAAAAAAGAAGAAGAAGAAGAAGAAAATGCAACCGATAGGTTTGCATACCTTTAAAATACTCAGAACAACTGCCTATAGTAGGGAAAAATTATCTAACACAAAGTATACTTTATAATGAGGCCAAAATCTGACATAATGTGAAAAAATATATACATACAGGTATATCCAAAAAACTGGCAACGTAGTACCCTGGACAGTGTCAGTTGATTCTCTTTAATGGTAACATGGCTGATCAGAAGCTGCCTGCCTAACACAAAATGTAGCAAAACACATACCACTAGAACAGATCAAAATTAAGAATCTGAGGGGCAGGTCTAGCTAAAAGAACTAGAAAACATTATTTTGCATACTGAAGACTCTGGTTTGATCCCTGGTATTGCACATTCCCCTTGCACCAACCTAGGAGTAGCCCCCAAGCACCTATGTGTGGACCCCACACAAACAAAATCTGAAGGGTGAGTTTGAATATTCACTGTTTTCATACCATCAGCCAACTTTCAATTTTAAGTAGACCACTTGTACCTGTAATTCCCAAAATAGGTTGTATTTTCTCAGCTTGAGAATTTTGTGGCCTTGCTTGTGTGATGGCACTGCATCAGAAATGTACATTTGATCTTCATCCTAAATTCCTAGCACAAAGGTTTAAAAACCCTTGAACTCTCCTAAGTAGCGAGGGTAACAGAGTGTCTTCCGTTATTCATAAGTCCCTTTAATCATATCTGATTATATGCTAATGAGTGACTCTGGGAGGATTCGGGTGGACTAGTGGTGGGGACTAGCTGCCAAGAAAACTAAATGTATCAAAAGGTTTGAAACTTTCAATTTACCATCCAACCTCCAGGGAGATTGAGCTAATTATTGACAAGCAATGATTTAATCACTGTCACTGTATCACTGTCATCCTGTTGTTCATCGATTTGCTTATGTGGGTGCCAGTGACGTCTCCATTCATCCCTGTCACATGCTAGTGTAGCCCGATGGCGTATTCAGGGCTCTTGAAGAATTAGGGGATGAGGACTGTCATTGTTACTGTTTTTGGCATATCGAGTATACCACGAGTAGCTTGCCAGGTTCTGCTGTATGATTTAATCAGTCATAGTTAAATAACCAGCATTCACAAAAACCTTAAATGAAATGGCTCCTAAAGCTTTTCAAGTTATGAGTACACCCAGCGCCCCAGGGACAAAGCTGAGCTCAGGACTCTGGAACTCACCCTCTAGATAGCTGTTCCGCTGCATCGCTTACAATGAACTGATCATCCATAGTCTAAGTGTCTCTGAATTCTGTGAGTCCTAACAGAAAATTATGCAGCCTGAAGAGGGGTTATGGAAGTTCCAATTGGTAGCCGCCAAAGGAAACTAAGTGTCAGGAACCCAGGGACTGAAGTGTGACTGGCAGTTCATCATGAGAAGTCAGCCTGTGGGTCATTACAACCTTCGGGGTCTGTGCTAATTCTGGGTTGGTCAGTATTGCTTAAATATGAGGGGAAACCCCCATGTCCCATGTCAGGAGAGCTGTGAGTACAGAAACAGTTTCCTCTTTAAGCTTTAGGAGACTTTCCCTTCTATCTATTGACCTCTTTTACTCATAGTTCAAACCTTCACTTAAGAGTCTTTTCAAACAAAAAGCATCTTGATTTGCTAAGTTTGCTTAAATGCCTTAAGATGTGCCCCACAGTCCTCAGCATTTACTACTCTATACTGCAGTTGCCCTTTAAGTCATTCATTACCCCCTCTAGAACTAAAAGTCCCTGAAAGACAGAGAACCAGTGAACATGGCAGGAATACCCTATTATGTTACCTAATGAAGGAATAAATAAGTGACTGTGAAAATGACCCAGGAAAACTGACAGCAGTTTGTGAGGGACGCTGAGTAAAAGCTGCTAAAGTGAGCACCTCCAATCTAGAATTAAAAAGGTGAGACTTAGTTGGGGCAGGTTTGTAAAAGGCAATTAATTCTGTATTCACAAGACCAGAGGCTTAACTGCTAATACTTCCCAGATGAGTCTCTTATTTCTTACCACTTTGAGGGGGAGGGCAAGAGTTCCAGGGCTTCAGCTGTGTCTTTAAAGGCTGGAGTTGGATATTTGTTAACTTTTGGGAAGTTCCAAGACATGTCAAATCCTTCCAAGGCACTGAAGGGCCCTGTGGACTAGCTGGGACCTGAAATCAGTAAAACAGGATTAGCCCAGGGAGAAAAATCTCTAGGGAAACTGCTTAGTAAGACAGCAGAATGACTGGTTGTAGGGAGAGCAGCATCTGCCTCACGAGGGCAAAGTCTTGAATGCTGGTTGGGTGCTAGCATTCAATGTCCGGCTCACATGGCCAAGGGTTGCTGGAGTGATCCCCAGATCATGCACATACACCTCAAAGATGTTAACAAAGAGCATTAGGGGTAAGAGGGAAAAAGGAACCACTTAACAAGATAGGTATGAATTAAGGTTTAGCAGAAACAAATTTTTACCCACTACAATTATGCCACATGCTTTAATCTGTAAATACCTTTCTCTCAACATACCACTTTTCCCCATTCCCACCTGTTGCCCTGGATCATCGAATTCCCTCTCCAAATCCTCCAGAAGTGTCACAGCTTCCTCGCCACTTTGTGGACTATGCTGCTGAACCCAGATCTGCAGCTCCTCAGGTAGAATACTCAGGAACTGCTCCAGCACCAGCAGCTCCAGGATCTGCTCCTTGCTGTGCACCTCAGGCATGAGCCACTGATAGCAGAGCTCCTGGAGTCGGCCCAAGGCCTCCCGGGGCCCTGGTGTCTCCTGGTAGCAAAACTTTCTGAATTGTTGGCGAAACAATTCTTGGCAAGATTGATTACTCCCATTCTTTCTAGATTTCTGACCCCACGAAAGACTTTCTTCCACTTTCACTAATATTAGTTCCTGGTGATTCCGAGGTACCAAAGTTGAAATGGCTCTGGATTCCACGGCCATGGTGCTGAAATAGCTTAGCAAAAAGCTCACTCACTACAACTGAGTCTTGTGCTTCAGAATTTGAGTTTTCTTTTTCTCTTTCCTGAAGGTAATAAAAGCACAGTTAATATACAGTATGAAAGCAAAGTAGAACTAGTACGAAGTTTAATAATGATCAGCTAGTATCAGATAGTAATCAAGTAATTACTAAAAAGAAGCATGTTTGAGACTGTAACTAATAATCAGTGACAAACTAAAAAATCACTCACCTCGATCAAGATCTACCGTTTCTTAGGATTCCTAAGAAATTACCTCTAGGGATATTCTTCTTCTTCTTCTTTTTCTTTTTTTTTGGGTCACATTCGGCAATGCACAGGCGTTACTCCTGGCTCTGCACTCAGGCATTACTCCTGGCAGTGCTCAGGGGACCATATGGGATGCTGGGAATCGAACCTGGGTTGCCCACGTGCAAGGCAAACGCCCTACCCATAATACCATAATGCTATTGCTCCAGCCCTAGGGATATTCTTAAGAAATTACTTTAGAAAAAAAAATTACTTTGGAATTTCTGAAATTCTCAGAAGAATGCACTAGTAATGAGTTACATACTGACAAACTTCCTTTTTCAAATTCACATTTAAGCCTGACTCTCAAGGAGAAAAATCTGAAAAAAAAAAAAAAAAGAAAAAAAAAGGAGAAAAATCTATCATTTAACATGTCTATAAAACTTCCTTTCTTGGTAAGTATACATGTCTATAAAACTTCCTTTCTCGGTAAGTATACATAAATCTCAGGCTTATAAGGGTAGATTTTTCGCTAAGATTTAATGATGCAGATGGAAAGGAAATTTTTCTTATATTCTATAGCAATACTGATTTTCACTTAAAGCAGTGAAACATCTCAGAAAAAAATCTTATTTACATGAGTTCCTGTAAATAAAAATTACCGGATCTTTGCCATTTCATCAAATTTGGTATCCCACGAATTTCTTCAACAAATACTGGGGCATTTATTCTCTAGACCTTTCTGAGTGGTGTTTACAAAGGTTTCTGTGAATAAACATCTACCGAGGAATTAACCAAGAAATATGTTAAATGCTGCCCATGTGTTCAAAAACATTAGGTATGATCCTAAACCTACCTAGAAATACCAAAGGCTCACCCTCTGCTTTCACAGGGTCCGAACGTGCTAAAGAAAAATCAAAGTAAAACGCAGCAACAAGTAATTGTGTGCTTAAAATCTGTGATAAAGATCAAACATCATCCAATGTGGGGCTGGACGGGGAGTCAGCGACAGGGAGGTTAAGTGCTGGAAAGCGCAGGGCAGTAAGAGAAGTTCTAACCCTAAAAACTACAGCTAACTTCAGCGACTGGGCAATTTATTCTGGCCACCAAGGCGTGCTTTATTTGGGAGCCTGGCCGCGCTGGCCGGTCTACTTCTCCTTCGGGGGTTCACCCGCGCCGTTAGCAAAGCGACGCGTCTGGGGGAGCAACTGCCCAATGCGCCGGGAGGCAAGGCTGCAGGGCTGGCCACCCCGTCCACGCCGCCGGCACCGGATGAACACCTCCCGGGAAGAGGCTCCAGCAACCCAGCCCCGCCGCCCGGGCCGCACTCGCTCCCCGCCCTCCGTCCGCCCGGGGCCCCGCGTCCCTCACCGCCGAGCCCCGGAGCGGTCAGGCAGCAGCCGCAGCCACAAAGACCGGAAGCGCGCGCCCACGGCTTTCCGCTCGTGCGCCCGCCCGAGCCCATCCGCCCCGCCCCGCGCTCGCCGAGAGCCAATCAGCGCCGCTGCTCCCGAGCTCCCCCCGCCCACGCTCTCCGCCCATTGGCTCCGCGGAGCGTGAATGAACCGGTGGCGGCGGCGGCGGCGGCGGTAGCCGCTGCGGAGGCGCCTGGCTGGTGTTGCCTCTCTGCGCGCTCCGTCCTCTTCCCACCGCCATCGGTCAGCTCTGGGGCCGCACGTCACGCTGGGTGCCTTCAGGCTTTCTTTCCTTTCATCCCGGAAATGCATTCCGAGTTTCGTGTCATTCCAAGTGCTTCTTTTCAGCCTCTCCGACGGAATAAAAAACCGTTATTGACGTTGTGGTTCTCTCTAGCTTTGCGCCTTGCCCATTCCCTAAAGTGGCAATAGTTGTCCGCTTTTCTGCTGCCTACCCTGCATGTGATCAGAGAGATCAGAGTTTCAGACTCTGTTTCTAGTATGGAGCTTTCCTAGTTTTCATTATAGCCTAGCTGAGAAGCAAGTCTCAGTATTTCCATTTTTCTTTTTTTCAATTTTTTTTAGTAGAGTCACCTGGAGAAACACAGTTACAAAGCTGTTCATGATCAGTTTTCAGTCATATAATGATCCAACATCCACCTCTGCCAATGCACATTTCCCACCACCAATAACCCCAAACGGTCTCCTGACCGCTCTCCCCAGCCTGCCTCAATGACTATGGCAGGCACCTTCCATCTCTTCTGTCTCTCCTCTCTCTCCCCCCTTCCTCCTCTCCCTCCTTTCTCTCTCTCTCTCTCTCTCTCTCTCTCTCTCTCTCTCTCTCTCTTTCTCTTTGTTTCTGTCTGTCTGTCTCTCTCCCTAGCTCGCTCACTCTCTCTTAACCCCCAAGGCTATGATCTGCAACAGATGGAGAGGTTATCTTGTTTGTTCCTTTACCTACTTTCAGCACACAGTTCCTATCCACAGTGATCATTTCCAACTATCTTTGTCATAACGGTCCCCTCTCTATCCCAGTGGTCTTCTCCCCTAGCACCTGGGTAGGCTTCTAGCTGCGGACTAATCCTCCTTGCCCTTGTTTTCATTTTTCTTTATCCGTTGCATGGTAAAAAAAATGAGGACATTTATTTATTTATTTTTAGCTTGCATTTCATTTAAATTAGTTTAGGTTATTTCCCCTTTCCCCTTTGACATCATATTAAATCATGATTAAATCATCATATTAAATCAGTGGCTGTGTCATCAGGATACCTGGTGTTTTGTTTTGTTTTGTTTTAACTCTGCTATCCTGAAGTGTACAGGTTTGTTCTGTGGGATTCCCTCAAAGGTCTGCCTCAGTACAGATTACAAATGATATCCTGAGGGGGGTGAGCAGGAAGGAGAAGGCCATTATCTTCTGTCTCCATTCAGCGCTGAAGGCTGAAGAAAGCCTCTTCTCCATCAGATTCCTCGTCTATCTAGTTAGCTAAAATTGCTTCAGTTCTTTGTGCCCATCACCAGTCAGGGATGTGAGGCCTCCACTATACGCTAAGGCCAGTTGAGATTCGTGCCCAAGGACTGAGGGGCCAGTCGGCCTGAAAGGACAGTTTGGTATTCCTTAACCCTGTCCTATCTCCCCACCCCAAGAAGTACTCAGACTATCTTTATATGAACCTGGTGTTTATTTTAAGCAGTTTATTAATATGACAGGCACAGAGATAACTACAGTTGAAAAAGAGTTGATCACTGAGAGTTCCCTAGGAACCATGCCAGAGGGTCTCATGGGGTCATCACAGGAAGAAAAGGAGAGAAAGAAGACTGGGACTGAACTTTCATTATTATAGTGGTGGAACTTAGCAAGACTTGTGGGGGGAGGAACAACATTGCTCACTGGCAGAAAGCAAAACTCAATTGAGGGTTGCAATTGGAGGGTCCGCAGTGAGATTTTAAGTGCCTGTTGATGTAGAAAATCTTGGCTCCTGACTCTAAAATGTCAAGTCATCAATTACAGAACATCAAGAATAGATACAACACTATTTTATCCTGTGAATGTTGCCGTGATGTCACTGGCTTAGTTTCCTGTTTTGTAGAGACATAATAGATGTATTAAGGGAATGAGACAATGCTTATTTGTGAACTATAAGACAGTAAACAAAGACCTTATTTACTAGGTTTTTTCCCTCCTTGCTTTAATGTCAAAGAGCCCCGAGGTTGCTCTGGAGGTGCATTCTTCGCATCATCCCTAGAACAGCTGAAGCTTTTATTATTGTTTTATTTATATATTTATTTACATATTTCCCCCAGTCCTTTTTTCAGGTTAACCACAATAACAGATCACTGGAAAACATTCCATTCAAAAGCTTACTCCCCTTAGCCTCTTTAAGTAAGATTTCCTCCCCGATTGGATTCTGCCTTAGGGGTGAGTCAACAAAGATACATTTTAAGATTTGAGAGGGTTGTGGGGGGAAGGAGGGCAATGCCTTACTAAGTTCTTAGCACTTGAGTAGTGAGAAGCTCAGAGAAATGCATTCTTATGGTTTTGTAGGTTCAAAGAGTCTGGAGTGAATGCTATTAAAAATAACCTGTAGAACTTAATGGGCTGAAAGCTGCTTGCCTCATGTCATTATGTCTATTATTCATTGAAAACTGAATATGTTTAAAAACCTAAGTTGGAGGGTGCCAGGAGATAGTACTGGTTCTGATGTTTAGTACCACAAAATCCTCCAATTCCTGGGTGAAGCTCTGAAAACATATTTTCCAGATGTAGCACTGGAACCCCTTGAACTCTGAAATCCCCTGAGGCCATCAGTGCACCCTCGTATTTTTATATTGAACCCTGCCTGGTTGGCTGAGAATCACTGAAGGGGCTCCAGAGCCTCTGGAGCACCAGTGTCGTGCATTTTTGTGCTGGCGCAAGCCGTGAATGAACAAAAAGAGACAGCGCAGGATAGGATAGTGAGTTTATTAGAAGCTCAGTGCTGAGGACCCCAAATCAGAAGAGAAAGAGACTTGGAACCCTGTTGGCTGAGAAGGTCTTTCTTTTTATCCGCTAAAGGTGGACTACAATCTACATACATCCTTAACAGTGAAACAGGGGATACAGAGGTAATAAGTAAGAGAAAAACAATCAATGCATCCTTCCACATGGTACAGCCTTCAGGTGCTCAAAAGAAAAACAGTCAGTGTCAGTATATCCTGCCCATTTTTGGTGCAACCTTCAAGTACCATCTCCCACACAATTCCATAAATCTGTTGGGCCCAGTGTGCTCCCATCAATCTGGTGGGCTGGTGGGCCCTAATTCCGTTAATTGGGGTCATAAAAGGAATGCTTTTCCCTCCCTTCTTTTGTTTAACTTTGATGGTCAATTCTAGTTTCCCAGTCCCGATCACATTTTCTTAATTTTCATTAGCTTCATAATTCTCGTTACATACAGCTTGTTATTTGTCATTACAGTATCATTGTATCACTGTATCACTGTCATCCTGTTGTTCCTTGATTTATTCAAGCGGGCACCAGTAACGTCTTTATTACCCTCAGCCCTGAGATATTATTTATTTATTTATTTATTTTGCTTTTTGGGTCACACCCAGCGATGCACAGGGGTTACTCCTGGCTCTGCACTCAGGAATTACTCCTGGCAGTGCTCAGGGGACCATATGGGATGCTGGGAATCAAACCCAGGTCGGCCAAGTGCAAGGCAAATGCCCTACTTACTGTACTATCGCTCCAGCTCCCAGCCCTGAGATTTTAGCAGCCTCTCCTTACTCATCTTTCCCAATGATTGGAGGCTCTTTCAGGGACAGAGACCTATTGTTACTGTTTTTGGCATATCGAATACACCACGGGTAGCTTGCCAGGCTCTGCCGTGTGGGAGGGATACTCTTGGTAGCTTGCCGGGCTCTCTGAGAGGTATGCGTTTATCTTTTACTGTATTTTGGGATATGAATACACCATGGGAAGCTTGCAAGGCTCTCCCACGAAGGCAATAAACTCTTGGTAGCTTGTCAGGTTCTCCAAGATAGAGAACAAGGCTACTACATGTCAATTACAAGCTTCCGGGAGCTTGGTCTTATAGTCTCTGGATGTTGGCTATTGGTGGGATTGCCTTTCCCTCCCTGCCCCAAGTAGAGCCTTGACAGTTACATGGCGCCGGGGGCAGTTTGTGGGTGTGGCTTCCAAGCTACTGGAAAATGGGGGGGGGGGGGGGGTCTGGCTGGAGACATTACAGTATAAATATTAAAAATAAAAGCCTGATTTGGTTGCCATGAGATTATGTTATTTGCCTAGTGAATTTTGATATCACAACCATTACTAGAAGGATATTTGCACTTGCCATTATTTAATTTTGATTTTTTAAATTAAAATAACATGATTTACAAGAGTATAAATATTGACATACTTTAGGGGTACGATGTTACCATGCCCACCCCACAAAGTGCCACTGCCCCTTCTCCACCAAAGTACATCACACCCTTTCAGCTCACTTCCTCTCCCTAACCCACCCCACCTAGTAGCCTCAGTTGTGTGGGGAGAGTCCAGGGGTTTGTTTTCACTGGATGTGGCCTGTTGCCTGAATGTATACATTTCTTTGTACATCATGTATGTGTGTGATCACTTATATTTGTCTTTCTGAAGATTTTGGTTTCAGTTGAATTTGGGGGGCTCCTCCAAGCAGAGCTTAGGAGTCTGGGAACCAATTTTTAGCGACCCTGGGATCTGTGGGGCCAGATACTTCAATGCTTAGGGCCTGTAAAATGTGGCTTGGGATCAGCAGGACTGACGGGGCCACAGGGCCACATGCTGATGTGCTCGAAGGCTCCGAGCTAAACTCATTGGTGCTCGAGGGACCATGATGTTTGGGATGCTGGGCAGTGACCACCAGAATGCTGGGCATGTGCTTAGCACTCTGAGCCATCTCTGAGCCCTTTAATGGAATTTTTCACAGAACAGTGACTTCTTGAATATTCATAGAGTTTCTGTTTTGGTGGTTTCTAATGAGAAATGCATTTCTTTCCATCTTGTTAGTAACTTCAGCCCTCTTGAATGCCAAACACACTTTTCTTTTCAAATATTTTACAGGATGTGAAATTTAATTTGCCTACCTTTTCTGAATCTGCTTTACTTTCCAAAAATCCATCACATTATGTATTTAACAACTGGAGTCATACTGGTATAGGTACTAATATTTTCTTTATAAATGACTACTTATTTTGCTTCTATTAAAAGCAACAATAGAATTATGGGGGGGGGGATTTCCTTTATATAATCTCCCAGCTTGGAATTTGTTGTTGTGTATCCAGAGATGTATCCAGAGACTGCCATGCGACTTCTATTTCTCAGAGTAGAAATGGATACTCAAGGAACACCTGGGGCAGGCCCATTGGAGCAAGATGGAAAAACGCTATAGCTCCATGTTCAGGCTCCGTTCAATAAACTGTGTTCAGATCCTTGCTCTCTCACAGATTATAGGGGTTATGCCCCTGTGCAAGCTTCTTAATTGCTCTGTTTCTCAGTTCCCTTTTTTACTGAAAAAAGGGGATAGTTAGAGATAGTATTATCCACACTGCATATTGTGAATATAAAGCCCTTTGTTTTATTTGGTTTGGGGTTTGGGGCACACCCAGATATGCTTAAGACTTACTCCTGCCTCTGCACTCAGAATCATTCCTGCTTGAACTGGGGGACCCTATGGGATGCCAGGAATCGAATCCAGGTCAGCAGCATGCACAGCAAGCACCCTAACTACTGTCCCATTGCTCTGGCCCCCAACATCAAGCCTTTTGAGCAGTGCTCAGTGAATATATACAGTTGGCTTTGGGTTGATTGAGCTGTGAGGAGTGTGTGGAGGCTGGAACAAATATTTCTCCAAGTCTGGATTTGCTTGATGGTAAGATTTATCTAGGGTTTTTGTTAAAAATCCTTATTTAATTGGAATACCTATGGAGGAGTCAAAGAATTTATATTTTGAAAAAAAAATAGCCAGATGAGGTTCGTGGAAATAGCTCAAGTGTTAGAGTCCATGCTAATTGTATGCCAGGGCCTGGGTTTGATCTCCAGCACTGCATGGACCCCAAGTCCTGCCAGGCATGGCCCTTATAATAAAAAGAAAAAAAATACCCCCAATTGTGGGAGGCTTGGGTTATACTTGGTGGTGCTCAGGGACTATACCTGGTTCTGTGCTAATTGGACCACAGATGGTGTCAGGAATTCAAACTGCCACAGCTACACACAGAGCAAGTGCCTTACCTCCTATACTTTCTTCCACTCTCCAAATGTTTGGTTTTTATAAAAAAATTTTCTTTGATGCTTATTTGTTTTACATCCTTACCCTTTGTTGGGGGTGGGCGGTGTGGATCACACAGACTTGGTTGTGGTTCTGACTGGTGATCACCACAGTTGCGCACATTTTTAGTTGTGGTGCTAACTCTGTGTGTGGCAGCCTCACACACATAGTTGTCTGCAGAGTTCATCAGAGGCTGCGCATTTTAGTTAGATGTTGAAGTGCTGCACGAAAAGCACACTCTCTGTTGTGGGTAGGGATCCAAAATGGCCATGTGGGGACAGAGGCCTGTAAGTCTGTGCTAAGGGCGTATCTGGAGGCTTCCTGAATATAAAGCAGGAGCTCAACCACTGAGGTACCTCTGGGGCTCCCAAGTGACACCAGGTCAGTTTGGGAAACTGTGATGTGGTTGAGAATAGAGTGCAGACTCAGACGGATGTAAATTTTTTTGTTTGTTTGTTTTTTTTGGTCACACCTGGCAGTGCACAGAGGTTACTCCTGGCTCTGCACTAAGGAATTACTCCTGGCGGTGCTCAGGGGACCATATGGGATGCTGGGAATCGAACCCGGGTCAGCCACGTGTAAGGCAAAAGCCCCTACCCGCTGTGCTATCGCTCCAGCCCCACAGATGTGAATGTTGACTCATTCATTAAGCAACATGCCCAGATATTCCCATGTACTAGGTATAGGTTTTAGGGTATATAGCAGAAATTGAAATTGTTCCAAATTCTCTTTTCCTTTTGCCTTTAAAGGATAGGGAGTCTACTGAGGTTATTTAAAAAAAATTAATTGGGGATGCTGCAAGGTCATGGGGCAGCCTCTCACACTTAACAGGTGGTCCTCCGTCCCTTTGAGCTCTCGCCCCAACCCTAGTCCCCTCAATTCCTGTTCTAAGGTACCAATCTGGACTGCCCAAATGACTTTAACAATAAAACTTTTTTTCCTTTGTGAAAATACTAGCACAATTCAGGTCAAGGGAAAAAAATTATAAAATAAGACAATAGTCCAGTGAGTTTATTTTGGGAAGGAAATTCTTACCTGCCCATCAACCAGTTCATATTAAATAATTTAAAAGAGGAAAAAAATGGTTAGGTGAAGATATTTAAGTGATTTTTATATATAAATGAGAAATCAAGCCTCTGACCACAGATGAGTAAATATAAGCAGATTTAGTTTTGTTTGGTTTGGGGTTTATGTATTTGCTGTGTGATTGGCTAGTTGCCAGACTTAACGGGCTGTTGTGACAAATCCTTTAGAAAAAGGAAATGGTGACAGCTGAGTTTCAGTTTTCTATTTTCTGAGGGAGGTATGATCAAACAAAAGAATATTTTCACTCTGTTGATGTCCTCTTACCTTTGTGAAAATTACCTCTTTTGTTCAGAGAATAACAAAGTTTCTTTGACAGTAGATTGAAGCAGTTTAATTCAATGTGATCTTTGCCCTGTCTACTTGTATGGTCAAAGCAGGAATGGTCTGTCTAGTTTGTTTCACTCGCTGCTAGTGAATGACTGAACGAACGCGCGTATAATGCTATTTAGGACTGGGTCATAGCTCAAAGGACTGAATCATATTTCTTTTGTGTCGGAGACCTGGTTTGAGTGTGTACTGTACCAGTACAGTGTGGTACCTTGAGTGCTGCTGGAGGTGACTCGTGGGTTTGACATGGGTGTAGACTCTGAGCATAATGGATGTATCCTCAAAGTAAAAAGAACTAAAATTGCACCCAGGAGGCCTAGATTTGATCCCCAGTACTGCATGGTCTCCAGATGACAGTCAGGTGCATAATTCCTGCATATCAACCGTCTCACCGCCCATTCCAACACACACACGGAAAAGGCTGGGAGAGAGCTGAAAGGGCACATGTTTCTCAGGGCAGTGCCTTCACCCTTGTACAATCTGGTGCCAATAATACATGTTTTTCATGAGAGAGCCCCAGGTTTGATCCCTGCCTCCATAAGTTTCCCCAGAGGTTCACTGGGAGTGACCTCCAAACTCTAAGCAAGGAACAACCTCTCAGCACCGCTGGTGTAACTCCAAAATTTAAATTAATGATGATAAAAAGAATGCTATTCTGCATTTTTTTTAAAACAAGTAAAGATAAATAATATTTTCTTTCAATCTCTTGACTATTTTAGCATAAAGACTTTGATGTAAAAGTCCTGGATTTATTCTATCCTGAATTAAAAATTGTGCCGAGGGCCAGAGCTATAGACAGCAGGTAGAGTACTTGCATTGCACGCACTCAGCAACAGTTTGATTCCTGATATCCCATAAGGTGTCCTGAGCACTCCAGGAGTGATTCCTGAGAAGAGCCAAGGTAATCCCTGCAATGCTTGTGTGGTCCCCCCAAAAAGCAAACGAACAAAAAAATTGTATTGAATGTTATATTCTGAGTTAAGTCAGCATGCTTACTTAAGTCACCTCTGAATTTTTTTTAAAAGAACTAACACTTTATTTTTCAAAGTTATGGTTGAAGGCAAACCCAGAGGAGAGAAAGCTAATACAGTGTTAAAATAAGCTGCTTCCCTCATTTCTCTCAGCTGCCTCCCTAACCTCTGCGATATAAATTCCAATTATTATGCCCTGACAGGCAGGCTAGCCTCAAAGGGGGAAATATTTGCATTACGTCAACATTTTAAAGTAGCAAAACATTTGTCTATGAGGGTACAAGGCAGTTTCTAACATCCTGACTGAACCAGAAACATGTATTTTAAGCTCAGGAGATCAATATCTTGGAGGCAGAAACCACCCTAGGTATAAGGAAACACAATTAGACAGCAAAAAAATCCCATCACAAGATTTCTGTTTATGCAACGCCTTGGCTGCAGTCTCTAGCGCAGCTCTGTCAGGGCCTAGCTGCGGCCTGGAGAAACTTCCACAGGGTTCCTCACAGCTGGAAGGAAAAGAGACGTTTCATTTCCACGGCTGAGTTTAAGTCCTCAGTGGATCAGTCTTCTTGGTGCCCGCTTTTGCAAACTTTCTTCCCCAGTGCTTCTCTTCTCTTTCCTTTTCATGCTTGAGTGTTGAGTAAAGAAAAGCCTTGCAAACAAAACTGTATTTGAACATTGTTGTGGGGGACACGAAGTGTTCCTTTTAGTCACGTTTCAAACATTGAATGCTTACCTCTTCAGAAGCTAAAGTTATCATCAGCTTGCACATTCTAAATGTGCTCCATTCTCTTTGAAAGAGAATGTCTTAAAAATTTTTTTAAAGGATAATTTACTTATGATCTTGGGGGAATTGTGGCAGTCCGGAGATAAGGATGCCTACTGCTTATTTATGACCCAACCTGATGTGATCTAGTTTCCTTTGATCATTCCATTGAAGTCGAAGTTTTTTCTTTTTTTTGAAGTTGAAGTTTTGATGGGTGACCTAAACCATCAAATCCAGAGGTCTCTTCTCTGTTTTTATCCTTCCTGAGCTCTAGCGCTTACACCATTGAGAACCTATCCATTTTTCAAAAGCTTATTCGTTTCACTGTTTTTTTTTCCCCTGTGCCATTTCATCCACACTTTCCCACATTAGCTTCTCTTTATTGTCCCATTTTTTAAATACAGGCATTAGCCATGCTTCTTGAAGAGGTCTCCAAATAAATTTGGAGATTGATATCCCACTTCTTGGGGATTGATATCCCACTTCGATTCATACATGTCACTGTCACTGTCACTGTCATCCCGTTGCTCATCGATTTGCTCGAGTGGGCACGAGTAACATTTTCATTTTGAGACTTGTTACTGTTTTTGGCTAATTGAATACGCCACGGGTAGCTTGCCAGGCTCTGCCGTGCAGGCGAGATACTCTTGGTAGCTTGCCAGGCTCTCCGAGAGGGGCGAAGAAATCAAACGCGGGTCGGCCGTGTGCAAGGCAAATGCCCTACCGCTATGCTATTTGTATATATGAGAACCATATTTCCATTTCTGATTTGTCTACTTTAGAAAAACCTAATGATTTCTCTACTCAGAGATCCCTAATGATCCCTAATGTGTGAGTTTTGCATACCCAGTAGTTTCCCAACTTTGATCCCTAATGTGTGAGTTTTACATACCCAGTAATTTCCCAACTTTCAGTTGACACCTAGTGGAAGTCCTCCAAATGCATTTGGTTCTAGCACTAAGTAGACTGAGTGCAGACCCCATAGGAGAAGGCCCCATAGGAGAAGGGCGTGGCCTTCAGTCAGACATCAATTATAAGTCATGGAGTCCTCCATAATGCATACTTCTGTTGAATTTGTCTTGAGTTTGATAATTTTCTCATGGAACTCAGGGAAACACTTCCCTTACAGTTTCTGATTTGTGATGAATGGCATGTGAACCGTCAGGTGAGGAGGTTAGAGGCTGAAGTTAGGAAGCGTGCAGGGCACAGGTGCTCTGTCTAATAGAGTTTGTGCCATGCCATCTCCTGTTGTTTGGATGTGTCCACCAACTAGGAAACTCTCTGAACAAGCTCCAGGGATTTCACAGGCAAGCTTAATAAGATCACTGGCTGCTGCTGATTCATATAGTGTGGAGCCTCTTTTCTCCCTGAAGGTTGGGGAGTGGGGTTAAAATGTCAACCCTCTAATTATTTGGTTGGTTCTTCCCTCAGTCAAACTCAGACACAATTGAAAAGAGCTAATAATGAACAACAACAAAAAATCCCTATGACTCAGGTCATGTCAAGGGTTCTAGGAGTTCTCTGCCAGGACCTGGGGGTAAAGAGCCAAAGAGATGTTTCTGATTATATCACAATATAATATCACAATATCACAATATATGCATCTTTCAAGTCCTAAGTCTTAATTCCCCATTTGTGTGAGCATGTAACCAGCTTGACCACTGAGACTTCAGCATTCACACCACAAAATTCCTTCATTAAAAACGTGTGTTATTAGACCAACAAACCTGTGGTACATAAACACAGTGGAATACTGCTCAGCTATAGGAAAAGATAAAATCATGCAATTTGCTGCCCCATGCTGAGTGAAGTCAGTCAGAGGAAAGGCATAGATACAGAATGAGCTCTCATATGTGGGATATAAAGAAACATAGTAAGGGAGCCACCAATGGCCAATGGTAGCATCCCCTGAGAGTAAGCTGTGGAACAGAGTCTGCCAAGGTGCTGGATGGGGGAACAGGAGAGGACCAGGGGTTCTGGCAGAGATTCTGGCATTCTGGTGCTGCTATGGTGGTGGAACACTACATGCTTGAAACTGTTATTCTCTATGTTATCATGGTGCCTAAAAATTGGAAGAAAAATGTATTGTTAATAGACAGAACAATTGCCTTATTATGAACTTGCCTTTTTGATCTCACATTGTATCCTGACTGAAATATTTATTTTTATTTTTATTTATTTTTTTATTATTTTTTATTTTATTTTATTTTATTTTATTTTTTTTTTGGTTTTTGGGTCACACCCGGCGATGCACAGGGGTTACTCCTGGCTCTTCACTCAGGAATTACCCCTGGCGGTGCTCAGGGGACCATATGGGATGCTGGGATTAGAACCGGGGTCGGCCGCGTGCAAGGCAAACGCCCTACCCGCTGTGCTATCGCTCCAGCCCCTTTTATTATTTTTTAATTGAGTCACCGTGAGAACAGTTACAGGGCTTTTAGGATCGAGTCTCAGTCATACTATGCTCAAACACCCCTCCCTTCACCAGTGCACATGTTCCACCACCAATAACCTCAGCATAACCCCTCTCCCGCTCCCCCTCTGCCTGTGTGGCAGATGATTTTCACTTTACTCTCCCCTTACTTTGATTACACTCAATTTTCGACAGGAAACTCACTATCATTATTTGGAGTTTTTTCCCCAATAGTCAGACCTGTCAGAATGGCATCATTAGATTGTATGTTTTTTATTGTTGGTAACAAAGAGCATATGATGTTGCACGGTCGTGAAAGCGGCCACCCAGATTTGGAATTCTGGTATTAAGTCCAGAGGTATTTCTGCCAGCAGTCGTTACATTCCGAGATTGGTTTCTGTGGCGCTGGGATCATGGCTGTTCAGGAGTGGAGGAGCTGTCCATAGGCGACTGCTAAGGGTCTCATTTGGGCAGGAGGCAGGGCCGGTTCTGCCTCCCCCATTGCAAGATTCCCCATGCATCCCGTCACTGCAAACTCCTACCTCTCTGTCCAATTGTTTCTGAACGGTGGTGGTCGCCATGCTATCCAGGGGGGCAAAGGCCAAGGGACAGAAACCCTTTCCGTCCCAGGGCTGCATGGGGCCATAGCTTAATTCAGAGTTCAGGAGTATATCTGCCAGCAGCCGCTGCGTTCTGAGATTGTTTTCTGTGCCTCTGGGATAATGGATGCTCAGGGGTGGCGAAGCATATATTTTGTATAACAGAAGAGGTCGCATGGCTGCGTAAGCGGCCAGTGGCTGCGTTGTTTGGAGATGTCCCAGTCTCGTATACCACAGCCATGTTAGTAGAAGCTCAGTGTCACTGGGGCTCCATCTGGAGAAGGCATGCTGCCTGTACCTTCTCTGTCTGGCACCCTGGTGTTGTTGGCCTGGTCTGGGGTCTGGAGCAAACTCCAGCTGGCGGTGCCTTCCCGAACGGCCCGAATTGTTCACTGCTGGTTCTGGCAAGATGGCACCAAGGGCGGGTCGAGGGCGTGACTTCTGGCAGCTGGGGTGAATTGGAAACTGGGCTGGCGCCGCCCCATTCCAGTGCCCCTGAGGTTTGGAGATGTCCCAGTCCCACATACTGGAGCCGTGTTAGTAGAAGCTCAGTGTCACAGGGGCTCCATCTGGAGAAGGTGAAATATTTTAGAACCAATATAAGGAAACAGAAAAAATAGTTCATTTTAGTTTTTTATTAAATAATTTAAAAATTATAATTCTGGCAATATGTTAACAACAGTGTTGACATTTATGACCTTGGTGTATCCAGTTATCTCAACTTACTGCCACCGAAGAGCCCAAGATCACCCACCCCAAAATGAGTGATATTATTTATGTATTTGTTTTGGGGGGGACATACCAGCAGTACTCAGGGCTTCTTGGCTCTTCTCACATGGATCACTCCTGATAGGGCTTGGGTGACAATATAGGGTACCAGGATTGAACCCAGGTCAGCTGGGTGCAAGGCAAACACCCTCCCTTTACTTTCTCTTCATCCTAAAATGGGTTATCTAAAAATTATATAGCACTAGGGAAATATTACTGAAAAAGTCTTTAATTAGTATTTTTCTCCACTTTTCCAATTCAGGTCTATGTTATAATAGCTTCTTAATCTATCTCCTGGTCTTCTGTCTGTCCTCTTATTCCAGCACATTGAGTGCTGCATGAGCCTCGTAATGACTTTGAGTCTATGATCATCACATGTGTAATCCACTGCCTGGATGCACCCTGAAATTTCAAGGTAGCAAGCACTTTCTCATACCCTTTGTCCTTCAGCAAGTTTCTCCTGCTGACCCCTTCCTCTTAGCACCCTGCCTTTGGAGGGAGGAGGGCGGGGGGAGGGGTCCAAACCTGATGTACCACTTCCCTTGTCCTGCCCTGATCAACTTCCTTGCTCTTGTCATAACTATGGTCTCTAACAGTTCTTTGTGTTTGGTTGTGATCTTCATCATCTTTCAAGGTCAATTGATAAGTTTGGGTTCCTGGAAAATCTTCAGATGCCCCAGGAAGGGCTCTGTTAGGATTTCCTTCTCCTGAAAGATTCCTGTTAGTGATTCCAGGACCAAGCAGGGCGTTTTGAACATACTCAATTTCCTTATGAAGCACCCTTAAGCATTAATAGGGCCATTTTTTTCAAACGTATCCTTCAAAGGTAGTTCTTATCACTACGTGTTCTTTATCTGCTTCAATTTCCTAGCAAACCAACCTCTTCATCTTTGTCACCATCATTTTGACAAATAGTTAGATTGCTTGTATATAATGGAGGGGTAGACAAAGCTAAAAACTAGCCCTGCACCCCTGACTTAGCAGACTCTGTAGTAGACCTGGAATGATTTTCAGTGATCCTGCGCTTGCCAAGCTCTGCTAGCATCCAGCCAAGAGCAAGTCCAAGCTGGGCTGTACAGAAGATAACTTGGTCCCCAAATCTCCAAGCTTCAGTTCAGTTAGTTGTAACTTGTATGCGACACACTTTTAAGCTTAGAGGTTGCTTTCTTATATAATTTAAAATAAGTCTTGGGACTAGAGTGATAGTACAGCGAATAGGGCATTCACCTTGCATGTTGCCAACCCAGGTTTGATCCCTGGCACTGCATATGTTCCCCAGAGTCCACCAGGAGTGATCCCTGAGCACAGAACCACGAGTAAGCCCTGAGCACTGATGGATGTGGCCCCTCCCCCCAAAAAACAAAGAAATTTAAAGTAAACTATTTACAGTTGAACAAGTCCAGTCAGTTTAGTTTTGTATTTGAATAGCAACTGGTTTCTCAGTCTCCTAGAACACTGCATGGAAATCAGAGACTCAAATACTAAGCTCTTGAATAGAGAGATGTCAGGAACTGTTAAAGCTTAAAAAACAAGGGGGCTGTTGAGTTGTGTTGTAGGCAAGCATAACATCATAGCAGGATAAGATAGAATTAGGGAAATACACAAGTGATTTTATTTCATCAATTGTCTCTAACCAGATTAAACAAAATAAACTGGACAAACACTGGGCACTCCTTTTTTTTTTTTCTTTTTGGGTCATACCCGGTGATGTTCAGGGTTACTCCTGGCTCTGTACTCAGGAATTATCCCTGGTGGTGTTCAGGGGACCATATGGGATGCTGGGAATCGAACCCAGGTCGGCCACGTGCAAGGCAAATGCCCTACCCGCTAGGCTATTGCTCCAGCCCCTGGGCACTCTTTTCGTTTGTTTGTTTAAAATCTAACTTGCCCTACATTTTGCCATTATTTCATTTTTCCACGAAAGGACCACATTCTAGTCATATCTAGATTTAAAGTGTACAATGATGCTAAATATCATTTGACACAGAAGCACCAATGCCATGGGACAATTTTTTCTTTCAGTTTTGGACCACATCTGGTAGTGCTCAGGAGTTACTCCTGGCTCCATACTCATGAATTACTTCTTGAAGGGCTGGGGGGACCTTATCAGATGCCAGGATTGAACATGGGTCACATGCAAGGCAAGTGCCCTATCCTCTGGCCCAAGGGGCATTTTTTTTTAATTGAATCACCATGTGGAAAGTTACAAAGCATTCAGGTTTAGGTCTCAGTTATACAATGGTCGGACACCAATCCCTTCACCAGTGCACATATTCCACCACCAAGAACCCCAGTATACCTTCCCTCCCGCCCCAGCCCCCCCGCCTATGTAGTTGATAATTTTCACTTTACTTTCTCTTTACTTTGATTACGTTCAATAATTCCACAAAAAACTATTATTGTTTGGAGTTCCCCCCGCCTCAAAATCAGACCTGCTGAAAAGGAAGCATTTGATAATTTGTTTTCCATTGCTGAGAATGAAGAGATATGAGGTTTTGGATTTCTGTGTTTTAGTATTTTAGTAACTAAGTCCAGGGAAATTTCTGCCAGAAATTGCATCATTGCAAGCTTGTACCTCTCTTTAGTGGTCCTTATAAGATGGCGGTCACTACTCCTTTCTCCCCCCATGCCCAAGGAAAAGCTGAGAGAGAAAAACCTTTCCCCTCCTGGGGCAACATGGGGCTATGGCTTAGTTCACAGTCTAGAGACATTTCTGAAAGAAGCTGCCGCTACCAAAAGTAGTTTAGCTGGCCTCTGGGATCATGGTCATCCAGCAACGGAGAGGCCGCACACTTGCGGCCACTCGGGTTACATCTTGGCCCAAGGGGCAAATTTTTGTATGTATATTCAAGTGCTTACTTATAGACAGAATAAGTAAATGAATTGATCTTAAAATTCTCATTTTTTGGATTTTTGGGTCATACCCGGTGATGCACAGGGATTACTCCTGGCTCTGCACTCAGGAATTACTCATGGCGGTGCTCAGGGAACCATATGGGATGCAAGGAATCGAACCTGGGTTGGCCACATGCAAGGCAAATGCCCTACCTGCTATGCTAACACTCCAGCCCTGTTCACCAGGTTCTTTACACTGAAGGTCAGTAAACTGTGCTTATGAGAAGTGTTCCAGGTGATGAGTGATTTCAACTTTTCTCTGGGCTCTTTTGTTTCTTGGCCTCTGTCCTCTGCTCTCTGAAGGAGCCTTGTTTGTTGGTGTTGCGTAACAAGCACCTCTTGCGATTCCCTAAGCGGGTGTGGCAGCTCCGAGTCTGACTGTGAAATGATAGAAACCATACGGTGACCTCCACTGCTTTGCAAATACAGTTTTGCTGGAGCCAGTGAACCAGTTCTCACCCTGCAGCCTGTCTCCATCCTCCTTGCAGTCCTGCAATTTGAATACTCACTAGAAAAAGCAGTTACAAGGTTTTCCAGAGCCTTGGGCAATTTTTCCTGGCACATGCTGCCCCCTTTGGGAAGAATAGAGCTTGTCGGTTTCAGTAGCATCCTATGACTCTTGTGGAGAGCTGCTCCTTCATTTCCTGCTTTCCAGACAGAGAAAAGTTGCAATTCTTTTTCTTTTTTGCTGGGAAGGGGGGGTTCTCTAAAGCAATGCTACAGGAGGCCACTGACAGTTCAATTCTTGGCCATTGCCCCCTCAGGGGTGTTGGGGACAGACAGAGACGGGCCAGCTGTGCTGCTCAGGGCCATGCAGAACCAGGGACACAACTAGGCGCCTCCGCATACTACACATGTGCTCCAGCCTGAAATATGTGAAGTTTCAACATGCAAAGGATTTTTTAAAAGTTTCACCAAACACTTGTATTATACAGAAAAACTATGTAACAGTCTACGGCACCAAATAATCTAGAATAATTTCCACAGCTGTGACAGCGAAGATGCTGTAGAACAGTAGACTATCATAGATCCATTATTTTCCCATTTTTTACTTTTGTTTCTTCTGCCACAACAAGAGGTGCTCAGGGAACCGTGCGGGATGCTGAGGATTGAATTCGGGTTGGTCACGTGTAAGGCAAGCGTCTTACCCACTGTACCATCTCTGGTCCCTAGATACTTTCCTTTTGTCTTTTTTTCCTTCCTATCTCCTATTTCCTATCTCTTGTCTGTGCTCCCTTTTTTGGGGGTGGGGGTGGCGGAGAGGGCACACCCAGTGATGCTCAGAGTTTATTTCTGACTCTGCACTCAGAAATTACTCTTGAACGTTCTAGAGGGACCAAGCCACAGCGGGCAAGGCAAGTGTCCTGCCAGCTGTATTGTCTGACTCTGGTCCATCTCTTCTGTTCTCAGAGGGTTCACCTCCAGCAGCGCCTGGGGAGCCAACAGGCCACCGCAGGTGAGCTCCCGGAATCTTGCATGTGCTAAACATGTGCTCTACCACCTGAGCTATCTCCTTGGAACCAGATCCATTTATTTCTTACGCCTCTTCAAGCTTGTAAACTTATGCTCACTTTTTAAAAGTGAGCCTATAATTAGCTACAATACTTATTCTGGGGATATGTAATTAATTCAACTCTGTTTATTAAGCACCCTTGAGCTACACACTCCTCCCTCCCTCCCCCCGCCCCAAGTTCTGTGACTACTCACTATGAATCAAACGCACAGGGACCTGCCCTCTAGAAACCAGTGCAGACGGTAATACAGAGACATTAGTAGAATTCTAGAACAAGGGAGGAAGACGCAGTATGTGGGGAGTTCTCTGGAAACCTGGTGGAGAAACACCAACTGCCATTTAGGTTATGAAGTAAATGCAACACAGATGAACACAGCTATTCTTTTAATAGAGCATTAATTTACAAATTACAAAGACATATAAATTTTAATTGAACTTGATGGCTCATCTGCCAGCTCATATTTGCAAGTTGTGTGGCCTGCCTTTGAGCGCTCCTTGGGCCCTTATTATTATTATGCTTTTGGCTTCAGGGATGAAACCAAGTGACTCACATATGCAAGGCAAATCCTCTATTGCTAAGTGACTTTCCTGGTCCCAGGGGGGTTTTATTTCTGTATACTCAGATTTGTCAGGACTGGAGCGACAGCACAGCGAGTAGGGTGTTTGCCTTGCATGCGGCTGACTCGAGCTGGATTCCTCCATCCCTCTTGGAGAGCCCGGCAAGCTACTGAGAGTATCTGACCCGCACGGCAGAGCCTGGCAAGCTACCCATAGCATATTAGATATGCCAAAAACAGTAACAACAAGTCTTACAATGGAGACATTACTGGACGACAGTGCTATGGTGCTGTCAGCTGTTCCTTCTGTGAATTCTGCATTCTGTATCATGTTTAGAAAAGCTTTCCTGACTTCAAGGTTCTAAAATAAGTTTCTGTCTTCTTCGAATACTTTCATTATTTCATTTAAGTCTAATATGTTTAGAAAAAAATGTGTTTAGAGTTTATCATGATGTAGATTGTGGGTTTATCCTCCTCATAGCTGTTTAATTGTTATAAAAACAATTTATTAAAAAGCTTGTTTTTCCTTAATTAATTTCAGAAGATGCCCTTCTAATATCCTAAGTCCCTGTTGGAATTTGACTTATTTCTTGGCTTCTTATTCTGTTTCTCCAAGTCTATTTCACACATGTGTCAGCTCTCCTAATTGACTTTTGATTTATTAAGGATTAGTATGCTTCTTGTTTGTGGTCAGTAAGTCACAGAGAGTTTCAAACAGTCTGTGAGTTGGGAGTTGTGTTTCGCTTCTCAAGGTGAAGAGTGATGAAGTCAGAGGATGGGGCTGCTGGTGTCCAGGTGGATATTCTCAGTGTCTCACTGGCTGGCCACACAGGCGCCTGAGGATGTGGATCTGCTCAGGACCTCTTCAGTGCTGGGGACTTCATGCCCCCCTAGCAATGCTTGGAGCTCCAGGGCTGCACCCAGCAATACTTGGGGGGACCGTGGGAGTCAGCCCCACTCACTGCTGAACTATCTCTCAGCCCGGTAAACTTCTTTTGAAATAAATTTTTTTAAAAAATTTTTTAATTGAATCACTGTGAAAAAAATTACAAAGCTTTCAGGTTCAAGTCTCAGTCACTCAATGATCAGACCCCCATCCCTTCACCAGTGCACATGTTCCACCACCAAGAACCCCAGTATACACCCCCTCTTACCCCCCCACCTGTGTGGCTAATAATCTTCACTTTATTCTCTATATACTTTGAATACATTCAATATTTCAACAGAAAACTATTATCATTTAGAATTTTTCCCCAACAAGCAAACCTGCTGAAAAGGTATCATTTGATAATTTGTTTTCCATTGCTGAGAGTGCAGAAAGTTTGCTCAGTTCACAGTTTTGTGTGCGGCTGCTCCGGATCTCGTCTGGGTGGAGAGTGTGCCGGTAACACCCCCATCCCAAGGTCTACTGCAAGCTCGTACCTCTGGGTAGTTGGGTTCTAGAAGATGGCAGTCGCCATGTGGGTGCCCCCGTCGCCGTTCCCACCACCCCCGCCGAAAGAAAAAGTTGAGAGAGAAAAACCTTTATCTTTTGAAATTTTTATTTGAGAAGAGCCCATAGACTGTCTTTTAAAACTTACTTCCAGGGTAAAGAGGTAGATGTTTTTCACAGCCCCACAATTATTTTAGTTTTAAAACTACAGAGGCCCCTCACTAAGCTTCTGGATGGTAAAATATGTAATAAATGCTCCAACCTACCCCCAGAGCTTTTTGTAAGTTAAAAGTCACAATAAATTTGCCTAAGTATGTTATTGAAAACAATTTGGTTAAGAGAGTCTGAACCCATTTTCTTTTTTTGCTTTTTGGGTCACACCTGGTGTGGCACAGGGGTTACTCCTGGCTCATGCACTCAGGAATTACTCTTGGCAGTGCTTGGGGGACCATATGGGATGCTGGGAATCAAACCCAGGTCAGCTGCGTGCATGACAAATGCCCTACACGCTGTGCTATCACTCCAGCCCTTCGAAGTATTAGTTTTAAAAAATGGGCTGGATCAATAGCACAGCAGGTAGGGTGTTTGCCTTGCACAGGGCCGACCTGGGTTCAATTCCTCCGTCCCTCTTGGAGAGCCCGGCAAGCTACAGAGAGTATCTCGCCCGCTCGGCAAAGCCTGGCAAACGACCCATGGTGTACTTGATGTGCCAAAAACAGTAACAACAAGTCTCACAGTGGAGATGTTACTGGTGCCCGCTCCAGCAAATAGGACAACAGTGCTACAGTGCAGTTTTAAAAATACAACTCCCCCCTTTGGACCCTGCTGTGGAGCGAGCATGATGGAAGAGCCCAAGGAAGCGCCCTTGGACTCCAAACAGCCCACTGAACTAATTCCGGCATGGGACCAGAGACCCCACGGTGCGCTGAAACAGTGGGAACCGGGCATCCCCCAATTCTTTTAACCTCTCTCTCTCTCCACTCCTCCCTCCTGAGCACAGCGCAGGATCCGCGGTTTTTCTGAGCGCAAAATGGAGACGCCGAGCCTCTCTCTAGGCTTCTCCATCTTATGAGCACCATAAAAGGGTAAAAGTTTGTAGTGATGTTAGTTCTGGTTGTACTTTCCCTGGACTTTATAATGTCATCTTAGCATCAGCAATATGTAATATGTCCCTTTTTTTTTTTCTAAAGAAATATTTTATTGAACCACCGTGAAAACAAAAAAAATACAAAGCTTTCAGGTTTAAGTCACAGTCAAATACTGATTAAACCACCATCCCTTCACCAGTGCACCCGTTCCACCACCAAGAACCCCAATAAACCCCCCTCCCACCCCACCCCCCATCCAAGTAGCTGATGATATTCCCATTATTCTCTCTATATATTGAGTACATTTCATATTTCCATACAGAACTCACTACTGTTGATTGGAAATTTTCCCCAACATCAGGCCTGCTGAATAAGCATCATCTAATAAATTCTCTTCCTTGGTAAAGGTGAAGACTTTGAGTCTGCGCGGCCGCGATAGCGGCCGCGCGGTTTTGGGTTTCTAATATTTTAGCTCAGTTCGCAGTCAAAATGGATGGCTGCAAGAATCTGCTCTGGTGCCAAAATGGGTTAGGAGACCTCAGGATCACAGTCAGTAGGCGGGAGGCTCTGCTTCTCGTGCCGCGGCTCTTGGTTCATCTCTGGGCGGAAGGCGCGCCGGGAACACCTCCCCTCCCAGGATCACCTACAGGCTACGTCACTAAAGAAAGTCCTACCTCCTGGTGGAGGGGTCTTAGAGGGTGGCTCTCACCGCGTGGCTGCTGCCGCTGCCACCATTTTCGCTCAGAAAAATGGGGTGGAGAGGGAAAAAAATCCCTCCCCGGGCTGCACGAGGTTGTAGTTCAGTTCGCAGTCAAAGTGCATGGCTGCAAGAATCTGCTCTGGTGCCAAAATGGGTTAGGAGACCTCAGGATCACAGTCAGTAGGCGGGAGGCTCTGCTTCTCGTGCCGCGGCTCTTGGTTCATCTCTGGGCGGAAGCATATGTCCCTTTTTAATGGGTCGGACTTTTGTGGGAGATCCTAGCAAGAATAGTAAGTCTGTTGCTGAAATATTGAAGGCAATCAAAGTGGTAGCCATCTCTCTAGACTGAACTAAGCTATATCCCCATGCCGGCTGAGAAGAAATTTTCTTCTTTCTCGGGAAGAAACGCGGCGTGTCATCAACTACAGTGTGATGTCCATTAAGCAAACAGACCTGGTGGCGTGGGAATGGGATATAAGGGGAAAAATTATGTACATGGAACAGTGGGACGCTGGTGGAATCTCGAGCCGGAGCCGATACCAGCGCAAGCCCTTCGGTTCCAGAAACTGCTTGCAGACACTCTACTAGTCTATCAACTAAGCCAGAGCCCCACGCCTGCCGATGACGGGAAATAACCATCCTTTTCGGTTTTTTTTCTTGTCAGGCAGCGTGGCGATTACTAAACAGGCGTGAACTCGGTGGCGCGGGGCAAGGGGGAAAAAGAAAAGTTATGTAACAAACAGCGGGACTTAATATCTCTATATTCTTAGCAGTGGAAAACTATCAAATGCCTCCTTGGCAATAGGACTGCTTTCCTTTTTTGGGGGAAACCCCAACAACGGTAGTGAGTTGTGTGTTGAAACATGGAATGTAATCGAGATAAGGCATAAACGAAGTGAAACTTATCATGTACAAGGGTGGGGACTGGGGAGGTGGGAGGGGGCGGCAGGTATACTGGGGGGGTTGGTGATGGAAGATGGGCACTGGTGAAGGGAAGGGTGTTTGAGAATTGTATAACCGACATAATCCTGAGAACTATGTAACCCTCCACATGGTGATTCAATAAAATTAAAAAAAAAATAAAATTATGTTTTATACTGAAAAAAAAATAAAAATACAACTCCCCCAAGTCTCCACCCCCCCACAGGCGTATAGATTTACATTTTAGAGATAAGGCATTGCCACCAATTAAAGTCTCAGTTTAATAATTTGACTTTAAATGAAGTCACTCATGGAGACTGCCTGTTGGCACAAAACTAACATATATTCTTACTAACCAAACTCTCCAGGAAGACAGTCATACCAGTTTTTCCTACTCATTATTGAAGTAAAGGATTAGAAAGTTTGGTGAAATAAACCATCTTTTAAAAGCCACTCCCTGGATAAACTTTTATTCTTTTTCCTCTTCCTTCCTCAAGTTCCAAGATTCCTTCTTTGACTGTTTTCTGTCTGATTCAAGAACTTCTTTTGACCATCCACTGGGGCGGGCTACTGGCCACACATCCTCTTACTTTGATTTCTCTGAGAATGTCTCTTTCTCCTTCATTCTTCAAAGATATTTTCAAAGTTGTTTCTTTCAGCACTTTAAAAACATTAGTTTTCCAATTTGCATTTTATATCTAAGGTTTAAAGATTTTTTAAAAAAAACATTGCTGAATTTTGCAGAACTATGCTTAGGTCCCCATGTCCTGGAATCAGGCCTGTGAAATAATTTTTAATATTTGATATAATTTTGTGTGTAAACTTGGGGGGGTAGAGAATCCAGGAGTTCCCCAAGCATTCTAGAATCATCAACAGTGGTATTAAAATCGTTCATCTTAATGTCACAAAAATATGATGTCAACGGCTCAAGAGATTGGCTACAAAATCCAGACACATTTCTAGAGAGTGTAAAATAATTTTCTTTCCAAGGAAAAAGACATTAGAGTACAAACAAAAATACCAGCTGAGTGTGGCCAGTGTTTGTCACTCATTCACTCTCAGACTGGTTAGTTTCTGGGAGCTGAATGAAATCGCCCTTTGTGAAAGGAAAGGACCTGAGAATAATTCAATGCCTTCCCCAAGTGACACATGCAGGGTTTTAGTGAGACACACACTCATTAGTGTTGATTGGAGTTATGTAACTCACATTACCCAGGGTATTATAGCTCTCTCTTTGTTAGTGTCTAATCTACTGCCAGACTCCCAAAAGGCCCCGAGTTTGGCAAGACCACAAGAAGATGAAATGCATAGCTGTTTCTTAAAAGAAAAAAAATGCAGTCCAAGCTGTTCTCTGTAAGTTTTAAGCTTAGATTTAATCAAGTCCAGCCAAAATTATTCCACCCAGGAGCTATTATCACATTCCTTCTCTTGAAAGCAGCTAAAACCACGAAATTGTTGGCAGTCATATCCAATTCTTTAGAAACAAGAAATTTTTCTAGCCTCCTAGTTCCTAACTCCAACTTCCTTTTCCTGTTTTATATGTTTGTGACGGTATTTGGGAAGAAATGATTAGAATTTTAATCTGTGACTTTAATTAAATGCAAAATTACTTTGCTAAAGAAAAATAGGAGAAATACTGACTGGAAACTCTGGTTTATAAGATGATTAATATAAAGAATTATACATATGTATCACATATATGTACGTGTATATGTATATATGTATATATATGTATGTATATATATATATATATATATATATATATAGCTAGAAAACCTGAGATAATGGTAGTGAACTCAGACTCACACTGAAAACCACCTGTTTTACTTCATCAAAGTTTTTTTCAAAAACATATCCTCTTCACTGAACAAGCTTTATACATTGTTTACCAGTGTACCTGTCACCAAGGTCTATGGATTGTCAATGTGACTGAGAAC
This sequence comes from Sorex araneus, assembly GCF_027595985.1. Classification (NCBI taxonomy): domain Eukaryota; kingdom Metazoa; phylum Chordata; class Mammalia; order Eulipotyphla; family Soricidae; genus Sorex; species Sorex araneus. The sequence goes on along the minus strand of NC_073303.1, from coordinate 345,483,639 downwards.
TGAAGCTGATGCAGTTCCAAAATATCACACACACACACACACACACACACACACACACACTGCCCACCTTTCCTTCCCTTTGCTGCCCTTTGGTCTTGTGATGAGGGGTGGAGAAGGGGGGTTGCACTTGATAGCATTGTGCCTGAACTTGATTGTGCAAAGTGGTTGCATTTGTGACCACAGTGCTTGCACATTGTTTTTGTCTAGATGCTCGCTGAGGATGTGCCTTCTAGTTGTGCTGTTGGAATGTGTCTGGCTGCAGTATGGCCAGAACTTGTTTGTGGAAATATCCTGGGACAACTAGCAGAGTTCTCCGCATTGTGCTTCCATGATGTGGACGGCTCTGGGGGTCACACTTACAGCTTCCTGCTGGCATGGTAGGTGCCTTAGCTGCTGAGCCGCCTCCTGGCCTCTGTTTATGTTTCTGATCTTCAACTCCTTCAAATACTTAAAGTCGGACTGAACCATAAGCCCATCTGTCCACATCTGTTGTTTTTGTTTGTTTGTTTCTATTAGTAGATGTCTATGTGAAGAAAAAAATGCTTAAAGTATATTCTACTTAAAGTATGTTCCATTTGTGCGTAGTCAGAAATATCTATGATTTTTGTTTGTGATTTCTTTTTATAGTACATAATAGACATTTAAAGTGTTACTTTTTGGCTTTTTAAAAAATTTTATTGATAATTTTGGTGGTGGCAGGAATCAATTGCAGGGCTTTACACATGCCAGAGCAGTGCTTTACTGTTGAGCCAATCTCTGGCCCCTAAAGAGTTACTTTTTAGTTTGGATGGACAGTTTACTCTAGGAAGACTTTACTGTGCCGACTGGAGTGGTACAGGAATACTTGAGAAATCTGTGAAAATAAAGAGCTCTTAAATCAGTACCCTGTTTCTCTTCCTAACTTTACTCATTTGCACCCTTTGATCACATTTTGGGGCCTGATTTTACCTTCACATACCTGCTAACAAATGAATTTTTTGGACAGCGGTGACAATTGCTGGCGCTGGGGGGCTAGGACCCCTCCTGGCAGTGCTGTGCCTGGGAGGCGAAGGAGGATGCAGCGTGGGGGAGCAAGGTGGGGAGTCACCTGCCTTTGGGGGTCAAACTTCATGTGTCATGTGTTCTACCACTTGAGCTCTCTCCCCAGCCCCCACATTTTTGTTAATATTGGCTTAAGATATACTGTAGCACTGTCGACCCATTGTTTATCAACTTGCTGGAGTGGACACCAGTAATGTCTCCATTGTGGACTTGTTGTTACTGTTTTTGGTGTATCGAATACACCACGGGTAGCTTGCCAGGCTCTGCCGTGCGGTGGGATACTCTCGGTAGCTTGCCAGGCTCTCCAAGAGGGATGGAGGAATCGAACCCGGGTTGGCAGAGTGCAAGGCAAATGTGCTACCTGCTGTGAACAATAATTTAAGAAAGGTGTGTTTCCTTTCTTTTGTGCTTTTTAAAAACGCTCTGGACTTAATACCAGAATTCCAAATCTGGGCGGCCGCTTTCGTGACCGTGCAACATCATATGCTCTTTGTTACCAACAATAGAAAACATACAATCTAATGATGCCATTCCGACAGGACTGAGTGTTGGGGAAAAAACTCCAAATAATGATAGTGAGTTTCCTGTCGAAAATTGAATGTAATCAAAGTAAGGAGAGAGTAAAGTGAAAATCATCTGCCACACAGGCAGAGGGGGAGTGGGAGTGGGGGTATGCTGGGGTTATTGGTGATGGAACATGTGCACTGGTGAAAGGATGGGTGTTTGAGCATAGTATGACTGAGACTCGATCCTAAAAGCCCTGTAACTGTTCTCACGGTGACTCAATTAAAAAATAAATAAAATTTAAAAAGAAATTAAAAAAAAAAGAATGGAAACAAGAAAGGCCTGCTTTTCCTTTTCTACTCTGCCTGCCTGAAGCCCAAAGGAACGAGAAGCCTGAAAGCACCTGGTCTGTGCTTGGTGATCGAAGCATTAGGCTCGTTAGGAATTAAGGAAGGGGCTTCTGGGAGAGGGTCTCTGGCTTGAACCAATCCCCTGAGTGTGTGCTTCTGGGGCTCTCCGGGGACCAGCTAAAGCTAAAAACCGCCCAGAGCTGGACCATCAATCTAAATCAGAGTGTCTGTTCATTAAATTTCGAGAGGCCATCTGCTTGCTTAATCATGGGATTCTTTTTTTTTCCCCCCTTTGGGCTGATGATCACCGTCTGGTCTGGCCCCTTTACTAATTAGCCCAAGCTTGATCTTTAGGTGAACCACAGGTTTAGTTTAATTCTGAAAGGAGTATGGGCTTACTCTTTCATTTAGGTAAGCCATTTTAGGAGCAATACAAAAAATGTTATTCAAATCTTTAGAAGGACTAGTCATTTTCAATCTGGATTGATCATTGACTTGGATTGAATGCACTTTGTAGTCTGGGGAGCCCCGCTGGTTATTCTCCCCAGCTGGCCAGCAGTTTCACACCGGGCTCGGAGATGTCATGATATGATGCCGGTCAAGTGCTGGAGTGCCAGGGACTCATGGACCATCCTGGCGGTGCTGGGGGCCTTTCCAGGGCCACACACTGTGGTGCTTGAGGACCCCTAGTATGGCACCAGGTAAACTGGTGAACCGTGTGGTGCCAGGGACCAAACCTGGAGCAGAAGCATTCTAGGATGTGTCCTAACCACTGTACTGGCCCCTGGCTCCTCGCTTAATGCATTTTGAAAACCAACCAAACAAACAAAACAGGAGTTGGAGAGATCCACTAATGGTCCCCTACGGGGACTGGAGCAATAGCACAGAGGGTAGGGCGTTTGCCTTGCACGTGGCCGACCCGGGTTCGATTTTCAGCATCTCATATGGTCCCCTGAACACCGCAGGAGTAATTTCTGAGTGCAGAGCCAGGAGTAACGCTTGTGCAATGCCGGGTGTGACCCAAAAAGCAAAAACAAACAAACAAACAACGAAAATCCCAAATGGTCCCCCAAGCCCTGCCAGGAGTGAATCCTGAGCACAGAGCTAGGAGTAAGAATGGCACCACTGGGTGTGGCCCAACCCTCACTCCAAATTAAAAACACAAAAACAGGAGACTCTCCAGCAGAGCTGGGCCCTGCACGGGCTGACTGTGCTTGGGGGCCACTGGGGCCACATACAGCAGTGTTGAAGGCTCCAGGATTTCTCCTGGCCGGAGTCCCAGGGAACATTCAGGGTGCTGGGGATCCGACCTAGATAAACCACCTGCAAGGCAAGCATCCTACCCGTGGGACTGTCTCTACTGCCATGCGTTGGTCACTCTAAAGCAAGAAGGTGAGTTGATACGATTCTGTTGATTATGTTCCGTATCCTCCAAACTGACCAGTAATTATGGTCAGAATGAAGAGTCCACTGTGAAAGACTTGCCTGAGTGTTTTTGTCTTAATTTTGATATCAGTACAAGTCTGGGTCTTGGATGGAAATAGTGTTAATAGTTTCCTAGGGGTGAGTTCTGCTTTGATCAACCCTACCTCAGTGTAGGTATAATCAGCATACAAAAGCCAAACCTCAAGTGGAACGTTTTTCTCTTCTTGCTTTTTGGGCCTGCCTGCCTGCCTGCCTGCGTTCCTCCCTCCCTTTCTCCCTCCCTCCCTTTCTCCCTCCCTCCTTCCTTCTCTCCTTATCTTCATTTGGGTCGCACCCAGCAAATGCTCAGGGATTACTCCTGGCTCTGCACTCAGGAATCACTTCTGGCAGTGCTGAGGGGACCCTGTGGAATGCCGGGGATCGAACCCAGGTCAGTCGCGTGCAAGGCAAGTGCCCAGCTCGCTGTATTATCACTCCGGCCTCAGTTTTGTTCATTTTTCTGCATTTTGTTTGTATCCTGAGAATTCATTAACTAGCTGGACGTATAATTAATCGTAGAAAAACATCGCCCCCTACTGGCTTACTTGTGGAAAAAGATAATGAGGGGCTGTGACTCATTTTATTTTACAAATATTTTGAAAGAGAAGCCATTCATTGTTTCTTCTTTCTCTTCTCTACACTGCTCCTCACTTAAGAGGAAATCTAAGCTTGGCGAGCGGAAACCAGCACTAGACTTTGTATAAAAGTGGCACGAAAGACAAGAGCTGCCTCCGTCTGCAGGAGGTCGGGGGAAGAGCGGTTCCTGGGAATGTTTATTCACTTCAGTGCTCTCTCCCTTCCTTTGTGTTGTCCTTGACTGGGGCTTGCACGTTTGGCTGTAGAGCGGGCTCGAATACTTCTAATTGTGGTGCTCACACGCCCTTGGATGCCGTTTACTCATCCCCCAGCGATGGTTGTTTGAATGAGCAGCGCTGAGGTCACACCTGGCAGTGCCTAGGGCTTACTCCTGCCCCTCTGTGTCCAGGGTTCACTCTGCATCTATGCCCAGGCTCACTCCTGGCAAGGACTGAGGGACCATACATGGTGCTGAGTTTGAACATAGATGTACCTCACTCCTAGACTAACTCTCCAGCCTTTTCAAATTTTGTTTGTTTTATTTATTTAGGGCTACATCTGGTGTGCTCGGGAACTGCACCTGGCTCTGTGCAGGTTTTCAGTTTTGTTTGGCTTTGTTTGGGGCCACATCCAGCAGTGCTCAGGAGTTCCCCCTGGCTTTGAACTAAGGAATCACTCTTGGTGAGCTCAGGGGACCATATGGGATGCCAGGAATCGAACCCAGGTTGGCCTTATGCAAGGCAAGTGCCTTTACTGGCTGTACTATCTCTCTCATCCTTGTGCACAATTTTTATTTTCATTTATAATCATTTTTGTGGTACTGGGGACTAACCCAGGGCCTCATACATGCAATAAAGGTGCTCTACTTCTCAGCTACATCCACAGAATTACTTTCTTTCCCCTTTCCCTTTGCTTATGTTGCGTGTTCACACACACGTCTGGTTGTGATACTGACACTTATTTATTTATTTGTTTGACAAATTTTAGTGTAGTACTAACCAGGGGTCACAATCAGGTTCTGGGGCTTGCACACTCGCAGGCTGCTGGCCCAGGGTTATACTCCTGTTCGTATTGCTGTGAAGTGGAGCGGGTGTCCCTGTGGTGTCATACAGGTGCTCGCCAGAGGTCGCACTTCCTGGTCAGAGTGCCTGAACAATTTGTAGTTGTGGAACCCCCTGGGGGTCATACTCACACACTGGGCCCACAGTCACTGACTGATCACACACACCTGGCTTGTAAGGCAGATGCTCTGAACACTGAGATGTCCCCTGGCCCCTGGTTTATTCTTTGATTTTGGCATAGTCTTGTGAATGAAACAAAGCACTTGATGCTTCTTGGCTTTTTAGCTGTACCTTAACTTGTGTGTTTTACTTTTAGATATTTTATTTCCTTTAGTACCTAAATTTATGTGATGATAATTGAAGAGTCAAGGCAGTTGACTTTGATGACAAATCATTACCTCTCTGTAGGATAACATTGGTTTGTCCTTTCTGCCTTGCCGCAGGGAGCTTAGGTTTATTGGGTTACTTCTATCACAGTGCTCTCATTCCTTTGTGTTTATTTATAACTTATTTCCTTGTGCTCTGTTGCCCTGTAAATATTGTTTTTCTTTTCTCCTTAAGTCCTTTGCATAGTTAATTTAGAGTTATGTCCTTTTTGTATGGACACAAGAAGACAGCTCATGCTATGCTTTTGTAACTTGGGAGTTAATGGACTCTCAATGATATTTACTTCCTGGGTATCTGTTCATTCAACTTAAGCCTCAGTTGCCCTAATTTCCTAGCACCCCCACAAGCAGCGTCCCGATGAGGGACTGGATGGACCCAGGACAAGCGGTGAGCTATGTGCTACCTTGGCATCGAGATGGGCCTGGCCAAAGTGCCATAATGCTTAACTATAAGTTAAGAGCATGGTCATGGATAAATTCTGTCATGATCCAAAAAGTAATAACTAGATTCGGACCCTGCTAGGGTTAGGAATGATTAATCTGGCCTGAGTACTGTCGTCTGAGTCTGTGGCAAGAATGTTCCCAGGGGAGCTGCCCTACAAGCCTCTATCTCTTACTGTGTCCACACAAAAATAACTAAGATTAAGATGTTAATTAAGATGTTAATTAATTATTGGATTGAGGAGAAGAGGATTACCCCTAGGTGGTGTTTCCACCCTTGAGCCTGATGGGCAGTCAGGAAGGGCTTTTCTTGTGCTAATCTTGCTACCTGACTAGGTGTAGCATCCGCCCAGAGTGCTGGGAGTTGGAGGAACAGAGAGTTGGAGGAGTTGAGGGAGAGAGAAAGGGAACAAGATGGAGCACGGAGAGATGAGCAGGAGAGACAGGAGGAGACGGGAATGAGGGGCAGAGTGAGACTAGAATGGGGAGCTCAGAGAGACTGGAACAGCCGTGTGGGGAGAATGGAATAAACAGCAACTGATCAACCAACCGGTTTGGCCCTCGTTTCCTCCTCCGTATGCCCCATTGCTTGGACCGCTTGCCCAGCCAGGGCGGTGAGGGGAAGAGCCGTGGGGGCCTCCCCTGGCCGCCCTGGACATTATACACCTCTCCTTGGCCTGCTTGGCCAAAAGCTGACATTTCAAGCTGACCTGGTGTCTCTTTCTCATGACTGGTATCGAGGTGATGCCTGAATGATTATCCATGTTAGACTGGCAGCTAATGCTGGATATCAATCTTAGTCCTTGATTTATACTTTTATTTTTCAAGATTTTTGGTAATAATTCCATAAATAATTTACTGCTCTTCCTCACAAATGAAAAGGAAATGATCTTTAGAATGATTAAATTTTATTCCAGGCACAAGCAAATTGTTTGTGATGATAGCTTCCTTAATTGGCATGTGAACTAACAATTTTTTTTCTTCTAAAACATATGATTCATTAAAATTAGAGAACGTCTCTTGATTTTTGCATACATTTTCATGTGCCCTTTGAGATGGTTCATTCAAATTAGTAACTAACCAAATTGCCAAGTTATACTTGTAACTCATTTCGAATGGCAGCTCATTCATCTGAAGCCAAGCATTAAGCTGGAAAATGTGTATTATAATCTTGAATCAAATTGATGTCTCAGATCAAAGCTCTATTTTATTTTTAACTTTTGTAACCTTTTTGTTTTGTTTTTGTAGTTCAGGACCCCACAGTGCTGAGCTCTACGACTGAGCTGTGCCCCATTTTTTGAATTTGAAAACTCTCTCATATATTTATATATTCTGCAAATTTATTCTTTAAACTTTTCTATAACCCCTCTGATGGTATCAAATGATTAATAAAGATTTTAAGGTATTTTGTCAGCATAACTTGTAACTTACTTGAAATTTTATCTTGTTTTAGGTGTTTTAGGGGGTGGGGGTTTGGGTTTTGGGTGGTTTGGCTTGGTGCTCAGGAGATCATTTGCATTGCTGGAGCATTGAACCAGAGTTGGCTGCATGCGAGGTGAGCACCCGAACCCCTATACTATTTCTCTGACCCTGAGTCTATATTTTTTCATTGTAAAATTTTGCAGCAGTAGAGTATAGCAAATATTACATGGTTTTGAAGTTGGAATCTTGATGTGCAAATCATTAGATACTTTACAGCACTTACCAGGTATATATTGGCAATTAAGCTTTCTATTCATAGTTGCTTCAAACAAAGTAGGCATATAATTTTTGTCCTGTTAGGGAGCTATGAGACACAGCAAGGAATAAGATATTCGGGAAGCGTTTGAAGACTGTTTCCATTTGTCCTTTAATTCAGTAAGTATATATTGAGTATACATCATACTCTCAATATATTAAAATATATTTTTTAGCTTAGTGGGATTATATATTGCATTATATTGTACTATAGTTAAAGAATGGTTTCTGGTATCTGGAAATGTTTTATTATCTTTCTGTATATATATCATATAATTATGACAATTAGTATTTACTAACCGCAATATAACCCTGAGCCCAGGAGATCCTTCCAAATGATAAAAGATTAAGTCATATAATTTTACATTTAAATATTTTATTACGTTCAGATTCTTTGGAAATCAATAATCATAATGGTTGCAGTTTCCTTTTGGGAAACAGGTTAAAACATCATTCAGTTCTACATATGATTTTTGGTTATTTTGAAGATGTTCACTATACTCCCAGGGACCTTGCACACAATTCCAACGTGGCTTTTGCTTTTGAAGGACTAGGGGACACTTCTGATAAAGCTTAGGGGATGGGGCTCCTCACAACGGTGCTCAGCCCTTCTCTGCTCCAGGCACACCAAGGCCACAGCTGGCAATGCTGGGCGGTGAGAGGCATGCGGTGCCAGGCTGAACTCAGGCTTTGCAAGTGTGAGAGGAGAGCTGTATCCCTTACGGCTCATCCCTGGTCTCCTCACTGGTTGGCTTATTTTTGTTTGGGGGCCACTGCCAGCTGCGCTCAGGACTTACTCCTGGTTCTGCATACAGGAATCACTCCTGGTGGGCTCAAGGGTGATGGGGATTGAACCATATGGGGTGGTGGGGATTGAACCCTGGTTGGCTACATGCAAGGCAAATGCCCTACCTACTGTACTACCACTCCGCTCTGGCATTTCTGACGAAGGACAAGATACATCTATCTGCATGTTGAAATCTTTCTTTTTTTTTTAATTTATAAAAATATCCTGCCCTTCAGCTCAGATAGAGAAGGGAACACTAAGTAGAGGATGTTGGGAGGACCCATTCGGGTTGGAAGATGCGAACTGAAAGTAGACTATAGACCGAGCATGAAGGCCACTCAATACCTCTATTGCAAACTACAACATCCAAAAGGAGAGAGAACAAAAGGGAATGCCCTGACGCAGAGGCAGGGTGGGGTGGTGGGGGATGGGGTGGGGGTAGTGAGAGGGATACTGGAATCATTGGTGGAGGTGAATGGACACTGGTGGAGGGATGGGTAAACAATCACTGTATGAATGAAATGCAAACAAAAAAGTTCATAAGTTTGTAACTGTACATCACAGTGATTTTCTAATAAAATTTTTTTAAATAAAATGAAAATTTTTTTTTAAATTAAAAAAAATTCTTGCCCTTCCAAACCTTCTCTATAGGCTCTGGCTATGAAAAATGAAGGCTTTTAACAAGTAGAAACTAAATATTTCCTCCCCTCTGCAGTCAAGACCATAGAAAAGTTCACAGTACCCTCTTGGACTTTCTGAATGGGACATGAAAACACCCTTTTTCCTTCCTCCTGGGGCTTTTTCTGAGAATAGCCTCTTTCCTTGTTCTACTCACATTCTAACTCCATGCACAAAGCTATTAATTTATAATTGCTGATTTGACTGAATGTATCATCGCACTTGGAAAGCAGTTCAAGTTGTTTTTGTTTTTGGCAACCACAGGAAGTGTCCATGTTCCAAAAGAGAATGTTCGGTTTATTTTTTATCTTTAATTATATGGGATGGCGGCTTTTAACTCTATCAACAGGAATCAGTTTTGATGGAAAGGAAAAAAAAATCCAGCCAGTCTTATGGAATGGTGAGGGAAGAACCAGCTATGAAAAAAGTGAGGCCAGCAACTTAGAATTGTGCTGCTGTGCTCACGTTATCAGAAAATCAGTAGGCAGGATTGATTTATTTGGACTCAGGAGAGATCAAACCTCCTGAGAGTATTCCGTTACTCCCAATGACAAACACCATCTTTTTTTCATCCAGATGGTCTATAATTTTGTGTCATGAGAGAACTCTGGGTTAAGTTTTTATTTCCATAGTCATCAATTTTATTTGAAACATGGTAATTTTCTAGTTCGTTTTCTTGCTTTTGAAAAAAGTCTTTAATTAAAATATATCTTGTAGTACATTGTTGTCAAAAATTATTTATTTTCCTTATTCTTTTTGGGGGAGGGTCTCCCAAGCCATGCTCTAGGGTCCCGGGAACCACCCCTCATTATACTCAACCAATTGGCCAGTGGATCAATGCTGAGGCTGAGGCTGTGTTGCTGCTTGAGCCTTGTGGTGCAGAAGACCACTGGGGCTACGAGGTACATTCAGGCTACTCCTGGCAATGCTCAGAAGTCCCTGGGGTGCCGGGTCAAACCCTGTTGGGTGCGTGCCAAGGCCTATGCCATACCTGCTGAACTATCTCTTGGTCCCTCAAAGTATTTCATACATGATACAGTAACTTCTGGGCTGATAAAAATTTGAGAAAAGATGTTGGATAAATATTTAGAAGCCCTACCAGGAAGCTTAAGAACCTCTCAATTCTAGTAACTCAGTAGCTAAGAAGTTACTTGCTGGGAGTCTAGCACTAGGTAGACTTTCTGCGTCTTTCTAACTAGGAGCAGAAATTTACCTGGGAATCTGTAGGGATGAACAGCAGCAAAAATAATCGTTCTGGGTACTAGTCACTCTTAGAGTTTCAGGAGTCCCTGCAGTGGTAGGTGAATTTGTGAGACCTCTTAGCCTAATAAAAAAAAATATTCATGGGGCTACAGCAATAGTACAGTGGGGAGGGGGCATTAGTCTCGCATGCCGCCAACCAGAGTTTGAATCCCAGCATCCCATATGGTGTCCTGAGCACCGCCAGGAGTAATTCCTGAGTGCAGAGCCAGGAGTAACCCCTGAGCATCTCTGGGTGTGACCCAAAAAGAAAAAAATTATGAGGACCAGAGGGAAAACTCAGTGGAAAACAAAGTGGAACACATGCTTTGCATGCAGGAGGCCTAGGTTTGGTCCCCTCTACCCTGTGTCCTCCAAACAGTTCAGTGATACCCCACCACAGAGCTAGCAGGAAGCCCCTGAGAACTACTGAGTATGATCCTAAAATGAATCACTGTATCACTGTCATCCCGTTGCTCATGATTTGCTCAAGAGGGCGGGCACCAGTAACGTCTCCATCGTGAGACTCGTTGTTACTGTTTTTGGCATATCGAATACGTCATGGGTACCTTGCCAGGCTCTGCCATGCGGGTGAGATACTCTCGGTAGCTTGCCTGGCTCTCCGAGAGGGGCAGAGGAATCAAATCCGGGTCGGCTGCATGCAAGGCAAACACCCTGCCCGCTGTGCTATCGCTCCAGCCCTATAAATAAATAAATAAAATAAAATACTACATACACAAAAAGAAGTTGTTGTGGGGTTGGAGAGATAGTGCAGAGGGTAGGGTGCTTGCCTTGCATGTGGCCATCTCGAATTCGATTCCTGGCACCCATACTGTCCCTCGACGCTGCCAGGAGTGATTCCTGGGCTCAGAGTCAGGAATAACCACTGAGAACCAGCAGGTCTGGCCCCAAAATGAAAAGTATGCAAGCAAAAAAATATAAGTGGTTGTACTCTCATGGAGATTTGATAAAACTAAATGTTCTGTGTCAGGACCTAGAGATAATAGAGTAGTAGAGATCTGCTTTATAAGCACGAGATCTTAAGTTTGATCCTTGGCACCACTCCACACATACTGATTGTGATCCTGGGGTCAACCATGTGATTGAAATCTCTGGTGCCTCAACAAGTGTGTGATTTTCAGCAAGCAAGTCTCTGAGCTCCACAATGAAGTATGCAATCCCTGGTCATCACAATAACAAAGGGAAAAGAAGGCAAGGGTAATAATTATTCTTAAATCAAAATGAAATTTAATATAATGTTCTATGCTTAAAACGAAAGCAAAGAAAAAGATATGGTTTCTGTGCTCATTGCCTGGATTCAAGGTCTTGTTTGATCATTTAAGCACAGTCCTGGGAAAGTTAACTTCCCTGTTCCCTCCTTGTCTTGTCTATGAAGTGGGAAGGTAAAAGTAGCCAAGTGGAACCCAGGCCTGGCTCAGTGGTAGAGTGGCTGCCCTGCAGGATAACCCCCATCTCCACACTACATGCCAAATGGGGTCCCAGCAGCACTGTTGATGGATCTCTGGTGCCCCAATGAAGCGTGTGATGCCCAGTGAACTGTGACCAGGTGTATGAGAGCACTGCACCTACAGTGGTAGACTGAGAGCCCAGCATGACAACAGCAACAAGACCCAAAGGAGATGGAAATGGAAAAGAAAAACTAGAGTGTTTAGGGTAAAATATTTTTGTTTTGGGGGACCACTGGGTGGGACTGTGTTTAGGCCACACCTGGCTGTGTTAGGGCTTGCTCCTGGCTCTGTGTTCAGGGATCACTCCTGGCAGTACCCAGGGCCCATTTGCAGTACCAGGAATTGAACCAGGGTCAACTGCATACAAGACAAGCATCTTACCCACTACTATCTCTCTGGCCCCTAAATCAATTATTTTCTAAAAAGCTAAATAGTATCTGACATAAAGTAGTAACTTTATTTTTAAAAAGAGAGAAGGGAAGATCAGTAGGAAGTCTAAAGCAGGGGTGGGGTGGCCCACAGGCTCAATTTGGCTCGTCACATTTTTTTTTCATAAATAAAGTTTTATTGGAACAGTGCAGTGTTTATTTATGAATAACGAACAGTTTACAGGTGTTTTTATGGTGTAACAGGACAGCTTAGTTGCAACTGAGAATGTATGACCAGCAGAACCTAAAATATTTGTGGTTTGGTACTTTAGAGGAGAAAAATGTAGACTCTAAACTGTTCTTTATTCTACAGCCTTTATTCTTTCGAATCGGTATATTTCCTTTATTCAATGGTAAATGCATTTGCCGCAGACCCAGTAAAAGTGCTTCCAGCTACTCTTTCCCTTTTGAAATGCGTGAGAGTCTGTAGGTCATGAAACTCCCACGAAGCAACACATTGTACCAAGCCGACAGGCCGCCCATGTCAGAATGAATTGTGACTGGATCTTTTGTGGTGGTACTGTGGACCATTGAGACTAATATGAAAATTACCTTCTGAGTATTTATGTGAGATAATTTAATTTTAGAGCTCATAAACAAGATCAGAGTTATGTGGTTTAACAAAAGGTCTCCTTATGTCTACACACTCTTGCCAAAAACATGATGAAATCCTGAAACATAGCAAACTTAATATGCACTTTTAGGTTTACATGTGGCAAACAGAATTGACTAGTGTATCTTCTGTTCGTCAATATTCCTGCTGTTATTAGAAGGCACTTGGGGAACCTGGATTGTTCTGTTGAATATGAAAATAATTTCCTTAATCACGGTGGGGGGTTCCTTCCCAATCCATAGACTCAGGCCAAAGGTCTGCAGGCAACTTTTCTTCTTAAAAGTTTATGTTCCCTAGCAAACACTCTCTTCTCAACATCCTACTCATTTATTATCACCTCTCCTTGTTTAAACACTGCCCACTCGTACCCTGATCTGTGGGTGGTCTGGTGCTACTATATGTCTGTTGGTGGTTTCAAAGCTTGATAGTCCTACCCCCAAAGGAAAGTCTCATCCTAGGTGATTTTAAAAGCAAAAACAAAAACAAACGTTTGGACTAGGGATGGTAAATACTTGCCTTGCATGTGTGAGGCCCTGGGTTCAACTCCTGGCATTGCCCAGAATAAAATAAATAAAATTAGGAACATTTTTAGGCAACTTGAAAATCATGAACAACCTTTTTTCTTTTGTCCCTGCTTGAAAACACCAGATTAAGAATGCCAATGTGTCATTGAAAAAGAATTGGTAGAAGAAAATTTCTTCAAATTAATTCAGATGTACAGCCATTCAGCAATGCATCGATAATAAGAGGATGGTGAATTACCATTGCTGATTGGTAACAGATACTCTCAATGGTGATTTCATTCAGCAGGTACTTATTTAGAACAGACTCTATGCAAAGATGTGCAGCCGTGTTTCTTGGAATTATGTTAGATTTACGGAAACCAATGTTCTAATGATCTGACTATAAATTTAAATAAGTACATTTTAGCAATTATGATTTTCAAAAATAATCTGTATAATGTAAGCATTCCAGACTGTAAACATCACAGCACATATGAAAAAATGATAGTCATCTTACAGAATATGCATAAAACCTCATGGGTAATTAGCAGAAGCAGCTTAAAATAAGACATAGTTTTTAACTTACAGATTGGCAAAGATGAGATAAGTATGACATGTGTTGACGATGAAGAGAAATTACTATATACTGTTGGTGGAATTTTAAGTTTGATGAATCTTTTTGGAGGACCATTTGGCACTACATATGAAAATCTATTCCTTTGATTCAGCAGTTCTACCTCTGTGAATTTATTCTCTGAGTATATTCACGAATAAAAATTTTCATCGCATCATTGTTTCAACACTGAAGCCTAAAACAACAAAATTCATCCCGTATCTGTTATAGGTTGAATTGTGTTGTGTCCTGTCCCTCGGGACTTGGTTAACGTAGGTTGCCGGGAGAGGGTTCGAGAGTGAAAAGGAGACAGACACAAGAAGAAAGAGACAGACACAGACAGACACAAGAATGGGAGAAAACTCCAACTTCATTTCTCTCATGCTAGTCTTTTATAATTGATTATATGAGGATGTGGGCAGAATGGGAGAATAGCAAAGAATACAAACGTTTAACGAAACTGATGTGGGCCCTGATGGCAGTTTCCCTGGGCATTGTTCTGCAACCTTTCCCAAGAAGTGGTTGTTCCTAGTTACAGGTCAGTTTGTACTGACATATTGGTTCCCAGGCATAGGTTTCTGGCCATTCCCAGGCATTGGTTTCGGGCAGTGTTACTTGATTGCAATGAGCTTATTTTCTTAAAAGTGAGGTTGCTAACGCTATCAACTCTCAGAGAGTCGCTCTAAGGATGGTGTGAGCTCACTGACACAAGGCATGATCCTTCACTCATAGAAATGGACAATGAATTCTAGCCGTTTCACTGTGGTGTCATCACCATCATTCTTTAAAGAATGCAGTGTCTGGAATCGAACCCAGGCCTCAGCTATCTATCATCAGACTACCCACCTGAATTTCAGTTTTATCTCCTGAGTGGGTGTGACCTTCCTGAGGTATGGCCGGAACAGTCTTGTTCAGAGAGGATGGAGTAAGCTCCTAGCCCAATGCCCTGCTCCAGAAATTCATTGTCTTTGCGTTGAATTGTTGAATTCAACAATTGAGTTGTTGAATTGTTGTTGATGGAGGATGTGTTAGATATTAAACTGACAGGAACAGCCAGGGATATCTTTTGCTTTTGCTTTTGGGGCCGCACTCAGCTTTGCTCAGGGGCTACTCCTGTTCATGGTGGAGGGTCATTCTTGGTGGTTCTCAGGGCACTGTCACCACCAGGGGTCAAATCTGAGTCTTCTGTGTAAAAACACATGTGCTCCAGCCTATTGAGCTATTGCTCTGGTGATAAAAAAGACATTTTTTGATGCAGCCGTTGCTGGGGCTTGTTCCTACAGGGATCTGTTGACCGAGAGCTGCTTCTTTCTGTGCTTGGGGCAGGGAAGCAGCATTCCCTCTCGTCACTTGGTCCCATTTGGTCAGTTTTCATTTCGCTAACTCTTGAAACACTGTATTTAATTTCTAGGAGAGGACTCACAATCAGGGATCATTTCTTACTATTTTTTAATTTTTAATTTTCATTTTATATAAATGCATTCGATTGTCAGAACACGATAATGTTAAAGTTTTCTGTCTTGTAATGTCTCTGGTAACCCTTGAAACGTAAAATTCTAACAGAGTTGGAAAAAGAACAATCACTTTCATCCCTTAATAGCCCAAACCCGGTAGCTCAGACCCTTGAAATGGTTTCTGAAACAGTGTGTGTAGGCCTTTCCTAAGGCCTGTCTAACTGTGGGCAAATTGTTTAATTTGAAAGCATGGTGCTTTAAAAAGGTTTATTTGGGGGGGATGTCATGGGAAGCTTGAGTCCCAGTTTTTTGTAGCATGTCCCTGTAACCCTAAATATCATATTTCAGGTAAAGTTCATGCATGGACTTGCACACATGCATGCATGTATTACATACTAAAGGGGGAAATCAGCAGTTCTTATTCGAAAGGTAGTGGTTCAGTTGGTTGAAAATTCTAATTCAGGAGTTGGAGTGATAGTACAGTGGGTAGGGTATTTTTCTTGCATGTGGCTGACCCAGGCTCAATCCCCAGCATCTCATATGATGTCTCAAGCACTGCCAGGAGTGATTCCTGAGTGCAGAGCCAGGAGTAAACCGTGGGCACCACTGGCTGTAATCTCCTCCCACAAAAAGATAGAAAATTTAATTTAATAAAAATTCTATATCCTATCCAGTATCAGAGCATCAGTGTTATGGAGAATCTACTCTAGTAAAGCAGAGGTGGTATTTTACCTAACCTCATCATCTTTTTTGTAATGGAAATCTAATACAGTGATTCAAATAGTCTCCAAATTATGAACTGATTTTGTTCCAAAGCTCACTTGTAAACTGGCTGTCATCACTAAGAGCTCATTTTTCTATTTGAGCAATGTTAGAATATTTCTTCCATTCCCAGAGTGGCTCCTAAGTGCTGCTTCACACATGTGCACCAGAGCAATGGCAATGCTGTTTTAGAATCATTGATAATGAGTATGTGAAAGGTTTGCAGAGAGCTTCAAGTTCAGGAAAAACATGGAATCATATAAGGCATCTGAGAAGGCAAATCAGTTTAGGATTTTCTAGCACTCAGGACTGGGGCTGCATCTTCTGATTTTCAAGCTATGACCTTAACCTTGTCTAATCTGCAAAATTATATACCCTCTCATCTCTCTAAAAAGGTTACTTCTGGAAAAGTATCACTTTCACACATATAAAAGGCTTCCATCGTCCCCTAAATATGAAGGTATGTTTCCTAATCCCCTAAAACAGAGGTTTCCAAACCTATTTGGTCTACCACTCCCTTCTTAGAAAAATATCACTCAGTGCCACCCTGGAAATCTTCCTTCTTTGAGCAAACCAAGGGAAAGTCTCTCCTATTGCACCAGAGGCCTCTACCACAGCCCCAGGGTGCTTCCTGCAGCAACTTGTGAGGATGGGTGCGCTGCCCACTCGGGAGACATCACTCTGAAAAATGGCAACTATTAATATCTTCAAGGGACAGAAGTAGAGACAGACAGAGTCAGAAGACAGAGATAGACACCCTGGGGAAGAAATGGGGCTACTATCACTTTGGTCAGTCACCAAAAGGAACGAAAAAGAAAACGCTTTTCTAAAATCTTCACAGAAACGTCACAATAATCCTGTGAGGATGATAGTGTGGATCCTGACCCCATCTCAAGGGCAAAAATGCAGAAGTTCCAAGAGGAAAAAGAAATTGTAGCCCACAAGAAGTGGAGGACTGCCTAGGACGCAGGCCCAGCCCTTCAGTCGATGGTCGGTCTGCCCTCAGGATGCTGGCGGGACCACAAGGTCCTCAAGCAAGACAGACAGGAATCTGAGTCAGTCCTGGAGATGCTGAGACCTTCCCAGGGAGGTGGTGTTGATGAGAGAGGAGAAAAGGAGTGTGTGTGTGTGTGTGTGTGTGTGTGTGTGTGTGTGTGTGTGTGTGTGTGTGTGTGTGTGTGTAGGATTCAGGTGATAGTACTGCTGGGACATAGTTTCTAGTCCATGATGGGAACTTGTGGTTCTCAGGACAAGAGGTTGAAGTAATGGCAGAGTGGGAGAGTTGTACTTACTCAGGTCACTTTTCTTTAGAAACTTTCCACATATGAAGACAATGTTTTACTTTAGTACATCATCTAGATTATGGTGGATCGATTAATTATAATATTGTGTGGATTAGGGCATATGTCCTGATAAGAGAAGGCACTCGCTATGAATTACTCTATGTAGATCTTAAAAGTAATCAACAATAGGATTTGTCCAGAAATAAAACAACAGAAGAGAGAGCTTATTATCTATAATTATCTATAATAATTTACTCTAGTAAATTTCTGACGAGACCTACATTCACTTTCCTAAATAGGCTAAATAACCTTCCCCTCAAATTTTAGCTTACTGGAAACAGAATCATTTTCCATGGAAGGAGCAAGACATGCTAGGTCCGATTGTTTGCAGATTTACATATGTGGACATTCTGCTAGCCTCCTCACCTCATTTATACAGGGCTCTGAATATCAATGTTCATATTAAGTCCTGACTGAATTAACCTAAAAAGTGTTTATAAGCAAATGAAATGGCTGCAAAATCCCTTTAAAATAGAAAACCTTCTTTGAAGAAGAACAGCTGCTTATATAAATCATAAGCCAGGCAATATAAGCTAAACTTTCACCGCGTCTTTGTCAATAGTTTTGTGGTTTTTTAAAAAATTAACTAATTGGCTTTTAAATTTGGGTTAGTATTGATTTACAAGAGTTTAAATGTTTATGCTTTTTAGGGGTACAATAGTTCCATACAATACCACCCTCCAAGTGCCAATGTCCCTCCTCTCCAGTCCTTTGGACCCAATCCCCCCCTTTCAGCCCACTATACTCTCCTCCACTGGTAACCTCAGTGGCTTTATGGATTGTAACCCCTACCTCTCTGGAAAGAAATGTTTGCCTATTAAATCTGAAAGAAAAATTGATTACAACTGCAGATTGAAGATGCTTTGGCATGATTTTCACATTGTGTGATTTTAGTTTTTAGTTTTACTTACTTATACGCTTCTTTACCCATGAAATGGCGTGTCAGATTTCTGAAGGGAGAACTCTGGGAACGACATGTCCATCCTGTGGAATTTGGTATGTGGGCAGGTGGACGAGGCTACTGAAGAGATCTGAGTAGAAGTCATGGATAATCTTCTCCATTGCCCTTCTGGAAGATGTGATAGATCCATCAGGACAGTCATATTGGTGGGCAATCATATTGGTCTTGAAGTTGGCGAAGGATAGGCAGGCGTTGCGAATACTTTTCCTGGCTTCTGCTGCATTGGCCAACACTGTTGCTCTTCTCTCTTTGAGATCTTCCTTTGTCGCTTTTCTACACAGCTTTGCGAGCTCGGATGTTAGCTTATGATTGCCTGAGGCTTGTGCCAAACCACGTTGGCTAATGAGCTTGAGAGTTTTCGAAGACAGGCATCTTTTTGTGACTTTCTTACTCTCAGCACTCCTTGCACAGTCATGGAGGTGCTGAACCAGTTGATCGTATTCCTGTCAATGTTGTCAATGGTGGCATCTTCCCATATTGCTGCAATAGTGCCAAAGAGCTCACAGTTGGTGGTAGTTCTGGGAGTTCTCTTCTTAAACTTTGCAGCCCTTTCTCCCTACTCCATGAACTAGAATTTTGCAAGAAGGAGACGGTGGCCTGATACCATTTGGAATTTTGGGACGACAGCAACATCAGTCAGCAAAACTGTTGGCTAAATACGATGTGGTTAATATCGTTGTGGAACTGTCCACTGGGAAACTCCCATGTCCAACATTTCGATTCGGCCCTCTGGAACTGTGAGTTACTATGGATGATCTTGGTCGACATGATGAACTCAGACAGTTTCTCACCCTGTTCATTCCATTATAGGCTGTGGGTCCCAATGTGGAGTTCTTCGAGCGACCTTCTTGGTCCCATTTTGGCATTAAAATCACCAACAATGACCTTATAGAAGGTGTGGTTGGTAAAGAAGCGTATAGCATCTGGTCCAGACAAGGTCAGACCAGAACACCTGAAGAATCTGCCACTAATACTTCTCAATACACTGGCTGGGCTCTTCACGTGCTACCAGTCTGAATGCAAGGTTCCATCCCAACGGAAAACCAGCAGGACCATTCTGTTGTACAAGAAGGGAGACATCCACGACATCGGTAGCTATCGCCCATTCTGCTTGTTGTCTGTCATCTAAGTTGTTCACTCAAGTCATCCTGAAATAGGATTGGCAGAACACTAGACGAAGGACAACCATGCGAGCAAGCGGGTTCTGAAAAGGATTCAGCATTATCAACCATATCCACACGATGACCAAGATCATTGAGGTTTTGTGAGAGTTCAAGATGCTGCTCTGTCTAATGTTCATCGATTGAAAGAAAGCCTTTGATTCTGTTGAGACTGAAGCAATCAGAGAAGCCCTAGCTTCTCTCGGCATTCAAACTCAGTACATCAAGATCCTTCGCGAACTGTATTATGGATTCACCACCAGAATCTCACCATTCTACAAGGAAGTGATCATCAACATAAAGAGAGGGGTTTGGCAGGGTGATACCATTTACTGAAACTCTTCAGTGCCACTGTTGAGGATGTCATGTGACAACTGGAATGGGAAGGAATGGGAGTGAAGATAGACGGTCAGCAATTATACCACCTCTGCTTCGATGATGACATCGTTCTAATAACACTAAACATTAGCCAAATGGCACGAATGTTGTCTGACTTCTACCATGAGTGTGGAAAGGTCGGACTACAGCTGAATTTCATGATGACAATGTTCATGAGAAACAGACTAGTTTCTGACTTTCCATTTGCTCTCAATGGAATGAACATCTCTGAATGCAGCAGTTATGTGTACCTGGGTCGAGAACTCAACATGACAAATGACTTGGCACCAGAGCTGCACAGGAGGAAGAGAGTAGCATGGAATGCTTTCAAAAGTGTCAAAGAAGTTGTTAAGAGGATGAAGAACTTATATCTCCAGGCACATCTTTTCGACTCCATCATTATTTCTGTACTAACATTGGCCTCAGAGACCTGGGCCCTATGAAAATAGGATGAGAATGCTATTTAGGTCTCCCAAAGAGGAATTGAAAGAACTATGCTTGGAGTATCACATTTCACTCAAGTGGGAGAAGGAATCTGGAGTTCTGACCTCTGTCAACAACGATCGAAGATCAGGGATGCTGCCATATTTGCCAAGGTGTTGAAAATCAGATGGGCCAGACATGCAATGCAATATGGAGACGACCTCTGGACTAGAGCTGTTACTGACTGGATTCCACCGGACGTCAAAAGAACACCTGGCCACCCACCTATGAGATGGTTGGACCTCTTCGTCAAGACCCTGAATGAATGGTTTCATGCTCTTAGTTCCTGGAGTGAGCAGATGCCATTGCTCTACGCTAGCACGCAACAGGGACAAATGGAGACATTACTGTCTCCATTATGCGTGCTCGAGCAAATTGATGAACAATGTGACAACAGGTGATATAGGTGATAGTTTTATTTACTTATTTTTCGTTTTGGAGCCACATCTGGCAATGTTCAGGGATTACTCCTGGCTCTGCACTCAGGAATTATTCCTGGCAATGGTTGACAGACTATATGGGATGATAGGAATTGAACCAGGGTCAGTCACATGCAAGGTAGGCGCCCTACCCACTGTACTATCATTCTGGCCCCTGTTAGTGTGACCTTCCCCTATAAAGCAGAGGAAAACCATTCAGAGGAATGCACCCTTCCTCTACTCTGGGTCCCTTGTGCATGTTCCTATTGACTCAGGTGGGTGTATTCATTTTTTTTTTTTCCAGTTGAGAGAATGGAGCCAGAATTCAGGCCACATAAAACACTAACAGGGAAAGAAACAAACCCTCTCCCAGCAGCCCGTGATCTGGGGCTCGCTGCAGAACTGAATGTGGTTCCAGAGCAACAGCATGTTCCCGGTGCCACGTGCCACATTTCTCAGTATTATGTCACGTCAGAATTTAATTTGCATTCCTCAGGGCTTCATTCTCCTGGTGAGGGGTCTGTGTGCTTACTGATGCTTTCAATTTATTCCCCGGTGATTGCAAAATGCATCATTCAAAGTTGCTGATTCTGTCCATGTCAGAGAAGGGAGGGGAAGCCCCACAAGGCAGGACCTGGAACTCATTTACAGAATAACTAGAAGCCTGCATTGTCTTCTTGACGGAAGCGACTCTTCCCCACGATTTCTGTGTCCCTCTCTTTTCTCTAGTTCTCCTGTTCTAGAATTCTGTCTCTGTCTCTGTCTCTGCTTCTTGTCTTTTTCCATCCCCAGATTTCACAACTCGGCGGACTTTTTCCAATGACTCTTTTCTCTATTACAATTTTTCTCTTCATGTTCTCTAAGTCTCAGGATTGTATCATTCCTCTTCCAAAATCTGCTTGCAGTTCCCTCCTGTCTTACATTCTCTCTTTGCTATTCTCTCTTTACTTCGTCCATAGTATTTTCTGATTTTCATGCTATTTATTTATTAAATTTATTTATTTATTTTTAAATTAGTGAGTCACCATGAGGGTACAGTTACAAATTTACCCATCTTCGTGCTTGTGTTTCCCTCATACAACCCATCCCTCCACCAGTGTCCATTCTCCATTACTAATGAACTCAGTATCCCTCCCACCCTCCAATCCTATAATCCCCCCCCCCCCCGCCTCTGTGGCAGGGCATTCCAATTTGTTCTCTCTCTCCTTTTGGGTGTTGTGGTTTTCGATAGGGGTATTGAGTGGCCATCGTGTTCAGTCTCTAGTCTACTTTAAGCATGCATCTCTCTTCCAGTTCAGGATCCCCAACCACATTTTACTTGGTGTTCCCTTCTCTATCCGGGCTGCCTTTCCTCCAACATGTGAGGCCAGCTTCCAAGCCATGGAACCAACCTCCTGGTACTTATTTCTACTATTCTTGGGTGTTAGTCTCCTACTCTGTTATTTTATATTCCACAGATGAGTGCAATCTTTCTATGTCTGTTCATCTCTTTCTGACTCATTTCACTTAGCATGATACTCTCCATGTTGATCCAAAGTTCATGACTTCATCTTTTCTAACAGCTGCATAGTATTCCATAGTATAGATGTATCAAAGTTTCTTTAACCAGTCATCTGTTCTAGGGCACTCGGGTTTTTTCCAGATTCTGGCTATTGTAAACTGTGCCTCGATGAACATATAAGTGCAGATGTCATTTCGACTATACTTTTTTGTTTCTCCCAGAAGTGGTATTGCTGGATCAAATGGAAGCTCAATTTCTAATTTTTTGAGAAGTGTCCATATTGTTTTCCAAAAGGGCTGAACCAGTTGGCATTCCCACCAGCAGTGAAGAAGGATCCCTTTCTCCCTGCATCCTCTCCAACAGCGATTGCTTTTGTTCCATGCTCTTTATTTTTTTTTTTATGACTTGAGTTTTAACAGAGAGAGACTGATTCAAAATATCCTAAGATGGAATTTGGAAAAGGGGGATAATTTTCAGTCTCATAGTCTAGGTTACTTATAGAATCATTTCGAAAAAATTGGAAGAAAGGTAATGCACAAATCTAGAGTATGTATCACCTTTGTATCCCTGGTTACAGTGTATCATGCTATCTAATATTGAATGATGAGTTTAATACTTGCAGGGTCTCCAACTTGGTTATACGGGTTCAAACAAAAGTGTTCATGTTGGAGAGGCTGTTTATTGTTTGAGAAACATAAACTTTGAAATAAAATAAAATAAATATGAATTTGAAACTGGGCTCTGACTGTAATTAGCACTGCAATACGGGCAGATTACTGCCATCTTTTAATTTTCATTATGAAATATCTGAAACTCACTCATAAGTATATATAAATAACGTCTATTTACCCACCATTTAACTTGGTCAAGCCTCACTCTGTTGCCATGTTAATTTCAGATCTCTTTTTGTTAAAAGACAAAACGTTACAGAGATGACTTCCTTGCTCTGACTTGGGGTTTCTTCTACTTTGAATTGGGTCTAATTTGTATCTTGGAGTCGTGAGACTTGAACAGCAGAAAATATCTTGAGGGCTGGAGAGATAGCACAGCGGGTAGGGCGTTTGCCTTGCATGCAGCCGACCCGGGTTCGATTCCCAGCATCCCATATGGTCCCCTGAGCACGGCCAGGGGTAATTCCTGAGTGCAAAGCCAGGAGTAACCCCTGTGCATCGCCAGGTGTGACCCAAAAAGCAAAAAAAAAAAAAGAATATCTTGATATGCCTGCTATAGAGCAAGTGCTTACAAACATATGCTTTCTTATGTAGATAGTCCTTTATTATTTTCTTTTTTTTTTCATTTTGCTTTTGGGTCACACCTGGCGATGCAGGAATCACTCCTGGCGATGCTTGGGGAACCATATGGGATGCTGGAAATTGAACCCAGGTCAGCCGTGTGCAAGGCAAATGCCCTAACCGCTGTGCTATCGCTCCAGCTCCGTCATTTATTATTTTTAAAAAATCAAATTGGATTAAGAGTAGCACACATCTGATGGGGTTTAACAAACATGCTAGTAATCTCTTGTACAAGGGCTTAATGAATCCAGGATGAAATACAACAATCTTCACACAATCTTTCCTCTAAGGAAACTCTATTGCACCATTTTTAGCAGATTATTCAGAACAAGTAGTGCAAAATTAATTGTTTCGGTTCTGCTTTGGGGGCACAGTTTGGGATCGGGGTGGAAACATTTGAAATATGGTGGTGGGATGGTGCAAAGGTGGTGGGATTGGTGTTTGAATATTAAATATGATGAATTATTGTGAACAACTTTATAAAAAGAAAATTAAATTAAGAAATCAACCTGGATTGATTTGTCGGTGGTTTACAATACCATACCATCTTGGATGTGCAGCTCCACCCCCCTGCATATGTGTAGACTCAGTCCCCACCACCTGGGTTCCTGGCCTTCACACCATTAAACTGACCCACTTACCATTTCCTCTAGCACACACTGTATGTTTTTTACCAAACTATTTTAGTGACTTTTTAATTACTCTATATAGGGACCAGAGCTATAGTACAGTGGTGAGGCGCTTATCTAGTATGCGGCCTACTCTGGCTCAACTACTGGCATTCCTATACGGTTCCCCCAAGTCCGCCACAAGTGATTCCTGAGTATAGAGCCAGGAGTAGTCCCTCAGCCTTGCTGAGAGTGCCCCCCAAGCCAATAAACAAATATTCCACATAGATTTTAAAATATATAACAATAGGCTAAAGGGGTGTTTGACGTGTACATGGCTGCCCCTTTTTTTTCTTTTTGGGTCACACCCAGCGATGCACAGGGCTTACTCCTGGCTCTGCACTCAGGAATTATTCCTGGCGGTGCTGGGGGGACCATATGGGATGCTGGGAATCGAACCCGGGTCGGCTGCATGCAAGGCAAACGCTCTACCCGCTGTGCTATCGTTCCAGCCCTGGCTGCCCATTTTTTATCCCCAGTACCACCTATGGGCCCCTGAGCACTGATGGAGTGTTCTCTGAGCACAGAGCCAAGAGTTAGCCCTTGAGTACCACAAGACTGGCTCCCAAACAACAACAACAGCAACAAAAAAAACACAGAAACATAAATTTGCTGACTCGAGGAACTTCTTAACCTTGGTTTGGTATTTATAAAAATGAAAATTATTTTTCAGGACAATATTAGGCTTAGAAAGCTAACCTCAATGGAATATTTTTCTGACAGTCTAAATGCTAACTATCAGCATTTGAATTTTATAACACCATCTTGTTTCCCATGAAGTGCATTTAAAAATAATGTTTATAGTCTTGGGCTGCCCCGTAATAAGTGAAAAGGCTACTTCTCCGGGTGTTTGAGGGTTGAGACTTTCTAGGAGCATTTTCCAGATGTTCCAATAGGAAATGTTTCCTGCCCTTGCAGCAGCTGCCCTCAAATAAACTATCTGTTGGGCAAATGAGCAGTGTGCCCTGAGTGGTGTGGGAGTTGGGGGCATCAGGTGGGCCTGAATGCCAGAGAACCGAGGGAGGATTCCTGCCTTATAAATGCGCTGCTCGTCTCCACCGCGCTAAGCAGGAGATGCTCATCGGTTGGTTGAGTTGAGAGCCTCCTGACTGCCAGGAACGCTCGCAGGCACTTGGCACACAGGAGAAAAGCAGCAGCTCCAAATCTATTTTGTCAGGGAGCTCACACAGCTGGAGGAAGGGTGGGTGTTGGAGATAAAAAGATAATAAATAAATTAGTCTATTTATAGTATGCTGGAGGAAAGAAAAAAGGACAAGGGGCTAGGAAGTGGTGTCTGGGTGAATAATTTAATGACTCGGGGTTTGTTTTGTTTGTTCATTCATTTATTTGTTTAACACTTGCTGAACAGCCACCGCATCTGGGCAGTTAAGTAAGACATGATCCAGGAGTTGAGGTTGCTTAAGGTCTGCTGGGCAATCTGGTAGGGTCTGATGTTCCAGCGGAAGGTGTTCAAAGGGAAGAGGGGAGAGAATCAGCTTCTTCCTATTTATTTTTTATTTGTGAGGAGGAGTTTCAATCTGCATGGTCGGGGAAGGACTTTTTGTTTTCAAGCCACACCTGACTGTCTTCAGGTCTTACTCCCAGTTCTGTGGTCAGGAATCACTCCTTGATGGGGCCAGGGACCATACCCAGTGCTGGGGATGGGACATGGGTTGGCTACATGCCAAACAAGCACCTTGCCCGCTGTGCTATCTCTGGCACCGCTGTACTATCTCTGACACAGAAAAGGGTGTTTTGAAGAGGAAGTAATGTTCCATGTTTATAAAGACTGGTGGAGGTGCAGCGAGGCTGGGAGATGGCTGAATGGAATCGAGCTGCATGAGATTCTACATTTGATCCCTGGCACCTTTTGCTCCCCAAGCAACATCTGGTATAGCCTAGGAGGCACTTAAGCACCTCTGGGTGTAGCCCTGGTCACTCCCAGTACTGCTTGGACTGAGGCACATCACATCATCCAACCAAGCATTGAATCACTGGCCTGCTTGGCCAAGTGTCACCAGGAGTCCCTGGTACCCCTGAGTACTGCTTGGGGTATTTCTTCTCTCCCTAACCTCTCAAATACCAGCAACCAACTAGTGAAAGAATTAGTATCTTCAGGGCATAATCACAAGTTGGGAGTAGCTGAGGAGAAGCATCTTGGCCAGGCCTGGTTTTCATATGGCTGGTGGGTGGTGGGGTTCTGTTGTCCAGAGTCAGGGAATACTTTGAGGGGCCCTCTGTGGGGTGGTGATGAGCTCTGTTGGATGTCTGTGGGGATCTGGGGCAGATGGAAAGACGAAGCCACATGGTTTGTGGTACAAGGAAAGATTCCTGGCCGTGTCTGGAATGTTCCATGCTCACAGACAGCTCCCCTGAGCAAGCAGAGAACAGTGAGGGCTCTCAGATTGCCGGGCCTCTCTTTCAAAACGGGAGCGCTTGGATCCTTCTGTCTCTGCCACATGTTCTCTTCCTGTGGGAACTGCATGCCAGGCATTCAAGCGGAACACTCAGGATGGATCCTTGGAAAGCATTCGTGGGAGCAGTAGGGGTTAGGATTAATCTTGGGGGAGGGCTTAAAGAACTCTGTATAAAAGCTCAGGGAAGTCTGCTCTATTGTTGGTAAGTAGAGTCAAGGGCCAGGAGGACTGGTCCAAGGTTGCAAGCCTGCCTCAAGTGCTGGGGGAGAAGGCAGCTGGAGTAAAGAAGGGACCCTTATGACAAAGGTAGTTGGAAATGATCACTCTGGATAAACTTCATACTGAAAATAGGTAAAGGAACAAACATGATAACCTCTCAGTATCTGTATTTCAAACCCTCAGAGCAGAGAGGTGAGACAAAGAGAGAGAGAGAAAGAAAGAAAGAGAGAGAGAGAGAGAGAGAGAGAGAGAGAAGAAAAGTGCCTGTCACTTTGGACAATGATGGTGGGAAATGTACACTGGTGAAGGGATGGATGTTGAAACACTGTATGACTGAAACCTGACCATGAACAGCTTTGTAACTCTATCTCATGGTGATTCAATAAAATTTTTTTAAAAGCCAAAAACTTTGAGCTTCAGCACTAACTTTCAGTGAAAGACTTAGACCTCCCCACAATAGAACAGCTACGTTATTATTTTCCTGGGTCCTAAGTCTTGTCCTGAGACTTTGTCCTCAATTCTTTTTTTCTTTGCTTTTTGGGTCACAACCGGCGATGCACAGGGGTCACTCCTGGCTCGGCATTCAGGAATTACCCCTGGCAGTGCTCAGGGGACCATTTGGGATGCTGGGAATTGAACCTGGTTTGGCCACGTGCAAGGCAAAAGCCCTACCCATTGTGCTATCACTCCAGCCCCCTTGTCCTCAATTCTTATTCTCTTAAAACTAATTTCCTCTCCAACCACTTACTCAATAACACTTGCTGAGCTTAACACCCCAGGCAAGATGCTAAGATTAAAAAATGATTTAAATGTGCTCTCTGATGGAACATATTAGTTGAGTAGGAGATGTGGTCACATAAGCAGGCACTAATTTTTCTATATTGTTTGATACAACAATAGCAGAAATTTTCTATCCCAGAGAGCCATAGGAGCAGGGATACCAAAGCCAGTCTCCTGGCCTCACAATCATTTACTACTACTGCAAGAAGGCCTTCTGGCCTACCTCTTATGTAACTCTGCTTCCACAGGGCTAATCCATCACTGGCTTAAAGCTTTCATTTTCTGGGGGAGGTGGGCATATCTGGTGATGCTCAGGATTTACTCTGAACCCAGGAATCACTCCTGGCAGTGTTTGGGGGATTGTATGGCATGCTAGGAATTGAACCCAGGTCAACTGCATGCAAGGCAAATGCCTTACGCACTGTACTATTGTTCTGCCCCTAGGAATGTGCATTTTTGAGAAACTCAGCATGGTGTTTCTGCACAGCATGGTGATGTGTTCTTTGTGTTCTTCCCATCAGAAGATGGAATCTATGAATGTTACTATATAGAGACTAAACAAACTTGGGAAGCTAGAAACTGCCCACATATGAGGAAAGCGGCAAACTACGCCACCCAACATAGCTTCCCCCTGGGAAGTGATGCTGTTTTTTCTTCCAGAAGAACTAGGGGGAGGTTCTAGAAGGTCTAGAGAAGGTTGGATTCTGGAGAAAAGCAAGTGGGTTTAACCGTAAATGCACATCAATGCCCATCTGCCTTCTCTTATGTCATTTGTTTCTGAATAAACCCACTATGTCATTGGAATAACTGAATTTTTCCCAGGATTTTAATAAGTAGAGTCCCTTTCTAAATTGTGGACTGCCTTTTGCTGTTGAACTTCAGAGCACAGAATGTAGTAGAATATATACCAGGTGACCTAAAAGTCTAGGCTAGGAGGGGCAACATCTTTGTCTGGCTCACCCTCAAGACATAGGCATGTGGGACTCATCGCCTTGCTGTGCCCGGGCCATGAGAGCCTTTATGTTGTGAGTCCAGCAAGTTCCGGTATAGTCAATAGTCAGTTTCAAGTGCCAGGCCTGAGAGTCAGTGACACTTGCAATACTCAGCTATGAGCCAACCTAGAGAACTCAGCAAACCAGAGAACAGCTGTTTCTGCTGAGTTCCTCTTTTTTCTTTTTCCTTCTTTTGGGTCACACCCGGCACTGCACCAGGGTTACTCCTGGCTCTGCACTCAGGAATTACTCCTGGTGGTGCTCGGGGTAGAATATGGGATGCTGTAAATCGAACCCGGGTCGGCCGCGTGCAAGGCTATCGCTCCAGCCCTGCTGAGTTCCTCTTAAATTGCATTTAAGATGCAAACTTGTGGTGTGGACTTTGGTGTAGCTATAGATCATTGAAACACCATATAACCAAACCCACTATGGTGTTAAGAAGGCTTTGGAAGCTGTTTGAAACCTTAATTTTGCACAAGGATGGCAAAGAAAGAGCAATATTGTTTCTTCTGAGACAAGAATTGATTGCTTTCATTTGAATCACACCCCATCAATATTTTTTTGTTTTTAGGAATTAAATCTTTCTCAGTTTTGCCTAAGAGTGACTTGTTTGAAGCAAATTTTGCTTATCTATAAAGGCAATATAATACCAACAAATTTGAACTAGAGGGTGCACTTAATCTCTAGTTTCTTAAGTCACATTTTAAAGTAATGTGACTTTGTTGAGGTATTGTTGAAACTTCCTTCCTTCCTTTAGGTGTTTGTGATGGCATCAGCACATGCCTGGTACTGGGACTTAAATTCACAGCCTCATGCTTTAAGTCACTGAGCCTTCCAGGACCTTTCTCCTCAGGGATGGCTAGTTGCAAGCTATTAGGATCCTCTCTGTATGTGTGGATGGCACTGGGGTTTTGACCTTGTGACCTTGCACTTGCCAGCTATTGCTTTTATTGCACAAGTTTTAAGAATATTCAAATAGTAACTTTGATATTTCGACATATGTACACACTGTTGAAGCCATCGCCAACGGCAAGAAAATAGACCTATATTTATCACCCCCTGCAATAAAAGTTTCCTTGTGCCTCTGTTATCTCTCCGTCCAGACTCTCCCATCTTCTGAATCTTGCCCATGGCGATCTGCTTTCCATCAAGACAGATAATGTTATATTTTCTAGGTTTTATGTAGATAGAGTCAGTATATTTTTTGTCACTTTTCTACTTAGCCTATTTTAAGATTAATCCCTTTCGTTAGGTATATCATGACTTTATTTATTTTTTATTATTAAGGAATATTGTATCAGTGGATATATCACAAATTGTTTAACCATTCGCCTGTTAATGGGATTTATCCAGTTTGGGGTCAGTACAAAGAAACCAACTATGAACAGTCATGTGTATGTTTTTATGTGGGGTGATTTGACCGTATGGTTACTGTGCATTTTACTTTTGGGGGGGCTTACCCTGCAGTGCTCGGGAGTTGTATCTGACTGTGTTTGGGAGCTCTGTTGTTCCTAATGATGCTTGGAGCACCATTTGGTGCCGGTTATCAAAGCTGGGCCTTCTGCATGCAAAGCAGATGCTCAGCCCATCGCGTGCTATCCCCAAATATAAAAATATACTTCTATGTTTGATTTTTTTAAGAGAAATACAGCTTTACATAGTATGTGGATCATTTTGCCTTCTTACCAATGGTGCATGAGAGTTATAATACATCAGTACCATCACCAACACATACCATTGTGAATCTATAAGTGTAGTTATTCTCCTACATATATATATATATATATATTCTCCTAAAGATATATACATACCTCTTGGAGAGCCCAGCAAGCTACCGAGAGTATCCTATCCGCATGGCAGAGCCTGGCAAGCTACCCGTGGCGTATTCGATATGCCAAAAACAGTAATGATAGGTCTCATTCCCCTGACCCTGAAAGAGCCTCCAATCATTGGGAAAGACGAGTAAGGAGAGGCTGCTAAAATCTCAGGGCTGAGTGTAATAGAGATGTTACTGGTGCCCGCTTGAACAAATCGAACAAATCGAAACTTTCTTAATTACTAAAGACAATGAGAACCCTTTTATGTACTTATTTGCCACTCATGTATATTTAATTGTTTTTGTTTTTTCCCTAAATCTTTTACCGGTTGTTTGTGCTGTAATTAATAATTTTTGAATATTCCCCTCCCTGTCCCAATGGAGTCAGCCCCGGCAGCCAAAAACCTCCAGAACTCAGCTGCCGCCATGCCTACGGCTGCTCTCCACACGCTCAGATGAGCTTCACCCATGATTGAATCTATTCCTGAACTGTGAGGCTGCATTTGCAGCTGCACAACATCTCATATTTTATACAACTAATATATCAAGTATCACACCACATTTGATTGCTTTTAAAATAGAAGGCGACCAATATTAGGAGGTAATATATTTATCATATATATGTGTATACTATATATATGTATTTATATGTGTATACTATATATATGTATGTATACTATATATATATTTATACATATATATACATACATGTATATGTGTGCACACAGGCTCAACCTTTAACAACATATTACTAATATCTTAAACAAGGGCTTAGCAGCTCCTGGGTGAAATACAGCAATCTTCACACACTTTCCTCTAAGAAATCTTTTTTAGATCATTTTTAGCAGATTATTCAAAAATAAATAATTTCGGTTCTACATTGGGGGCAGGGTTTGGGGTTTGGAATGGAAACATCCAAAATATGGTGGGGGGATGGTGTAATGGTGATAAGACTGGTGTTTGAATATTAAATGTAATCAAATATTGTGAACAACTTTATAAAAATTAAAATTTTTTTGAATATTCCTTATATATTATAGATAAAAACCCCTTATAAGAAATGCTATGTGTGGGGCCACAGAACACTTACCCTGCAGGTGGATGATCCTGGTTTGATGCTCAGCACCATGTATGGTCCGACAAGCACCGCTAGGACGAGTGACCCTAAGCACAGAGCCAGGAGTGAGCCCTGAGCACCGCCTGGTGTGGTCCAACCACGTCCCTGCCCTGTCATAGTTTCTTTTGTTATTCCAGGTCTGTCTTTGCATTTGGATTTTAAAACTAGAATGTCCATGTATTAATAAGGACAGCTTGTTTTCATTGTTTGTTTGTTTCTTTGGGGGCCACACCTGGTGGTGATCAGGGCTTACTCCTGGCTCTGTGTTCAGAAATCACTCCTGGCAGACTAGGAGGTGCCAGGGGTTGAACCCGAGTCAATGATGTGCAAGGTAAGCTCCTTACCTGCTGTACTATTGCTCCAGCTTCCAGGACAGGTGGGATTTTGATGGAATCTGTAGATCAATTTGGGGAGAATTATCATCTTGACAATATGTTTATGAGTCTTTTGACTCACGAACAATAGGTCACTGTCACTGTCACTGTCATCCCGTTGCTCATCGATTTGTTCGAGCGGGCACCAGTAACGTCTCTCATTGAGAGACTTACTGTTACTGTTTTTGGCATATCCAATACGCATGGGTAGCTTGCCAGGCTTTGCCGTGTGGGCTCCATACTCTCCGTAGCTTGCTGGGTTCTCGAGAGGGGTGGAGGAATCTAATATGGGTCGACCGCTTGAAAGGTGAAAGCCCAACTGCTGTGCTATCACTCCAGCCCCGAACAATAGGTATATTTCCATTAATTTAAGTGTTCTTTTCCAGCAATGTGTAAATTAATATAGGTTATATGTCTCTTGATGAATTTTTATAATTTAATGTTATATTATTCAATTTCCAATTAATTTTACTATTAATTTCTATGCATGCAGATACAACTGATTTTGTATATTTATTGTACACATAACTTGCAACCTTGCCAAGTTCACCTATTAGTTTTCTAGTACTTTAAAATGATTCCTTAGAATTTTCTACATAATAATTATATCACATGAAAATGAAGAAATTTTACCTTTTGATTTTTAAAACAGGTGACTTTTATTCCTTTTCTTGCCTTATTAAAGGTTTTGACTTTAATGTAGGGTTAAAATGCCAAATAAAACTGTGGACAGTGAAAATCCTTGACTTGTATCCATTTTAGAGAAGAGATAAATTATTTTTTATTTTTAGAGAAATACAGTTTTACAGTGTGTGGCTTTCCCCACCCCAGAAAGTATAAAGTTAGCTGTAGATCTTTTTTGTTTGTTTGTTTTGGTCTTGATAGTGCTCAGGGGTTATTCCTGGCTCTATACTTAGGAATTACTTCTGTCGGGGGTGGTGAAGGGACCATCTGGGGATTGAACCCTGGTTGACTGCATATAAGACAAACAAATGCCCTACCTATTGTACTATCTTTCCAGCCCTTGTAGATATATATATTTTTTGTAGCTGTCCTCTATCAGGCAGAGTCTCTTGCCCACACGCCTGGCTGTCTTCCCCGGGGCCCCTTGGAGGGGATGGACTCCAGCTTCCCTCCCCACCCCAAGAAGAGCTCCTGGTGGCCTAAGACCACCGGAACCTAGCCACAGCCATGCTGGAGGCCCCTCTCCACACGTTCGGACAAGCATGAAGATAGCGGCAGAGGAACCCAGGTGTGTGTAATCCCATCAATGGACAACATCCAGAGACTTAAAAGCAAGCTCCCAGAAGCGATATCTTATAACCTACTTCTCCCTTTGGGAGAAACTAGCAAGCTTCTGAGAGTTTCCTGCCCACGTGGGACAGCCTTTCAAGCTTCCCATGGTGTATTCATATGCTAAATTCAGTAACAAGCTGGATCTCATTCCCCTGACCCTGAAAGAGCCTCCAATGTGGCATCGTTGGGAAGGCCGAGTGGAGAGAGGCTTCTAAAATCTCAGGGATAGGACGAATGGAGAGGTTACTGAGCCCGCTCGAAAAATCAATAATCAACGAGATTTCATGATTTGTGTGATTCGTGATTCGTTCTCTGTCAAGATGGTAAAGTTCACTTCTAAGTTTGCTGAGAGTTTTGATCTAGGAATATGTTTTGCCAAATGCCTTTTCTGTATCATTTGAGATTATCATGTGGATTTTCTTTTTCAGTTTTTCTTTACGATCTGTCACTGTCACTGTCATCCCATTGCTCATTGATTTGCTTGAGCAGGCACCAGTAATGTCTCCATTTTTTTTTGAGATTTATTGTTATTGTTTTTGGCATATCGTATATGCCATGGGTAGCTTGCCAGGCTCTGCCGTGGGGGTGAAATACTCTCGGTAGCTTACTGGGCTCTACGAGAGGGGCATAAGAATCGAACCCGAGTTGGCTGCATGCAAGGCAAACGCCCCCTAGCTGTGCTATCACTCATTACATTAATCATTAATCATCCCTTTATTGCTGTCATTGCAGTGCCCAAAGGTCACACCCCTAATTATGGTGCTCGCTGGGAGCCATATATCTGTTATGGCACTGGGGATCACACTGGGTGATGCCAAAAATGGAACTCAAGGCCTCACACTTACAAGGTGGATTCTTAGCCCCTGAGGTACATCCCAGGGGCTCCTGTATTGACTTATTTTAATATTAAAATGGCCAGTAACAGAAATTTCTCTGGACTTAGTTACTAAAATACTAAAACACAGAAATCCAAAACTGCGTAGCTACTATTGCGGCCGCATGACCTCATATCTCTTCATTCTCAGCAATGGAAAACAAATTATCAAATGCTTCCTTTTCAGCAGGTCCGACTTTTGGTGGGGGGAAACTCCAAACAATAATAGTGAGTTTTTTGTTGAAATATTGAATGTAATCAAAGTAAAGAGAAAGTAAAGTGAAATTTATCAGCTACACAGGCGGGGTGGGGGGCTGAGGGGTGGGGGGAGTATACTGTGATTCTTGGTGGTGGAATATGTGCACTGGTGAAGGAATGGGTGTTCGAGCATTGTATAACTGAGACTTAAGCCTGAAATCTTTGTAACTTTCCACATTGAGATTCAATAAAAAAAATTAAAAATTAAAAAAATAGAAAATAAAATGGCCAGTACATACCGTCATTCTTACTTGGTCAGCATGTGTGGATCCATTTT
This sequence comes from Sorex araneus, assembly GCF_027595985.1. NCBI lineage: Eukaryota > Metazoa > Chordata > Mammalia > Eulipotyphla > Soricidae > Sorex > Sorex araneus. Next base: position 345,448,908 of record NC_073303.1, on the reverse strand, counting down.
TGTTTGTATTTTAGGAAACAAAACAAAACAGTGAAAGCAACACCAGACTGTAGTTTGAGATGTGAGGACCGTAGTTTGGAGGAGAGTCAGCCCAGCTCTGGGAAAATCGACCTCATTACATTATTTCAGGGTTGATGGACCAAGGCAGGACCTTATGGATATGTGGGCTGATGACCCCAAGTGGCCCCAGACGCGATTGGATAAGACTGGCCCGAAGAGACCAGGCAGGGGAGCCCTCCTACACCTTCAGTCACCTCCTTATCAATACTAAAAACTGCAGCCCAAAGACGTTTCTCTGCCATTTTTTATGCTGGGTGATGGTGTGTGTTCATTGTGTGTTCCTCAACTGCTGCTGCCTGCATTCCTTCCTCATAAATAGGCGTGAGTTTTCTTGAAAAACTGCTAAATATGCATGGCCTATTACATCACCTAACTCTCTCCAGCCAAAATCCAGACCCCCGCTGCCACCCTTTGAAGTTTGTTCTCCAGCCTGTGTCGGTTAGACATGCTTCCTAACTTAAGTTGTTTGCTTGCCAATAAAGCCTTATTTGTTATTTTTTTAAGCTGTTCCTGTGCTTTTTGGAAGACATAGGTATAATTTTACAAACTAAAATAATTTGAGCACTGACTATTAAATTAGTAAAAGGACATAGAAGACTGAGAGAAAATAGGCAACAAAATCGTGTTCTTTGTGAATCCCAACTTTTTATCTGAAAAGTAGGGATTCAGATCCTTATGGTCAGGTGTATTTTGATTCAGATATTTTTGGATTTTAGAAAGAAATGTGTATCTATATTTCATATCACATAGTGTGCTACTTCCCAGTAAAGCATAGAAAGTGTCCTTGACTCAAATTCAATACATAAGACCAATTTTCAGAAAAATGTGTAAGTGTATATACTAAGTGGTAAAACAAAGACTGAGGGGAAAAAACCAGCCCCCAAACAGTGATGGGTCAGGCTTTGCAACCAAATGAACTTGTTGGATTCTTAGGGAAAAAACTGTTTTCAGAGCTCTTTATATTTTGGAAAAATTGAGTGAGTATCTTTTATTGTAAAATTCTTGAGGGTTAAATATGCACCCCACACACACAATAGCAACTCTATTAATTAATTGCATCGTTACTATGGTTGTATAACCTTGCTGTAGTAGAGAAGTGGTAACTATTGCCAGTCTATAAAAGATGAAAGTCTGTTGGAAGTTTCCTGGATCACTCTGCCTGATTGCAGCAGGGGTGGGGGTGTTTCAGGGTAGATAGGACTGAGGGAACAAAGAGACACACTCTTTGGTGACGTCCACTGAGAGATGAGAATGAGAGACTGGTGGTAAGTGCCTGTGGTGGTACCTTGGTTACTCCGATATTGGGAACTTTGTCCTTCCTTCTCTCCTCGACCTTCTTTCTCCTCTTTTTAATTTATGCAGTATCAGGGATCCAGCCCAGGGCCTCACACAAGGGTCTGCCACTGAGCCACATCCCCCACCCTTCTTCCTTTCTTCCCTCCTCTTCTCCCTTCTCCTTCTTCTTGACACTCAGACTCATGAATGCCATCTCAAGAGGAAATGTAAAAAGGAAATTACTACATCAATGGGCTGGAGTTGGGGTTCACAGGTGGGTGTTGAAAACTCACAAAGTTTTTAATTCTATGAGATGTGAAGAGTTCATAATTGCCTTCATTTACAGAAGGGGAAAAACTCAAACTGCTTCTATTTTATACCTAATTTTTCACCTCACTATTGATCCTCTTTTCTGTTTTCAGGCACCCATTGGCTTGGATTTGTTCAAGGTGGTAGGTATTTAAGGAAGCCAGTAGAATTGTTTTAGGAGTGACTCTGCCTTCATTGGAGAATGAAAAGGTTTGCAAAGTTCTTTCCCGATACATTGGAAAGTGCCTGGGAAATATAGACTCTGGAATATATTTATTATTATATATATTCCATTATATATTATATGTAATATATATTATATATATTCCATTTTTAGATGTGTACACATCATTTTGATGCTTTGAGCCCATTTAATGAGATATTATAAAAGAAAATAGCTATGCTTTTTTTTTAGATTTATGAGTTACATAGAAAGTGATCACATTCTGGATGTCTGCTTTGCTTTTATTGAATGGAAACATGCTCGTAGAGTTATCATTTTAATATTTTAATAACATGGTAGCACTGTAGCACTGTCATCCCGTTGTTCATTGATTTGCTCGAGTGAGCACCAGTAACGTCTCCATTGTGAGACTTGTTACTGTTTTTGGCATATCAAATATGCCATGGGTAGCTTGCCAGGCTCTGCCATGTGGGTGGGATACTCTCAGTAGCTTGCCGGTCCCTTCGAGAGGGACAGAGGAATCGAATCCAGGTCCGCCGCATGCAAGGCAAACAAACGCCCTACCTGCTGTGCTATCGTTCCAGTCCTTAATATTTTAATATTATTTATAATTAATTATGAATAGTAATAAATATATTGTCATGGTGAGGAGCTGAGAATGAGGAAATGTGAAATTTATATTTGTGTGGGGTGAGAGGGCATACAGAACGTCGATATTTTCTATTTAATTTTTTTTGGAATTTGAAATGGCTCTAAAAATAAAGCCTATCAAAAAATAAATAAAAATTATAATCAGTGGTAACTGCAAAAGGAGCTGTAAGAGATGCTTAGCGTTGTATACTAAAATAGAATTTTCTCAAGTAGTTTAGAATATGATGTTGTTGGGAAGCTTGAGATGCAGAGGGTACCTGAGATTCCAGGCTGGGTATTGTTGACTTTATGATCTTGAACTTGTTATTTAATAAGATTTTAGCTTTAGTGTCAGTAAAATGAGGATTATAGTGAGACTTTCTCTACTTCCTAGGACTAACCTGAAAATCAAACTTGGGGCTGTATGGAGAAGTATTTTGTAATGAAAATGATACTTGCTTTGTAAAGTTATTCTTTCTTTTTTTTGCTAAAGCGGCCCTAGGTTCTGATCTAAGGAAAAGTTAGTGATAGGGTGGTAATAAGAAGTGAAAAGGAACATCTTCCTCATTTCTGGCAAAGCCAGCATTTAGCTTCGAGGTTGAGGAATGCTGTTATTGAAAGCGGCGATGAGGGAATATAGGCTGGAATGAGCCTCTTAAAATGAATAGAACAACATAGAAATTCCTTCTTTGGCTTTTCTCATTTGACAGCTAGCTCATTCCTGGCAATGTACACTTTCCTCCTCCTACTGGGTTTCCATTTATGTCATTTTATTTATTCCCATGTATGTAAATCAATTGGAGTGTAATTATTTGGAGAATAGAGAATCCTTGCTGCTCTGTGCATTGACTATGTGGACTTGGCTTTTGCGACCCTAGATCATGTTTCATTTTTCTTCCTGTTATTACATTGTCAAGTTGTTTTCTTCCAGTCCTTTATGTTACCCCAAGTGTTCTCCTTGACTTTAATGGGCCCTTGAAAGTTAGCCTAGAATTTCAGTGACCTAAAAGGTGACTTCATTCCTAAAAGGCCCTTGGGAAGAGAGGCCTCAGGCCACATACGTGAGACTCTGGGTGGGGTTCCTGAATGGGCACTTCAGAGATTTGACCTCAAAAGTCAAACTACCTGTGCGCTCACCTGGAAAATAGGGATAAGGGTGGCTCTAGAGTGTGTGTGTGTGTGTGTGTGTGTGTGTGTGTGTGAGAGAGAGAGAGAGAGAGAGAGAGAGAGAGAGAGAGAGAGAGAGAGAGAGAGATACAGAGAGACAGAGAGAGGGAGAGAGATAGAGAAGAGAGGAGAGGAGGAAGAGAAAAAGAGAGAGAGAAAGAGATACAGAGAGACAGAGAGAGGGAGAGAGATAGAGAAGAGAGGAGAGGAGGAAGAGAGAAAAAGAGAGAGAGAGAAAGAGAGAGAGGGAGAGAGACAAGAGAGAAAGAGACTGTTATAGGACCCAACAGTTAGGATACTCTTATTTGGGGAAGCTATGTTTTTATTTTTGTTTTGCTTGTTTTTGGCTGTTCTCAGAGATCACTCCTGGCAGAGCTAAGGGAAAGATATGGGTGTCAAGAACGGAACCTGGGTTGACTGAATTCAAGGCAAGGGAAGCCATTTCTTTTTGTTGTTAGAGAGAGAAAAGGCTCTGGGACTGGAACACAGGTCCACAGCCCGCTAGTTAGGGCAAGCAGGCCAGTTCCCTAACCATCCTGGGCTCCAGTCTCCTCTACTGGGGAACCGTGGTAGCTCTCATCTACAAGGGTTATTTATTATTCTCAAAACTAACATGAGTACCAGTAAAGCTCTGGAAAGTGGGAACCGGCCTTCACAATGGGAACTGTTCAGTGGCTACATTTCTAGCTGGGAGGATCTAGGTTTGTTTGTTGACAAACTGGTGGATTGACTCTTCGCTCATCGACTCTTCTCCTTCCCTTGTGTGTTGATGCAGTTCTTGTCTGTGATCACACACAGGTTGTGTGTGCTCACACAATTAGCTGTTGTGCTCTCTGGGGGCTACATGTCCGGTTGTGGTGCTGGCACCGTGTTGCTCTCCTTCAGCTCTGATGCCTGCTGTACTCAAGATATCCTAGTGCCCACTCTGGCTGGAGTACTCAGTGGAGGTTGCTGCAGTACTCATACATACTTAGAGGGGCTGTTTTTCCTGACTCAGATATTCACACTTCTTTAATTCTCAGTGCTTTCCAAGGAATGTGCCCCCCTTCCTACCGCCTTTTTTTGTGGTGCTTACTTTTTTGTGTGGTGCTGCAGTACTTGTAGTGCCAGGGATCCAACTACAGAGCTGTCAGAATCATGGTCTGTACATGTGGTGGCACCAGGGATTGAGCTGCAGACCATGCATTTGTGAGGAAGGCATTGTAAGCAAGCCACTGAGGTGCACCTCTGGGCCCCAGATCTGGGTTTAAGCCTGATTCTGCCACTTGGCACTTTTAAATTCTATATCTCCTTAGTAAAATAGAGAATAGCTTCATCCTTCAAAAGTTTTCTGCTCAGAGATCACTCCTGGCTCTGCACTCAGGAATCACTCCTGGTGGTGCTTGGGGATCAATATGGGATGCTGGGGATCGAACCCAGGTTGGCTGCATGTAAGGCAAGTGCCTTACCGTACGCTGCGCTATCTCTCTGGCCCCCCTTGCTTTGTTTTTGTGATGATGAGCAATGACTTATAGAAAACATCTGGCACTTTTGTAAAACTATTTATAGATCCTGGGATTATCAGGGCAACATGCAGTATTAGTAAATCATTTGTGTATCTGATTTGCTAATTGGGTGATTATTTATTGGAAAATATCCAGGGACTGACAGGAATGTTTAAACATTCATTATTCTCCTTTTCAGAAGTGTGAGCATTGCCAACAGCAGAAAGGAATGCTCTTGACATTTAGCTGGAGGTTGAAACAGGACATGGCACATATCCTTTGACCCGAAGGCAGAAAAAGGGAAACCGTTTAGAGTCCTTTATGCTTGGCTGGGAAGGTGGGCCATGTTTATTCACATCCTCACCCCCAGACACACCTAGTAACCAGAGTCTCAGCCTGCAAGGGAACTGAGCTGATTTATCCCTGCAGTATACATTTACAATGATGGAAGTTTATTCCACCAAACCGTCCCCAGCCCTGCTTCAGAGGATGGTCTAGAACATGTGACCTAAGCTCAAAAATTAATTGTATTTTGAGCCAGAGAACTAGGCACAGGAGATAGTTGATCCAGGTAACTCAAACCAGATATTTCCCCCCTAAAATCTCAACTAATTAGATTGAATTTAGTTATGCCATGTGAGTGACTTTCCAAATCCCTCCTCCCACGTAGATCTAATTCATGCATATAATTGCCAAATGATAGTGCAGAATGGTTTCTGAGGTTCAGCCAGTTTGCCGGTAGATATTGCAAGGGCCCTTCAGTCCTCCTTACTTACATCCACAATGTTCCAGTGGAAGTAGCCGGCGTGTGGAGAGGCACCAGGTAATCGTGTTAATTCAATTGGTCATTTAAAAGTCTCCCTGCATGGAAGAAAATGATTCAGGCGGCAAGACTGGCTCAAGGCGAGGGTAAGTACAATGTGGGAGGGGGCGTGGGTCAAGTAACTTCCTCTCTGACGCTATGCCCCTGCCCTGTGCAGATAACAGGAAAAGCAGCAGTTCTCATATAGGAGCACATGGATGGAGAACAGGGACCCGTGGGACAAAGCACAGTGAGCACCAGCAAGGAGAGGCAGACACAAAATTCCAAACAGCAATGAGCACCAAAAATACCGGACTACGGGGACCTATAGTACAGTGGTTAGGGTACTTGCTTGTAATGCCGCTGACCGGGATTTGATCACTGACGCCCTGAATGATCCCCTGAGTCTTCCATGAGTGACCCCTGAGTGCAGAGCCAAGGGTAAGCCCTCAGAACTGCCAGGTGTAGTCCAAACCCTCCTCCCCCAAATACTGGACACTGGATATCATGGGACAGGACAGTGTGGAACCAGCATGAGACCAGGACAATGGACATCACAGGAATCAGAGGGACACATGGACTTCATTTTTGGGAATCAGGGGACCAAAAACTACTACTTAAACTGTAAGGGAAAGAAACTACAATGCCAAACATTATAATGCCAACATCTGAGGACTGTATGAAAATTTTACACAGTTTCCCTAAGGACCCACCTAGACAAGTCAGCCAAAATTCACAGTATTAACAATAGGTCATTTTTTGGATACTCAAGTAGAAAGGGAATTTCTTTATCCTCAATTAAGTAGTTTATCAGTGAAATGATTATAAGGTAATAATTACAAACTCACCCTGGAATCAAAATCATTGATTGTACTATTTTAGGACCCATGTTATAATCGAATAATTTGAAAGTGTGGTTAACAAAAATGTGGTGGTCTCAGTTCAATCTGCTACACCCAAGTAACGGTACATTCATTTCCTAGGGCTGCCATAACATACCCCAAACCGGGGCCTTCAAGCCACAAATTAGCTCATTGTATCACAATTCTGGAGAACAGAAGTCTGAAATCAAAGCGTGGGCAGGCCCGTGTTTCCCTCAGAGGGCGCTCAGGAAGGATCTCTGCTGTTCTCCTGGAGCCTCTGGCATTCCTGGGTCCTCAGGTCCATCATTACATTCCTCTGTCTTCACATCATCTTTATTCTGTGCATCTCTGTTTCTTATTTATTTATTTATTTATCTATTTATTTATTTATTTGCTTTTTTGGGTCACACCCAGCAATGCTCAGGGGTTACTCCTGTTTCTATGCTCAGAAATTACTCCTGGCGGTGCTTGGGAGACTGTATGGGATGCTGGGGATTGAACTTTGGTCGGCCATATGCAAGGCAAATGCCCTACCTCTTGAATTATCACTCCAGCCTGCATATTTGTTTCTATGTCAAATTTTTTCTGTTTTTAGGGGTGGGAGAGATAGCACAGCAGGTGCTTGGTGATCGCCTTGCACACAGCTGACTAGGGTTTGCTCCCTAGTGCCCTATACGGTCCCCTGTGCCCCACCAGAAGCAATCACTAAGGACAGAGCCAGGAGTAAGCCCTGAGCATTGTGGGGTGTGGCCCCAAAACAAAGCAAACAAACTATTTTTCCTCTTTTATAAGGAAAACAATTACAGTAGATTAGAGCCTGGCTAATAACCTTGCTGGAACTTGTTTACTCTGGAGAGACCCTGTTCTAAAAAAGGATTAGATTTTCAGGAATGGGGGTTAATAATCCCTATTAATGGGGATTAATAGGAATTTAATCTTTGTTGAGGGATACAATTCAGCCCATAGCAACTTTGGATTTCTTCTCAAAGAAGGTTTGAAAAATCAGCATTTGCCCTATAATCAAGGTGCCCTCAGGTATCTTTTTGTCTTTGGCAGACTCTTGGAGCTGCATCTCCTAAAGACGTGAATGAGTCACAAATTTTAGTGGCTATATTTCTTTTAAGTCTAAGAATAACTTGAAATTGGACTTAGTTCATCTTACATTTTGTAGAGAATATTAACTGCATACTGTCTATCATTTTAAGTTAATATAACTTTTTTGGTTTGTTTTGGAGCCACATTTTGTGGTACTCAGGGCTTACTCCTGGCTCTGTGCTCAGGGATCACTCCTGGTAGTATTGCTGGTGACCAGACCCAGTGTGTGCAAGGCAAGCTGTTTTACTATAACCCCAGCCCATAATGTAACATTTTTAATGTCTTCATATATCAAAATACCAAATACCAAAGTGTATTATGAGATAAAGAATTGATAACTCGGTTATGAACATACATGACTTAAGATTTAAAAAGAGTTGGCAAAAAATTTAATATATTTTTAAATTGTTGAGCATGTGCTGTGGTCAATAGATTGGAGCTAATGTAGAAAATATTTCCGAGTAATGTAAGATAACTTTGTGAGTTTGTTTTTTTGGCTCTATGTTGCTCAGTGCTTGGGGCCTGCTCCCAGTGGTACTGGGATGGGGCGGGCAGAACCATGTGGAGCTGAATACTGGGTCCTGAGCTCCTGCATGCAAAGCATGTGGTCTGTTGAGCCATTTCTTGACCTTCAATTTTGTTCCCAATTTTTGGTTTTGGTTTGTTTTGGGACTATATCTGGCATTGTTCAAGGCTTACTCCTTTCTCTGCAATCAGGAATCACTTTTGGTGGTGCTTGGGGGTGCAGGGGATTGAATCCTGGTTGGCCACATGCAAGGCAAGTGCGCTACCCACTGTACTATGGCTTTGGTCTCTGTTCCCATTTTTTCAAACAAATTTTGGTAAATCAGTGCTATAAAATGTGGGAAATACAATTTCATACACACACACAAATATATGAATGAACAGCACCATACCTACTACCAAAGCGACCCTCTAGGAGGAGGAAGTTTTCATTGGAGTTTGAAAAGAGGAAGATTGGTATTTTTATTGCTAGAGAGTTTGGTAAGAAGGGACACATGACACAAATCTTGAGAGAACAGGTAAATTTGGTGTGGCAATAGACTTTAGTCAATAAATATTTGTAAGTAGTGGCCAACTCTAGGCACTTGGAATATCTCAGTGAATATTTATTATTTTTATTTATGTTTGGTGTTTGGGCCATACCCAGCAGTGTCAGAGCTTACTCCTATCTCTGCACTCAGAAATCACTCTTGGCGGGTTTGGGGGACCATAGGGGATCCCAGGGTCTAGGTCAGGTCAGCCATGTGCAAGGCAGGTGCCTTATCTGCTGTACTGTTGCTCAAGTTTCTTTTATTTATTTTTAATGAGAAAAAATAAAGACGATATTTATCTCCGGAAGGGAAGGATAGAGCAGAGAGACTATTTAGGAGGCCATGGAGTACTGCTGATATTAGGTCTGCAGCAATACGGCTCGTGGAATTGTATCCTAGGGCCCCAAAACATGATGCAGAAAAGTCATATGCAGAACACTCTGTGTTCACTGCATTACTATCCACAATAGCCAGAATCTGGAAACAACTCAGTGCCCGAGAACAGTTGACTGGATAAAGAAACTGTGGTACATCTACACAATGGAATACTATGCAGCTGCCAGGAAAAATGAAGTCATGGAATTTGCTTATAACAGGATGAACATGGAGAGCATCCTGCCAAGTAAAATGAGTCAGAAGAGAGGGATAGACATAGAATGACTGCATTCATTTTGTGGATGTATATATATGTGTGTGTGTGTGTGTGTGTTTGTATATATATGTGTATATATATATATGTATATGACTTATACCCAAGAACAGTAGAAATGAGGGCCAGGAGGATTGGTCCATGGTTAGAAGCTTGCCACAAGTTAGGGGGTGAAAGAGCAGTTAGGATAGAGAAGGGACCACTATAGCAATCATAGTTGGAAATCATCACTCTGGATAAGAACTGAGTGCTGAAAAGAGGTAATGGGATATGCATGATAACCTTTTAGTACCTATACTGCAAAACATAATTCCCAAAAGAAAAGAGAGAGTAAGAGCATGAGAGAGAGAGAGGGAGAGAGGGAGGGAGAGAGAGAGAGGGTGGAAAGGAAGAAGGGAGGAAGGGAGGAAGGGAGGGAGGGAAGGAAAGTGCCTGCCCCAGAGGCAGGCTGGGGGTATGGATGAAAGGGAAACGGGGGAGGTTGGTGGTGGTAAATGTACACTGATGAAGGGACAGGTGTTGAAGCATTGTATGACTGAAACCCAATCATGAACAACTCTGTACCTATGTATCTGATGGTGATTCAGTTATAAAAAAAAAAAAGGAGCAATATTGGGTCTGGATTAGGGTATTAGCTGTGAAAGTGATTCAAAATTTCTTATAAAAGTTAGTATTTCTGGGGACTGGAGTGATAGTATAGCAGGTAGGGCATTTGCCTTGCATGTGGTGGTCCTGGGTTCAATCCCCGGCATCCCATATGGTCCCCCAAGCATCGCCAGGAGTAATTCCTGAGTGCAGATCCAGGAGTAACCCCTGAGCATTACCAGGTGTAACCCACAAAGCAAAAAAATAGGATTTCTTGTCTATTGAATGTGCAGAGAATCAAGTGTAATGCTAATACTTGGGCAACTGGATGGTAAGAACAGGAAGCTGGCAGGGGCAGAATGTTTATAGGGTAAGGTAGGGAAAAACTGAGATTTAGGCAGAGAAGTTTGAGCCAAGACATGGATTTGAGGGCCATTGGCAGAGATTGGATGAGCTCTTCATAGGTGTGAGTGGTGATAGAAAACGAGAGCCAGGGACTCAACCTCAGGGCTCCAGTGAAGAGGACAAATTAGAAAAATAAATGAGTAATGAATAAGGTAGATGTATTAGCAATGGTATTTGGTTGGCTGGAGGTGAAGGTTAACAATCTAGTGAGACAGAACAATAGATATACTGGTAAAAGGTCTTGAAGATCAAGCTCAGGATCTATATTTCTTAGATATCACACAGGAACATAAATTGACAAAAATAGGGCCGGAAGGCTGGAGCGATAGCACAGCGGGTAGGGTGTTTGTCTTGCATGTGGCTGGCCTGAGTTCAATTTCCAGCATCCCATATGGTCCCCCAAGCACCGCCAGGAGTAATTCCTGAGTGCATGAGCCAGGAGTAACCCCTATGAATTACTAGGTGTGACCCAAAAAGCAAAAATAAATAAATAAGATAAAATAAAATAGGGCTGGAGCGATAGTATGGTGGGTAGGGCAGTTGCCTTGCATGCTACCAATCTGGCCTTGATCACCGGAACCCCACAGGGTCACCCAAGTCCCATCAGGAATGAGTCCTGAGTGTGGTGCCAGGAGTAATCTCTGAGCACTGTGGATGTGATCCCAAAACAAAAAAATCGTCTAAAATAACTTCATGGTAACTTACACCATTGCGCTCCTCCTCTTCTTGATGTAAACGGAATCTTTTTTGGTTAAGAAAAAATTTCTAACATTCAAAATTAGAGATTTGCGTATCACTCTGTTATGAAATTTTGTAGAAGAGGCTGCTTCATTCTGAGATATGAAGAATAGAAAATTCTTTGTGTGTGTGTGTGTGTGTGTGTGTGTGCTGTATATTTTGGATCAATGGCATTTTATGGCAGCTTCCACAGAGGTACTCATGCTCGTAGGTCAGCATTACTTTCTTAGAATTGAGTTTTTCTCCTAAGATTTAAAGGAGATTATTATAAAGTAGGCTCAGATGCTTGACAGTGTTTCCTGAATACTGGTTCTAACCTCATTTTCTTTTCTTTTTTTTTCTTTTTCTGCTGAGTCAATCTATCTCACTTGTAAACCACTAATGAGAACTTTTCAATATTCCTTATGAAAGTCAAGACCAGTAGATTACAAATAAGATTGAAAAACTATTTTTGAAAATTTAAGGTGTAGTAAAAATGTACTAGGAAGGAAGATGTTAAAACCCAACAACATCCCAGAAGACAGAAAACATCAGAGACTGTAGCTTAGTTTTCTGTGACATACAGATCCAGGTGTGTCTTTCCATATTTGAAAAAAGACCTAGAGCATGCTACATCATTTTCACCGATATTTGTTGTTTTTTGTGGCAATTGGGCAATTGCTAGTTAAACTGGTACTTTAAACAAAAGATAGTTGGCATTTAATAACTTTCGAAACATTGCTTTAGACATTTTTGATCCCATTTTCTTTGTTGCCCTTTTTGATTTAACTCTCAACTCTTTCAGAACTGCAGCAGGAAATTTAGATTTAACCTCAAGAGTCAATGTTTTGTCTTGTGTCTCCTCTAATATAATACAGATGTTAGGATGGCTATATTTTACTTGAACCCTTATTGAATTTCTCCTTATTCCTTTCTCTTTTTAATGGGAAACAGTCTAACTCCAGTCCTCATTAAACTCAGACAATCTAAGATATAATGTTGAAGAGATATATTTAGGCTATTTGCTTAAGTTATAAATCCATAACCATTTCTCTATTGTAGCACTGTTGTCTCGTTGTTCATCGATTTGCTCCGAGCGGGCACCAGTAATGTCTCCATTGTGAGACTTGTTGTTACTGTTTTTGACATATCGAATATGCCACGGGTAGCTTGCCAAGCTCTGCCGTGTGGGCGAGATACTTTTGGCAGCTTGCTGGGCTCTCCGAGAGGGGCGGAGGAATCGAACCTGGGTCAGCTGTATGCAAGGCAAACACCCTACCAGCGGTGCTATCACTTGAGCCCCCATTTCTCTATTGGAAGAAAAAATATTTTTCCCTTGAAAAAGGCACTGAAATAAAACAAAAATATTATAGATTTAAATGGTGTTAGTTTAAGCATGGAGAAAACAAAAATCACCCTCCAAAATGCTCCTTAACCTAGAATGTGTGTCACTTCATTTCCTGGGAAATTTGTGACATGAATATGATGTTATTTTTTAACCCTCAACATTCTAAATTTATAGTCCCCGTTATTTCTGTCTTGAAAGCTTATTTTCCCAAAATTGTGCCATTCTGGAGAAAAATACAAACCATCTGAATGTGTTAGCAACTGTGAGATTGCCTGATTCAATTCTTTCTTTTTTTGATGGTGGGGGGGGGTCCACTTGGCAGTTCAGGCCTTCCTTCTAGTTCTGCACCCCTAGCGATGCTTGGGAACAATTGCAGTGCTAGGGATTGAACCTGGCTTGGCTGTGTGCCTGGCACACACCTTAACCCCTGGGCTAGCCTCTCCACCCCCGGGCTTCAGTTTGATGCTGCATATTCCCTCTCAAGTCAGTGGACAGTGGCAAACCAGGAAACCAGGACCCTTTGGCTAAAGTGTGGCATTTAGTGCTAAACCCATGGCCTGACCTTTTTTGGGGTGTCCAATTCATTTACAGGTTAAAACAATATACATAATAGGAATGTGTAATGAGAGCTTATTCATGATTCAAAGACTATTTCTTGGGCATCTCAGTGCCCTGACGTGCTTCAGTTTGTCTAGACATACCTACATGTCACAATTATGCTTAAACCCATTTTCAGTTTATTCAGTTACAGACTTCCTTACTGACTGTTAGAGGAAAATAAATACATACGCATGGCCTCACTGATCTGTGTATGGTGATATTTTCAATTAAGTATGAATATATTAATTGTACATAGTTAAATATACTAATTATTTTAATAACTATTATGATTGATTTTAGTTAGTGGAATTGGGCAATCAAAGCTGCCCAGAGATAGAATGGTGGTCTGTCCAAGGAGGGAGCGAGCTCTCGGTCACTGGGCTCTGGGGACAGGCCTGACTATATGCAGCCAGGTGGCCCCGTGGCCTGGAACCTTTTATAGAGCTCCATGCACCAGAACACTGGTCAGTCCTGCTGACTTATCACTCTGGGATGCTTTGATCAGTGCATTTGATCCAATCCTGTAAAACTGACAGTGTCTAGAGAGCTTGGCTATTAAATAGGCAGTTTGGAGTGATGTTCGCATCTGGTCCATTGTGTGCCAGTGAACCTGCTAATAATTACATGTGTACATTTGGCCAGTGTGTGTAGAATCAATTCTCTGGGGGAGGAACATGGAGTCATTCATTGTTTTGGCAGTGACATTTTCTTTGAAATTTAAATTTTCTATCATGTACTCATTAGAAATACTGGGCATCTGGTTAAAAATAAAAAGCAACCTGTGTTAGCTGGCACATCTAAAATAACACACGTATAAAAATATATCGGCAACAACACAGCTCCCCTGTTGGTAACTACTGTGAAAGTCAGAGATTTAGAATATCTGGTAAAGAACTGTTTTTATTTCTAGTAAGATAGTAAATTATTTCTATTGTTATCATTCTGTACAGTTTGCCATTTGGAATTGTAATAAATTTTATTTATTTATTTATTTTTTGCTTTTTGGGTGCTGTGCTATCCAGCCCCAATAAATTTTTTTTTTTTTTTTGCTTTTTGGGTCACACCCGGCAATGCACAGGGGTCAATTCCTGGCTCATGCACTCAGGAATTACCCCTGGCGGTGCTCAGGGGACCATATGGGATGCTGGGATTTGAACCCGGGTCGGCCGCGTGCAAGGCAAATGCCTTACCTGCTGTGCTATCACTCCAGCCCCCAGCCCCAATAAATTTTATTTATAAATGTTTAGTCTTGCCTGCCATTCTGTGGCATGCTTCTTGCTTTTATATAGACTTTGTATGTTTATATATATGTATGTATATATATATATATACATGCATACACACACACATATTGCTTTTTGGGTCACACCCGGCATTGCACAGGGGTTACTCCTGGCTCTGCACTCGGGAATTATTCCTGGCGGTGCTCGGGGAACCATATGGGATGCTGGGAATCAAACCCGGCTTGGCTGCGTGCAAGGCAAACGCCCTACCCGCCGTACTATCGCTCCAGCCCCAATGTTTATATTTAAAGTTCAGGCTTGAGAAGGTAAACTGGAAAGTACTTGAGGAAAGAAGGGGAGCCATGAATTCAGACTGATCTAGTTTGGAAATAGCTGTAACACTTACCACGTATGTCACATAGTGTCTAACTTCTTAGACTACGTGGAAAAAGATGCTGGGACTCCTGGAACTCGGCTGGGTTGTAGGTACTGTGATGAGAGGGAGTCATCTTTCCTAAGCAGAACCACAGTCTGCACGGGGTATAGGGGGAACAGAAGCAGAGAGGTAGCTGAAAGGCAGCATCTATGAAACATGTCCTCTTCTATATTATTGACTTGTATCTTGCCTGGTGGCTGCCTGGGGATCAAAGGTGGAAGGGGAGAGCAGCAAGGCAGCAAACCCCGGGGCATTCAATAGCCAGGAGCCTGGCAATCTTGAGAGGTAACAATTAACTCAAAGACTTACGCGTGACAAAGATGAAAACACAAAGACTTGGAGTTTCAGTACAGATGATCAATCCTCAGAACGGAAATTCCTAATGTAAAAAGCAGAATTTAAATCAGGAGACTTAAATGTTTACCTGCTAATGATTGCATACTGTTATGTAAATTTACTTATGGAGGGTCTAGTGAAACTGACTCTGAATATAGAGTCACTGATGTTCTAAATTATAATCAGTTTATCAAGGGATGACTGAGGGAAATTTTTATGAGTTTGGTTTAATTAAGGTGTCTTATAGAGTCAATAACAGCGTCAAAAGAACTTCCAGGTATGTGACTGGTTTTGTCTGCCATGTGGGGTCCATGAATCACATGAGGATGGGGGTGGGGGTTGGACCACTTCTGGCTCTGCACTCGGGAATCATTCCTGGCAGTGTTCAGGGCTTACTTCTGGCTTTGTGCTCACAGATCACTCCTGGCAGGCTCGGGGGACCATATGGGATACCAGAGATTGAACCCTGGGTTGGTCTCATGCAAGGCAAGTGCTGTATGTGCTGAAGTATTGCTGCAGTCCCCATAAGTCACTTCCCCTCCCCATCCCCCTTGGGAAGGTACTGAACTTGGGAGATATAGGATCAAGTTCATTGGTACTGGAGAATACTTGTCATTAGAATGAATTGTCAAACCACTCTAACTAGTAGGCAAGTGGCTCAGAATTGCAACAACTGTGCTCCCTGGGGCTGGAGGTAGATTAGAGGAGGGGCAGTCCTGGCTAGGCCATTGGGATGCAGAGCACAGAGCCAGATGAGACTAAGAGACAGCATCCAGTCCCGACCATTACTCGGGAGGCAATCAGGCTTGGAATGCTTCACTGCCCCTTCATCAGTCACCTCTTGGAAAGGCCAGGACCTGGTCTGCTAACTCCAATGCAAATCTCTGGTTCAAAACTGGGTATAAAGCCATGTTCTCTTGCATTTAGTGATAACCATTCAGAATCTTAAAAAAATAGAAAAGACTCCAAAAACTTTTGTTTTATATGGTACTTATCTTATTAGAAACTAAACGCTTAAGCAAGCTTCCAGACCAGAAGAAGGAGCAGACCAGGGAGAAAAACTGGAAACGAGGCTCATGTAGGTATCTACAAATGAAAGACTGAGGAAGGGAGCTCACCGGGAGGCCCTGGGCAAGGGCAGACAGCCTAGCTAACTTGAGAGCTCTATGCGACCAACTTTTTTGTGTTACACAAAAATGTCTTTAGACCAATGTACTGGGCAAAGGATGAGATCACAGTCCTGAGGAGAGCTCAGTGGGTGCATGCCTCCAAGCAAGTGTCAGACCCGTGAGGCAGAGTTGAATCCCTCCCCAGCAGCACCCTCACTTAGCTGTTTGGGGTCCCCGAGACCCCAGTGAAATGTGTGATGTCTTATGCATGGCAGTCAGATGGGTTCCACAGTCAAGTCTGGGACCCCCAGCAAAACCTGCAACCAGGTGAGTGAACATCACAACCAGGAGGATGCAACCCCCAGAGGAATGGCAGCAACACAGGGGAGTAAAAAGAAACCAAAGATGAGCTCAGTGGGGAACGCTTCTCCGAACCCCCGCATTCAGGACTTGCAGAGCTTATTGTTCTGCATAGGAAGAGTGGGGTCCAGGAAGTGCCCACGCACCCCACGAGAAAATGGAGCTGGGGGCTGGGCTGTCTGTGCCCGACTCTACTGTTCCTCAATAGTCTCAAGAGGAAGGAGTTATGGTCGTTAAAAGCAGATGGCTGGGAGTTGAAACAGCCCAGGGTTTGTTCTAACTCATTTGAAGCTTTACCATCGAATGACTAACAGCTATATTGATTCCATATTCCCTGTTATCTGTGTTTGCTAATTGACAATACAGTAGTGCATTAATGCATGCCTACTCTTTAATTTTGGCTTTGTTCTTTAAGTGTCAGAAATCAATAGGGACAAGTGCATCTTACTGGAGTGACTCATGAGATGATCTTGGTTTCTAGTTCCATTCCATTAAATGATGAATTTGAATAATTTGAATACAAAGACGTTATTGAAGGGAATAATTTCATGTCCTCATATCAGAGCCAAATGAGCAAAACATTCAGGAATAGATCAGATTTCTTCCAAATCAGAAAAAGTCACATTTCTCTATAATTTTCTCATTCTGGATCCCATTTATATTTTTTGTGGAGGCTGAGTGGTTACCATAGCAATTCCTTTCTCTGCTCTGATCCTTGGATTTAAATGACTTCTTCATCAGAGAAAGTAAATAGCTATTCAAGTTCAATTATTTCCTTTCAAATAATTTCGGACCAGAATATATTTTTAACCTCCACCTCTTTACCCTAATGGTTTTTCAACCTCTGAATTATAGGATTTCTTAGGATTCCATTTTCATGCACCAGGATCTAGTCACATAAACAGAGGAGTTGAAGTAGTTCTAGAAGTTACTCTCCCTTCCTTTGCCTTTAGTATTTTCTGGGTTTGAGGACATTGGGTACTTCACAAGTGATCCTGATAAAACACCAAAAGTCTTTGCTGGGTTTCCCCATCTTTTGTTTCTCCCATCTTTTAAATTTTCTTTTGTCTATTTTTAGCAAAAATTTCCCTGTAGTTTTCTTATATTGGTTTAACCCTACTGCTCAAATTTATTTGAAGCTGACAGTGACATGATTCTTGTCAAATCCCTCAACTTCTCAGAACTTATATTTGTGTCTTTTCGATGACTTTGATGTTGCCAAGTACTCAGCCCGCCTTGAAGCTGATTCTCTATTTTTGTTTTGTTTTGTCTCCACACTTCTCCCACCCTATCTTTTCTTTCATTTCCCCACCCATGCTCAGGCTCTGATCTACTGAGAAACAGCATTCCCCACACAACCTCAAAGAGGTTCTGCCATTAAACAAATTTTGGGGGCCACACCTGGCAATACTCAGGGATTACTCTTCGTTCTGCACTCAGGAATCACTCTTGGGAGTGATACAGGTCATTTGGGTGCTGGGGATCAAACCCAGGCAAGCACCTTACCTGACCCAAAGAGGTTCTGCCTTGAACAGCTCATTTCTCAATATACAGCTCCAGCTCCGCTGACAATAGAGAGGGTTAACTCTTAAACCTGGACCATGGGTGCTGACCGCTAACCTGCATGCAGTTCTGTCTCTGAGTGGAGCCTGAGACAGTGCAGAATGTCTCTGCTTTTGCGACCTGCCCTCGCCATTGTTTTCATTATCATTTTCTCCCAGGTTCAGCCTGAATATCCTCAAATACCCAAGGCACTGCTCTGCTGCCCTTGCCTGGCTCAAAAACCTTTGAATCTTAGGCTCATTTATGTCTTATTTCCAATATTCAGTTTCCTATAAATGCTCACTGTGAATTACTTCTCAATACTTTCCTAATCCTAGTCTTTGATTTTTACTGTGCCTTTCTGATTTACAGATGAAATAATGGGCTGTAGAGTCCACCGTGGCTTTCTTTCTTGGTTACGCCAGCACTTACTTTGCTCACTTGAACGTTAAGTGAAAACTATGGGTCTGTAGCAATGATATACACTAACTGATCTTGGGCACTATTTAGACTTTCAAAAATATTGAAGACTCCACAAGAATATTTTAATATAGATTATAATGGATGTATTATCATATTTAAGACTAAAATGAATAAATTACAATATTGACTTAACAAGCAGTAATCACATATTATATTTGAAGAATGTTTTGGGGGGATTTTATTGGGCTACACCTGGCTGTTCTGAGGGCTAGCTTCTGGCTGTTCTCAGGAAGCATTCTTGGTGTTGCTTGGGGGACCATTCTTTCTTTTATTGAGTAATCATAGTGATATTGCTTTATGTTCAAAGCTGCTAGATGCAGTTAAATTTATAGATAAATAGTCCCATCCCTGAAGTATTACCCTAATACTAATCACTAGTCATCACAGTTTAATGTGTTAAAAGACCTTAGGCTCCCCAGAGAACCTTATGGGGATGCAGGACAAAGTGCTTCTCTCTGTTAAGACACCGTTAGGTATAAGATCAGTGATCCCCAGTCCCTTTCTGAGAAAAGACCATTTTAGAGTCAATCTATAGGTCTGATCTGTGTTTAGTGATGAACAGAAAGCTTATAACTTACCATTTAACAATGCAAGTTTTCATTCTTCTAGAGACAATATAAATCTGGAGAATGAAGTGGGTAGTGGTGGATGAATTGTGGGGAGAAGAGAGGAAGAAATTTAGAACTAGGGATGGAAATGGTGGTGGTATACAAAAAGGAGCAGTAGTATAAGAGAAAGAGAATTTCCTTTTCAGACTACCCTTGAGTTCAGACACTGATTAAGGGAAATAATTACACTCCACCACCACTACTGTTTCCACTAATATTATTATTACTACTACCACCACAGCTACTAATGAAAGCAGTCACCAATGCATCAAGTACTATGTGGTCAGGCACAGTGCTAAACTCTTTGCATGTATTATTTTGTTAAATCTTCAAAACAACCTTCTGGAGTGACATATTGAATTCATTTGTATGTTCTGTGCCTTCCACGTATGGGTGCTAGATTAGGGTGCTGAACCAGGCAGAATAAGCCACATGCATGGAGTTCAGAAGGCTGAGAAATTAGCCAGATCATGGCACAAATTTATATAAATAGTTAAACACTGTGCTGAAGGCTAACGTACTTAGGATATGCTATGCGTGGGCAAACAACAGGGCGACTGCTAGTATCCCTATAAAGGACATTTCAGTAAATAACCCAACAGCTTACCAGATTTCAAAGATTGTGTCCTTCTTGGTTGTGTTGGTAAGTGAAACGCTTACATGTGGTGGTTTCAGGTAATGGATCACCTGCAAGGCTCCCATCCTCTGTCTTCACCCAAAGCCTGCCGTGATGCTGGGACTCAGTGGGCCACTGGGAACTAGGGCAGGGGCACGGGTGAAGGAGGTGATGTCAAGACTTACCCTGGGGATGAAAGGTGGAGAGTGGATTTCTGTGTTGAGAGAAAATGGCAAGGTCAGTAAAAGGCGTGTTTTAAATGACCCTTGAGTTGGTTTCACAAACATTCCACTGAAGCAGTCTATCCACAGGAAGCATTTCCTGTCAACTTCCCATTGGACACAGGCCAGGTTTTGTAGTCTTCAGTAAAAGGAAGGCGTTTCAGGAGGAGGAAGTGCGGGGGAGAGAGCAGGACAGGAAGAAGAGGAAATTTTTATAGATAACAGACTTTGATGAACCTCCCTTCACCAGTGCTGCTCTCGTTCCCCCGGTGGGTGCTGGTTTCTGACTCAGGGCACTCACCGAGGGCGGGAAAATGAGTGATGGCGCAGGAGAGCCCCTTCCTGGCCTCCATTTCTCCTGACCTCTGAGCTCCCGCTTCTCTGCAGTTACGAGGCTTCTGGAACAGCTGGAGAAATGGACGTTCCCCAGGTTTACAGTGTCATAGACTGTGTCATGTCCACTGCCGAGCACACTGTAAATAGACATGCTTCACTTTCTTTAAAGGAGGGACTAAAAGAAATGAAAATTGGCCAGAGACGGACGGTGGGGCAATGTTCTTATTGGGGCGGGGGGGGGACACTGGAATTTAATATTGGATGTAAAAGGAAGCTTTTTCACTGCCTGGAGGGACACCCTCGGTGGCTGGTCGGTTAGGTATGCCCCCTGGCAAACGGTAGCTGAGGCGCTAGAGGAAAGCAGAACAAAATGGAGATCCTTAACTAGTCTGTGCTGAGAATCCCTTGAAGCTGATTCATCCTGATCTCAAGTCAATAGTAACAAGTGGGGCAGGAGAGATGGTACACAGCTCATGTAGAGCATTTTCCTTGCATGCAGCCAACCTGGGTTTAATCCCTGAGCACTGCAATGAGTGAGCCCTGAACACAGAGCCAAGAGGATGCTCTGACAAAAAGTAACACGTAAATTAGATCCCAAGTTAAGGTGACATTTTGATTCATATTTTGAATACCTATTGCATGCTGGGAAGCAGCCTGGAAAATATGGGCTTCTCTTTCCTCTCCACCCAGCTGCTTCCCCTTCCTCTTCCTCTTCCTCTTCTTCTTCCTCTCCTTCTCCTTCTCCTTCTCCTCTTCCTTCTTCTTCTTCTCCTTCTCCTCTTCCTCCTTCTTCTCCTCCTCCTCCTCCTTCTTTCTTCTTCCTCCTCCTCCTCTTCCTCCTCCTCCTCTTCTTCTTCCTCTTCTTCTTTTTTTTTTTTGCTTTTTGGGGAACACCCAGTGATTCACAGGGGTTACTCCTGGCTCTGTGCTCAGGAATCACTCCTGGAGATGCTTGGGGGACCATATGGGATGCTGGGGATCGAACCCAGGTTAGCCACGGGCAAGGCAAATGCCCTCCCCACTTTACTATTGCTCCAGCCGCCCCCCCACCTAGCTTCTAAGGTAGGAAAGACAGTCCCACTTCAGAGAACTGTTCCTTTCCCCCTTTTTGACTGTGCTATTTACTGAGAATCAAATATCTGTGGGGAGAGGCTACAACTAGCAGTGCTCAAGGGTTACTCCTGGCTCTGTGTTCAGGATCACTTCTTGTGGTTCTGGTGGTGGTGGTGGGTAGGGGGAACTCTATGTCATGCAGGGGATGAAATTGGGGCCGGCTGTGTGCAAGCACACTCCTAACCTTAGTACTATCTCTGCAGCCTCATGAATCAGAATTTTGAAGGACCAGTAGGGATCTCAAAAACCAAGTTATGTGAATCAGTTTTATGTTTTTTTATTTTATGAGACTAAATGAAAGGAAGTGATGTGTCCAATTATTTTTAAATCTATCCCAGCAAATGAGTAACTTAAATCTCATTCTTTATAAAGGATGCATCACAAATCACAAAATAAAACCTGCCCAGGGGATGGGTGGGCTGTCATTCCCTGGCGGAGGGAATGAGGCTCTGGCAAGGGTGTGGTATTGGAGCATTGTATACACGGAGTCCTGTGTCACTATAAACCGTATTGCAAATCACGGTGCCTCAAATAGAAAAACCAACCTGTCCTTTACCGCCAACCACATCACTCCCATTATCTGTTGCAATGTAACAAGTCATTCTCCATGGAGTGACTTGAACCAGCTGATCATTACTCCCCTGGTGTTTCCATGGGTTGGCGGGGCAGTTCCTGCCAGGTACTGTCCTATGGTCACTGTCGGGTGCTCAGCACTCAGCAATATTACAGGTGCTGGGCTCCAGGCCAATTCCTTGGTGCTGGTAGCTCAGTGATGGCTGGGAGCATAGCCCGGCTTGGAAGCTCCTGTCTTTCCTGCGAACACAGGCAAGTTCTTCCTCTCCAGGGCCTCCTCTCAAGAGGTCCTCTGAGGTTTAAGCTACTCTGATTTCCTTTGACAGTGCACTGCCCTGTGTCCCCACCCAAAGGGACCCACCAGGCATCAGCAAAAGTGAAGTGAAACAGACCCCACAAAAACCAGCAGGTGCTTCTGGATGGCAGGAAGTGGCAGGTACTTGCTCTGGATTGGAGCACACAGGCCCATTTTCGCCCCGGGGAGGGGGGTGCTTTCTTTTGTTCTTGCAGTTCATCTTCCATCTCAGAGCAATGGCTTATGTCAGGCATTGGCTGGCCAGGCCCCTCCACCTTCAATCCCACCAGGCCTGTGGCTGATGGTTAGGAAAGGCCCGGGCTACTCAGGTGCTGAACCTCTAACTGGGGTCCCTCTCCCTGCTCCATTCTCTCCTGAAACCGAGGCTGCAGGGCGGCGAGCCTGTGGTCCCACCATTCCCCTGGACCCCTTCGCTGAGTCCCATTGCTGGGTGTGTGAGGCCCCAAAGCAGGCTCCTCAGAAGCCGTGACAAGCTGTAGCTAACAGCTAACGAGGCCTCAGTTTCTGTTTCCCCGGAGCAAGACTTGCAGTTTCTGGTAAACTCCCAACTGAGTAATTCACCTAGATAAGAAACTGGGCAGTTGGATCTGGCCGATCATGTGGGCACTTTTCCACACTTCTTGGAAAAATCCCCAAACCGTTACTGGTACCTGCTGTATTAGCATTATTAGACCACTGTTGTAATAGGGCAATGCTAAAAATAGGTCAGTATAGAAGCCGCTTCTTAACTGTACCCTATATAAGCTTGGGATTTGGAGTTGGGTCCTTGTCCTGACTCCACTGTGTTGGATGAGACTTGGACCCGAGCTCGCGCTAGCGCTGGATCGGGCTGGTAATAAAGTTCCTTTGCTTTTGCGTTATTGTGTGTGGAACTGGATCTCTCCGCAATTGGGGATCTGAAACTCGGGCACAACCGGTGTTTACTGAGTCTCCCTGGGGTGAGATCCAGTCATCCCAGAGATATTTGCACATACAACCTGGCAGTTCTTTTTCACTAAACCTCACACGATGCCATGAAGGTGAGTCCCGAGAAACCTACAGGATGAGCGTGTTACTTTCTTCACTGAGATGCTGTGAAGATCAGGCTCTCCCCAGCATTTAATTTCTTCCTAGGAGGAGCCAGTGAGAAGTTTCCCAAAGGCCTAAGTATTTGTCTTCCTCAGCACCGTGTTGCTTCCAGTCTATGGGCACTGTACATGGGCACTCACCACTGGTCTGTGGACGGAGTTGTTCTGCCGGTGTGGGAAGGCAGAAGAGCATTGCTGTGAAGAGTTAAGAGAGCTTCTTACTCTGTGGTGCTGATATGGAAGCTTGGAGGTGATTTATTTTTTTTTCTTGGTCCTAAGAAAGGCTAGAACTTAGAAGTTGGGTCAAACTATGTCTCTGGCTTTTTCTTTTCCTTTTTCTTTACTCTGGACCCTGACTTTTCCTTCACTCAGATTCCTTTAATTGTATGTAAATATACACATTAAAAAAATATGTCAGGGGCTGGAGTGGTAGCACAGTGGGTAGGGCATTTGCCTTGCACACGGCCGACCAGTGTTTGATTCCTCCGCCCCTCTCAGAGAGCTCGGCAAGCTACCGAGAGTATTGCGTCCACACGGCAGAGCCTGGCAAGCTACCCGTGGCATATTGGATATGCCAAAAACAGTAACAATAAGTCTCACAATGAGAGACATTACTGGTGCCCGCTCGAGCAAATCGATGAGCAACAGGATGGCAGTGACAGTATGTTAATATACACATTTAAAAAAATATGTCAGGGGTTGGAGTGGTAGCACAGTGGGTAGGGCGTTTGCCTTGCACTCGGCCGACTTGGGTTCGGTTCCCAGCATCCCATATAGTCTCCTGAGCACTGCCAGGAATGATTCCTGAGTGCAAAGCCAGGAATAACCCCTGAGCATCGCCAGGTGTGACCCAAAAAGCAAAAAACAAAACAAAACAAAAAACAAAAAAAAATATGTCAACTGCTTCAGCCCAAGGATCAAGGCAGTTTGGATCTAGAAAGCTATTTCCATAGCATTCCTTTAGAGCAGGACTGCTAAAAAAAAACCTTTTTTTTTAATACAACAGTGGATATATTAAAGAGGCATACAAATCAAATATTTACTAACAATAAATCATACATGTACTTTGCAGATTCCTAAGCTGTGCTCAGGGGGCCCAGGGGGATCTCCTGGTGAAACCAAGCCAACTAGATTGCCAGTTCAATGCAATTCGGTTCAATGCAGGGTGAGTTGCAACTTGGTCATGCAGTGCTGGGGCCAATCCAGGTCACCCCAGCAGCGCTCAGGGGACCAGGTGGTGCCAGCTGAGGTTTTCTTCAAGGGAGGAATGTGCATAATCCCTCTATATCTCACTGGCCACAGACACTTATTTTAAAATAAAAATTTCATCATCCCCAATCAGTTTCACAGTCTATAACATGTGGAGTTTGAGTAACTGGGGCACAGTGACATGGTATTTTAGGAATGAGACTTACTAGTAATGGTTGTGTTTTGCCCTAATGGGTGCATAGCTTTATCTTTTTCATGATTTCCAATGACTTAAAAAATACTTTTATTGAGGTAGCAATGGTTGACGTCATTGTTTCAAAACTGTGTTCTCATGTCTTTCTGGGGGTTCTCATGCTGTACCCCTTGCCAAACAAGCAACATCTCTCTCTTCATCTCCCTGACCCTTCCAGTCTTTGTCCCCTCTGTCCTCTCCAAATTCAGCCACCAAATCAGAGGGCTAGTTTTGGATTGCTTTGGTCTGTTCCCTTGCTGTTTCCTTCTTTCTCACCTATGAGATTTATCACCCAGTGTTTGTCTTTCTCATCTGGTTTATATCACTTTGCATGACTATCTCCAGTTCCGTGTTGCTACAAAAGGTAAAATTTTATCTTTCTTTACTGCTGAATATTATTCTGAAATATCATTCCGTGTGTACGTATTGCTGGACTGGAGCGATAGCACAGCGGGTAGGGAGTTTGCCTTGCACACGGCCAACCTGGGTTCAATTCCTCCGTCCCTCTTGGAGAGCCTGGCAAGCTACTGAGAGTATCCCGCCTGCATGGCAGAGCCTGGCAAACTACCCGTGGCGAATATGAAAACCATATTCAATATGCCAAAAACAGTAACAAGACTCACAATGGAGACGTTACTGGTACCTGCTCAAGCAAATCGAAGAACAACGGGATTACAGTGCTATAGTTCTATAGTGTACATATATATACAGCGGAGTAGAACTGCTCATGTGATTTTGGTCTTTAGATCACACCTGGCTGTGCTCAGGGATCACTCCTGGCAGGGCTCTGGGGTATTATATGTGATGCTGGGAAATTAATCTGGAATGGCTGCCTGCAAGGCAGTAGAAATGCAGGTACAAATGCAATACCTGTTGTAATCTTTCTACTGCTACATCCATATTTTTTTAGTCCATGGGTCTGGGTGTGTTTTGAATTTAAAGAGACCGTATGTGGTATTTTCTCCTATTTCTTATTGGGGGCAACAGTTAACACTGACAGCACACAGCTCTCCAGTAAAGAAACAGGCCAACAACACAGACTTTTCTCCTCGCGAAGCAGTGACCATTTCCTTCTCTGGTTTCAAAAATCTGGGGGTGGTTTTCCAAAATACCTGTTGGTTCTCAGGGCTTACTACTGGTTCTGTGCTCAGGAATCACTTCTGGCAGATTTGGAGGATCACACGGGATGTTGGGGGAATGAACTCAGATTAGCTATGCACAAGGCAAGCATTCTGTCCACCATACTATCTCTCCAGGCCCAAACGGACCAAATATTTGACCAAGAACCATCAATAGATGAGGTACCAGGTGCTGCAGGCTTGTCCTGTGCCAGGAGATGGCCTCAGTGTCATCTCTTTGCTGGCCCGCACTCACCACTCACTCACCCACCTCCTATCAGCCTTTGGCATCCCCTGGAGCCTCGGTTCTGTTCTAGCTCCCGCTCAGGTATGTTACTGGACCAATGCCATGATCGAGTCCCTCACCCCATCTAGTCTTTCACCAAGCTACTGTCAAAATAGGAACAAGTGAATTGAAGGAGACTTTTAATTTAAAAAGTACCCAGTGAGGGGGCCGGGGATATGGTTCCGTGGCAGAGCACTATTAGAGAGCCTGGTGCCTGACCCCCACCTCCCCACCCCACAATCTTATGAGATGAGGGTCCATCTCTCATACTGTGGCTCCCTTTGCCATTATTTCCATTTTCTTCCTGTGGAAACAAAATTGTATACTGGCTCCCACTGAAGAGGGGTAAACTAAGGAAATTAGGAGTTTGAAGAATCCATAGCAAAGCTCTGGCAGCTATAACTACTCAATATCCTTCCTGTTGACCTCTAGGGGAAATTTGCACATAAATTCACTGCCTTCTGCAGTGAAGTCACTGAAGAAAATGAACAAGGCATTTCATAGCCACCTGGTTACCAGTCTGGGTAACAGACCAGCATTGTGAAGTACGTTAGATCATGGCAATAATTCTCTTCTTGGAGTTAAATGAGACTATTTCATAACGTTATGTGTTGAGAGTATAGCTGTGTGGCCCAAGGTAACATTTTCAAATTGTATGTTAACTGGCTATTCTAAGTGTTGCCAAATCAAGTGTATTTGTGGCCTCATTTAAATACTCCGGGGCTAACAAAATTGTGTGTTCTAACGAGATTATCCACACTGAGAAGTTCTTGTTTAGTGAAAATTAAAAGTTGAATTTGTGCTGCAGACACAACCACATCAAGTTAATTTCCAACACTATTCCCGGAGCAGAAATATTACACTTAGCCCTTTTAGATCTACTGTTGCTATGACAATCACGGAAGCTAGTCCAGGGCTTAGGGTGCATGACCTGAGTTTGACCTGTGACCCTAACTAGCCTCCTGACCACCTCAGGGGTGGCCCTGGAGGCCCCTGGCATGTCAGGGGCTGGGCAGCACCTCATCCCCTGTACTGAATTGCTGGCCTAGTGTCCCGATTGCCAGGAGTAGCTCCTAAGCTTCCTGAGCACTGCTTGGGAGTCTCTCTGCCAAACAAACTATTTTAAGAGAACTAGAATGCCTTGGAAACTGGTGGAATTCTTAGCCATGTCTGGTTAGCATTTTGTGACATGGATTTCAGAACATTCTCTCAATAACTGAGAGTATAAAACTCACATTTTCCTGCCTTTTAAACCCTCGGGTAACTGGCCTAAGCTTACCATACAGGGAGGTCCCAGAGACGCTCTAGAACACAGGCTGTGGAAAACTCACATTTTAGCTGATTTTTTTCTGAATGAGTATTAAAAATGGTAAATAATTTGTTCCACTGGTAGATCACATTTCTATATAATAAACAGATCGGATTGGAAGTGTGCATCCTAGTAGTAACTGAATATGTGGCACATTTAAATTCTGAATACGTTTGTGACTGTTCATTACTTCTCTAATTTCTAAACGCTCATTTAAGCTGTCAGATTTGAGCAAAACATTTTGGTGATTAAGACAAAAGTTCCTTACAATTTTATTGAATAGATAACCTTTAAGGGCCAAAAGACACTACTGTATAAAGATGTAAGAAATATTTGACATGTAGGAGAAAATGGATCCTTAACTTTTTATTTTCTGAAAAAACAAAAAAAAACATTTAGATACTGGTTAGTATTTGCTTAATATTATAAATTTAAAGGGATGTACTATTTTATTACCCTGGAAAAAATTTAAATTTGCACTTAGTTTTGTTGACATGCTGACAAAAAACCAAAACAATTAACAAAAATAAATCAACGCTTGGCATGCAAGAAGGGTGCAACATTTTCTTTTGGTTTAGTAGGGCTGGAGTGATAGTACAAAGGGTAGGGCGTTTGCCTTGCACGCAGCTGACCCGGGTTTAATCCCAAGCCTCCCATATGGTCCCCCAAGCACTGTCAGGAGTAATTCCTGCATGCATGAGCCAGGCATAACCCCTGTGCATCGGTGGATGTGACTCAAAAAGCATAAAACAAAAACAAGAAACAAAAAAAATAACCAAACAAACAAAAACAAAGGCATTTAGTTTTGGCTGAGCCTTCCATTTTTGTTAGTCCTGAACCCTATGTAGGAGGTGGTCAGGCCTTGGCAAATGCACCTTCTATCTCAGTCCTAGCTATATGAAACATGGAGTCCAGGTCAGAATTTGTGGGTGGGTCGGTGGGGGAGTCTGTCCTGGGGCAGTCTTGTGATTGAAGTCATAGCGACAGCTCAGGGCCCTCGGGCGTTCAGCAAGCTCTGTGCTCGGCCTTTCCCTAGGCCGTGAAGCCGGAGCTCTGTGAAAGGAAGACTTTCTCATGAATTCCTTCTCCAAGCAGCAGGAGTTGGGAGCCACACTCCCACTCCCACTGGTGTTGGAAACACTGCATGAGCTGAGACTGGGTTAAGACAGTGGCTGGCCCACCAGAGGAGCTGTGTTCCTGCAGTTAAGACTAATAGGAAAGGCCAGAGTTATGTCGAGGAACCGGCATTTTATAACTCATACTTTGTGAAATTCAATGAGCTTTCACCCCCATTCTCAGAGACAATCTCAGACAGACTAGAATGGAATGAGCATATTTTTTTCTCCATCATGGAATGCCCACCCCAAGACCACCAGTGGGCCCTTCAAACGTGCAAGGGATCACATGTTTTTTTTTTTTTTTTTTGCTTTTTGGGTCACACCCAGCGATGCTCAGGGGTTACTCCTGGCTCTGCACTCAGGAATTACTCCTGGCGGTGCTTGGGGGACCATATGGGATGCCGGGGATCGAACCCGGGTCGGCCGCGTGCAAGGCAAACGCCCTACCCGCTGTGCTATTGCTCCGGCCCCCACATGTAGTCTTGACTGGGCACAAGCCTCTAAGTGTATGACCCAGTGTGTAAAACCCCAGTGGATGAATTAAATGGACATGCATGAGTCACGTGTGAGCACGAGATTTCACCAACTAGGGAGGAAGCCACAGACTTCTGCCCCCACGCACCTTGTGGAGCCAGGAGCTGCGCTGAAGATCAGTCTTCCCCTTCCCTGCTACCTAGCAGCTCTTTCAAGTTGCCCCACGGCAAGTAAATCAAGTTATCAGAGGAGCGTCCAGAAACAAAAGTGGCCTCTAGGTGGTGCTTGGAAGCAGCTCAAGGAGGCAGAAAGGAGGGCATGTGCCCGCAGGTGCTGGTGGCCACAGTAGCTCGGGTTTCCAACAGGGTTCGATCCTTCACTCCTTCCCTTCGCACTAGGCACTGGACCCCACACATCCCTTGTGTTTATAAGCCACCGCTGCAACTGGACTCAACAAAGCAGAGGTGGGGGAAGCAACCCAAGGGCCTCTGCCTACTCACTAGAGGTCACTCTGCGGGGCTCTTACTTAAACATATTTTTCTGCTTCTCCCAATTTTCTATTTGGCCAGTGCTGTCTCTCCCAGATGGGGTAGGCTGGTGCTGCGGGCGCTAGGATTTTGTTCGCTTTTAAGTGCAATGCTTCCTAAGGGAACAGCTCCTCTCTGTTTTATTGTGATTATTTTTTGTACTGGGCTGGAGTGATAGCACAGCGGTAGGGCATTTGCCTTGCATGCAGTTGACCCGGGTTTGATTCCTTCGCCCCTCTCGGAGAGCCCGGCAAGCTACCGAGAGTATCCTGCCCGCACGGCAGAGCCTGGCAAGCTATCCGTAGTGTATTCAACATGCCAAAAACAGTAACAAACAAGTCTCACAATGGAGACATTACTGGTGCCCGCTTGAGCAAATCGATGAGCAATGAGATGACAGTGATAGTCATTTTTTTGTACTGCCGTGGATCAAACAGAGTCTCACACAGACGATATCGTTCTGCTACTGAGTCACGTCTTAATCTACTTTGGTGAAGTTTTAAAGGGGGTATGGCAGCTGCTGCATTTGATATCAAGTGTAATTTCGGTAATCTGCAATCTCAGTGAAGCATTTGCCATCAATAAAAATAAAGGACTCCCCCCCACCCCCCTGCCCCCACATACACCCGGTGTAAATCCTCAGAAAACATGGGCAGATGTATGGTTTCACCTTCACAGCCTATTCGTAGACTCATACTCACGCCAAAGGAAGTCTGCGGCATAAAGAATGTAAGAATCCAGAGACCCAAGCCACTTTTAACAGATACTTTTTTTTATTAAATATGTAAAAAGATAAACGCAAGTCAAGTTATTCACATATTCAGAGACAAAAAACTATTCTACCATGCGACACTAGGTGGGTGGTGTAAAATGACTGTGATACATCTGAATAGGACTTTTTCATCTATGTCTTACTTATCTATATTTATAATTAACAATACATGTTTACATTCCTTTCAGTTTACATTTAATATATAACAAAAGCTTTATGGTGTACTATTTAGTAAAAGTAATCTGAATGCATATTAAACCTTAACGGAATCATGGAAATACTCACCAGGGAGGGGAGTTCTTAAGTTTCCTTCTGGAGTTTACTTCTCTCGGTCAACTGGGTGGTTTTATTTATTTATTTATTTTCTGCTTAAAAAGAGGCGGGCTCTCTCTTTGCCCCCTGCTTCAATCACTTCCTCTCAATGGGGGCGTGGAAGCGCTATGCCCAGCCGTGCCGGCAGGAGGGACGGGAAGGAAGCCTGGCTTCTGACAGGGAGGAGCAGGACTCACTCCAAGGACACTTCTGGGGCCAGCCCAAGGATGTGTGATGGGCAGGGGGCCTGGAGAAAAGCACATCCCAGATGCCAGGATGAAGGATGGGGTACCGGCGCCAGGAAGGAAGGACGGCCCTGGGAAAGGAGATGGTCTGCACAGAAGCCGCGCTGAGACCAAGGGGAAAGACTGGGCCAGTCGGCGGGGCCCGACTCCCCGAGGCAACAGCAGGTCGCCTGGGTCCTGTACTATGGAAGATGTCTCAGAGAGGGGCAGAGAGGAATCGAGGGCAATGCCCTAAGTAAATGAATCGGACGCCCCAAGACTTCAGAAAGGAGAGTGAGGTCCAGTGACGGGAACATTCTTTCTGCAGGCTGAGATATCTGGCTGGGAGGTTTGCAGCTGAGGTGGGGGACCAGAGGCGGGAGCGGTGGTAGGTCACTGGGGAGGCCTATGAAAGGGACACGGTGCCCAGTAGTTTCTGGAGAACCTGGGATCTGCTCTCCATTCAAGAGTCCCTTGAGACCGGAGTCAGGGCTGTGAGCCACCTGGCACCAGAATCACGAAGAGGTTCAGAGCAGGCTGAGAGCCGCCTTGGAGCCACGAAAGCATCCTTTGCGTGGAATTAAGTCTTTGTGCCTCTTTGGAAGAGCTACTTCTAAAAAAAGGCGAACCAGTGAGTGCCACTAGCTCTGGGGAAGACTTGGGAAAGCACGAGGCTATGTATAGCACAACCACTCCCCGTAACCAGGAGCGGGAGGATGTCACTGCCGAGAGCCAGGCTTGCCAGCCTGAGAGAAACGAGCTGCCGCGGGAGCCCAGAGCAAGCAGGAGAGAGAAGAAAGGGAAACGAAACACCACGGAACATCTGTCCAATTCTGCACAGAGCGCTGCAATCACCTCAAAAACACAAGCAATCTCTTTCACATGTGACTCAATAAATACCCCTTTGCTGCAAAGATATAGTTTGAGAAGACGTCTATCGGTGGCAAGCTTTCGGATGTGAGAATTTAAGACTCCACACTTCATCGATTAATAAAGAAAGGTCAAAGCTTTAGGATACATAATTCAGAAATTTATTTTCAGCTTCTGGTGAAGGGGAATGAGGGGATGGAGGGGACAGGTGGGCATACTTGTTTTCTTGTTTTTGTGGCACCTGCTAAGTCCAATAACAAGTGAAAGTAAATCTCAAGTTAGAAACCAAGTGAAACGGATGATCCAGGGAGGGGACCCTCTGTCAAAGTGGGGTGGGGGGGGGCGGGGAGTGAGGGACAAGATTTGGAAAAGTACTAAGGAAATGTGCAAATATTAAGTAAAAAAAAAAAAAGGAATGCTTTAAATTCATTTGTGTTGTTTTTAGATTGCCAGGGCGGAGCCAATAGGGCGGGCCCACAGGGCTGGGGGAGAGAATCCTAACTTGCCTGCCCTGGCATTCCAGGGCCAGTACGGACTTCAGAGGTGCCACGGGGCAAGGTGCCTATTAATGGGGCTCCCCAAGGGGCCTGGCAGGAGGCGGCCCTGAAGCCTCAGTCCGTGTCCCCAGATGGGAGGATGGCGGGATGGGGGCTGAAACCCTCATAGGGAGGGGGACCCAGGCAGGAGGGCCTGGCTCGGGGCAGCGCCCCCTGCTGGACTGCAGAGGAGCGATGCCAGCTTCTTGGGGAGAGTGGCCGGCCACCAAAGAGGACCCTGAGAAAGAAAATAGCATGAGAACGGGGCGGGGGCGGGGGCCAGCGGTGACAGGGCCAAGTTGAGATGGTGTTTGTTCTCCTTGAGGGAATGTCTTTCAGAAGGAACAACATATCGTGTGGTTAGCTAACACGGGGATGCATGAACACTGCTGGGCCCTGAAGTCCTAATTTCGAATCCATTTGTTTCCCCTTTGATGTTAGGTGGGGGGAGAGGGTGTGGGGGGGAGAAATGCTCCCCTCCCCCCATCACTGTCATTATGGCTTTCATATCAAGTATCTGTTTCCCTTTGTTCCAATTTATCGTGTGACCAAATTTCTACTCAGAGGTTAGACTTGCAAACATCAAAGCACCACAAATGTGTGTGACATCTAGTGACACTGGGTTGAGAAATGCCAATATAAATACCATATATCAAATTACCATTGTTTCACACCAGGATAAAAAGAGGGGTGGTGGTCGTGGAGGGGTGAGGGTGGGGGAGAGCCGTTCTGGAAGGAAATGAACAAAAAAAAAAAAAGAGCAGAACCAGTCTCAAGCAGCCAAGTGGTGGACTTGAAGGCAGGTGAGCCCGTGGTCTCGCAGGCGGGAGGCCCCGGAGAGGCCGGCTGCTAATGTGTCTTGGCGGAGGAGATGGGACCTGAGCGAGCGCGCACAGTGGCTGGCGGATGCAACAGCGCGTCGATGTTAACGGCAGATGGGAACAACTGGTTTCTGCTGAGCTTGAGGCCACACATGTTCCAATTCTCCAGAAGAAAAGTTCCCACGCGAAATGCAAGGGCTGAGCGCCTGCCGCCACGGCTCAGTACTCTTCCTGCTGCGGGGGCGGCTGCTCGTGGACCGGCTCCTCGGCCTCCTGCTCTTCCGGGTGACCCTCCTGCGGGACAGGGGAGAAGGTGCCGCTAAATCGACTGCGTGTGATGCCCAGCCCCTTCCTCCCCGCCGCCCAATCAGGGCCCAGCCCGGCTGGCCAGGGTTCGAGCATACTTGTTGGCTGTCCTGCCCCAAGGATGGTAGATGCCCTCGGTGATGGGTAAGTTATAATCGAACGCAAAGAAGCAGCTGTCCGGAGGGGGAGGAGCCTGGCCATGTTTTGTGGGCTGTTCAGGAGGGCTAAGAAGTTTCTGGAAGGCCTGGGGACATGGATTTAGGGGCTTTTCCATCTGCTTCCTCACGGGACTGCGGGAGCCCGGCACTGCCCAAGCAGAGGGTGCCCGGTGCTTCCGTGATGCAGTCGGGAGCCGGCCCTGCACCCACACCTGCTCCGGTGGCCCCTCTCGGTGCACACTCACGTCGTTCATGTCCCAACCCGTGCCCGCCCACCCCCAAATCTGGCCCCCTTCCCTTAAGCACCAGAACAACCCGTGCAGGTCATCCCCTTTCTCTGCAGCCGCATCTCTGTCCCTGCAGTACTGTGCAAGTCCTTCTCCCGGTGAGCCTGACCTCTGGCCCTGCTCACCTCAGGCCCCAGTGGTGGGAGTCAGAGAACCTCATCCCCCTCCTCACTGTCCCACCTCACTCACTGCAGAGCTCACAGTGGGGTGAGAGGAAGAAATCACAAGGAAGGCAGGAATAGATGCCGAGACAGCAGTTGAGGTCTCGTGCATAATAACATCACAGCAATGAGCTCTTAAGAGTTCATCTCCTGCCTCGGCCATCTACATGCTGTCTTGGCGCAGCTCTATACCTTAGTCTCCCCATCTGTAAAATGGGTACCCGTGTGCCGAGAGTTTTCAATGAGTTTCACTGACTGAATTCTACAGAGGGTTCAATGAGCTATGGCAGACAGGTAGCGTTGGGTGCATAACTAGTGTTACGTGTGAGCTCTGCTGATGCTTGGTGAAAAAGACTCTTGGAATATATTCCAGAAGGAAAAGAATGAGTTTTGAAGACTGCAAGCTTTCTGTGACAGCAGGAGAAAGTAACGTCTTGACTCAGGTTCGACTCCTGCACTTTCCCCGCGTGCTCGGGGAGCAGAAGCACGCCCTTTAGGAAGGTCAGCTCTGCCCAGGCTGCTTCTCCCCCGAAATGTGGGCGCCTGGCACCTGCCCTGCTATCCTTCCAGACTTTACTCCTGGTTCCTCCACTGGGTCTGCTCGCTGATCCCAGAGCGTGGCCCCCTTACGCCAGCTCTCCAGAGGCGAGGAGGATCACTGCAGGATCCTCTGCCTGGCACACAGCGGTAGCCCTCTTTGGGGGCACGTGAGTCCAGGGCTGGGACGGTGCCTGCTAGGGTCTGCGGGGCCCCAGTCCCCTTGCTCAGGGCTCTCTTCTCTGCAAAAGGGGCAAAGGAGGAAAAGACTGCTGGGAGGCAGCGACCAGGGAGGGTGAGTGGGGGTTTCCCTTGCAGGCTCACAGCCCGTTGGGCCCCCTCCCCGCCCCTTCGGAGGGACGGTCACCCTTGTCATCAGCTCCAGGGTCTGGATCCCGCTCCTGAGAAGACTACAGGCTGCCTCCGCCAGACCCCAGGCCCTGAAGCGTGAGGGAGGCGGTTCTATCCGTCATCCTGACTCCTTTACACGGGCCGGCGCCACCCGCTGCTCGGATGGGCGCGTTCTCTGTGGGCTGGCTCTGCTACTGTTCCGCTGGGGCTGCTGGGAAGAGCTGAAAGGAGTTGGTATTTTACAGAAAGCCTTGCTTGCTCACATGGCCACTGGGAAATCAGGGTGGGGCAGGAAACGAAATCAGGCCTGGAAGTCGGAAAGAATCAAGTAACCGTTGAACCTGTGTGCTCTGGAACCAGCAACCTGCTGGATCAAGTCCCCCCTCAGGTCACCCCACCCCTGCTGAGCCAGGATCAGTTCTGGGGTCCCAGTCTGTGGCGTGGGGGTTCTCCAGCTGGCCCGGCAGCTCCACGCAGACCTGGCTGCATGTGGGAGCCCGGCACCACTCCCAGGGCAGCCGAGAGCTGCAAGATCTGCAGACCCCACTCCGCTCACACCGGGCAGCCCCCACTGCCAATCCCCTTGCGCCCAGTCGCTTGCTTAGCTCTTGGATGCAAGCGAAGGCAGCCTGAAGTGTGGCGGAACGCTTCTGTGATTCTGAGGCCGGTAGGTCACACACAGCGAGCTCCCAGAGGCAAAGACGGAGTGGGGTAGCCCACCATTCAGTGCGGCCCCCAAATGAATGGAACCTCCCCAAAAAAACCTGAAGCTCCCAGGGGAAAATAAAGATTCTTTTCTTGGTTGTTTTTGTCCGGACCCTTCAGCACTCAAGGGCTACACCCAGGTCTGTGCTGGGCGTGGGGTCGTCTGGGGACTATGGGGTGCCTAAATGAACCCGGGATTTGCAAATTCAAAGCATGTGACACAGCTCACTGAAATACCCCTTCCCCCCAAACAGCCCCCGAGGTCCCTTTCTTGTTCCCTACACAAGAGTAAAGAAACTAAGTACCCAGGTAAGTAGGATGCCGGGAAGGGAAAAATCTCTGCTGAATGACTGCCCCAGCATTCCCCATTCTCCCAACAGTCACCAGGAAAAGTGCTGAGAGTCGCACTGAGGGCGGGGCTGTGGAAGGAGGGCGAAGGTGGGAGGTGGGGCCCTAACTCCAGTGGCTTCCTACTTCCCAGAGGTGTGAGGTGACACCCCGCCACCACCCACGCCAGCCACGTCTGGCTGCTCTTCGCGCTCTGCTTTGTTGATGCTATTTCCTCTGCCCAAGAAGTCTCCCAGCCCCTGTAACTGTTGACATTCCCAGTCATCCTTCGACCTCCGACGCGAACGTCATCTTCTCTCTGAAGTCTCAGCCGGTGCCTCTGGCTGTCTTTATGTGCTCTCCACTAGAGTTTATTTATGTCTCTGTTATCACGTGAGTCACCCTCAGACGCATTCCAGTCATCTGTGTCCCTGTCTGTCTCCCTCACTGGGACTGCGGCCTTCCGAGGCAGGGGCTGTGTCTTCCTCTGTCAGGGCCCATGTTTCATCCGAGGACAGAAACACAGGCAGCATCCAGAGGTGTTTGGAGCTGGGGGGAGATTCTTCATGTCCTCTCTGAGGGGCTTCCATGACAGTCACTCAGGAAACAAGGGGCAATCTCTCAGCTGACAGACCCACACGGCAGCACAAAACTGACTAGTCCCAGGTTGGACATTAAGGGAAAAGACAATGAGACTGATAAGGACAGGACGCTTGGCCGGTGACCCACTCTGGAAACGCCCACTGGGTTACTGCAACTAGACATGGAGCAGCCGCTATTTACTTCCTTACGTCATGAAATTCCCACCTAGACCTCTATGTCCAGCACTTCCTGACAGCCAAGTGCTGCTTGGTGATAAGGATCGGGCCAGTCGCCACCAAACACAGACTCAGAGGCCAGGTCTCTGCAGCTAGGGCTGGAAATGCCACTGCAGGGACCCTCCAGGTCTGACTTAAGGGGCGCATGTGGTCCAGCTTTCTGTGTCACACCTCTCTCGTCTGCTGGAGGGAGAAAAAACCTTGGCCCCTCAGATGTCCACATGGTCACAGCAGGGCCCCACAGGACCAAATACTGGCATGTTCTTATACTACAGACCTTCCCCTTGTGGGTGGCTGCAAATTTCCGAAGAAGGAGAGTCCACTGGGAATGGGACACGGATGCTGTGTCGGGGACGAGCACGGTGAGGGGACAAAGAGAGCTGGGGGGCGGGGGGCGGGCAGCAGGGACACCGAACCCCACGAGCACATTCTTAGCAAAGTGATGCCTTTCCCAGGCAGGGGAGGAAACTGCTTAGGGCTCGGTCCCTGCCCCGGACTGGGTCTGCTCTGGGGGTCTGCATGGACAAAGGCCCGGGGAAAGGCTAGTGCTTATGGCGTCAGCGTGATTCGATGATCCTGCAGCCCTCCCTGAGGACGCCACTGTGCACACGGCCGCACTCCTGCTGATGAACTGTCGGACAGGCGGCCGCGCTGCTCACTCGGGACACACGGCTGCAGGGGCCCCGTGGGATTTGCCCTCCCAGACCCATGAGGAG
This sequence comes from Sorex araneus, assembly GCF_027595985.1. Lineage (NCBI taxonomy): Eukaryota > Metazoa > Chordata > Mammalia > Eulipotyphla > Soricidae > Sorex > Sorex araneus. Next base: position 345,411,167 of record NC_073303.1, on the reverse strand, counting down.
AATACCCACGGCCCCCACCGGCTCCTCACACTGCCGCCACTACGTCTCCACAGAGAACACGATGCACGTGCCACTTTCAGGCCTCACACACGTGGTTATTCCTCCTTGGGTCTCTTCCCCTGGCTCTGGAACTAGGATCCCTGCTGCCGAGTCTGGGTTCTGCGGGGTCCCAGGGCTGCCAGGGCGACCCTCTGGGCTGATATTAGAGGACCAAATCCCAAGATTCTAATTTGTTGTTGTTAAAAGATAAACCCAATGTTTGGGGGAAATGAAATAAGGGCGAGTCCTCAAACCCCAGACAGCTTAGGAAAATGTCATCACTAGGACCTCAAATGTTCCACGGAGTAAACATTTGCCTCGCTGTCAGCTGAAAAATGACATAAAGTAAACCTGCGGGCGGCTCGGTTCAGCCTGCGGAAAGACGGACACACGTGTTACTCCACCATGGAGTCTGCAGCGCTCCGGAGACCAAATGCCCGCAGCGTGGAGCAGCTGAAAGCCCCGCCTGTGCCCGCCGGCCTTTGGCGATGCAGCTCTGTGGACGGGGAAGCCCCATGAGGTGACGACTCCTGTCGCTTCTTGAGCACATCCCCATGGTCACACCTGCACACACCTGGGCGACGGTCTCTGTCCTTTCTCTCACTCCTGCACATCTGTTTTCCCTGCAGCTCCCCTCCCCTGCCTCTCACCACCAGAATCGAGCCCTCCCAGGCTTCTCTCTGCAGCGCCAGCCCGAGCACCAAGCCCTGGTGCTGGTCCCCTGACAGAGAAGACCTTCTAGAACTATCTTCTCAGCCAAGGGCTGTCCCCTCTCCTGACTGGTCTGTGCTGGCAAGAAGTAACCAAGACAACCAGTTATGAAACGAAAGCAGGCAGTTGTGGGGGTGCTGGGTGTGAAAAGCATAAAGCTGACCCCCCTCGAGCCTCACTCGAGGTGTCCCCTAGTCGACATTCCTATTGCTCATTTGCACACATGGCTAGAACCGCTCGTGATCCGGTTGGAGGTGTCTATCTGCATTAACCCAAGCCTCCCTTCCGCTCTCAGCCCACATCCTTTCACGTCTCTCCAGATTAATTTGTACGTCCTGCAGCACGGGCTGGTGGATCATGAAAACCATTTTTTTTTTTAAATCCCTGACTGCTCAGGCTGCATTTTTCACTGGGGTTCCAGTGTCATCCTGAAGGCACGGGGACAGCCAGCCTTTGCCAAGGGCACCCCCCACCCCCTGTCCCATGAGGCCTGGCTCCCCACACTCACGGGTTCGTCCGAAGCGTAGAGCACGTCCATTAGTCGCTGCACCAGGTCATCATTTTCCTGCCCGTGCTCTTGGCACAGCAGCTCGATCTCTCTCAACTTCCCAAAGTAGAAATCCCGTTCCTTTTCCACGCCTTCAAGGGCCAGCTTTAAAGAATGTACCTGCAAGAGAGTGGAAATGAAGAAGATGCGTCCCGCTCATCAAGATACAGTGTGAGAACAGAGGCCTGGGGCAGGCCTGACAAAAACACACAAAGAAAAGACACATGAGTCTGAGGCACAAACAAGGGGCTGCTGTCTAGCACCTGAGTCAGGGCTACAACGTCCGATTTCTCTCTCTCTCTCTCTCTCTCTCTCTGTCTCTCATAGACACACACACCTGACCTCACACACACACACACACACACACACAAGTTCACATACACGCACATGCACACACACGCACACACATGCACACATACATATCCGATTTCACATACACACATGCACACACATCCGACCTCACACACACATATGACCTCACATACACACACATCCGACCTCTCACACACACAGGCACACACACGCACATGCACGCATACACGGCATTGCCTATGGCCAGCAGCCTCAAAGTCTTTCCTCCGGCTAAGCGGGGCCAGAGCATAGTTTCATCCTGACCCGTTTGTTAGAGGATCCGTGCAGAGGAGGAAGCCCTGTTCCCTCACCAAGACAGCCCCAGCCCTTGCCTCCAGGCCGGCCCAATCTGCACGGCTCCTCACAGCATGAGGGAGAGTGGGCCGGGAAGGGAGGGAGGCCACGCAATCACCAAGGGCAGAGGCAGGGCAGGGATGGACACAGAGGTGCTCAGACTTTCCCAGGGGCCACACCCTTGCCAGTTCGGGCCTCAACCATCCCTGTGCATTCCCGCTCTCTGGGGAGCCCACCGCGGTCCCCACTTTGTGCTGGGAATAACCAGCGAGATTAAACCCAGTCTTCCATGCCTGCTTAGGTGACATCTTTGCAAATCACCATGAACAGAACGTCCAACACATATCTGGAAGGGGAAACGTCTCCTCAATTTCTATTAACTCCGGGCCCTGTACAGGCAACGTGTTTGTGTAGAACTAGTAGCCCTAGACACTGGCCACCCACAGTGTTCGTCCCTGTCCTGTGTGCCTGGCAGATACGTGGGTTCGCTGACAGTCTCTGAGTCACCCTCAGCGACGTGCTCCCAAGGCTGCTCGCAACTGGTGGAAGCATCACTCTGCTCACTTGTAACTGTTCTTTCTCAGGGCACGGTGACAAGGGCGTGGTCACTGACAAAAATGAAAGCAGCCAAAGGCCTGAAAGCTGGAAAAAATATTAGCCAGCAGAAATGCTTTCTTTCAAACAGATGCCACCTCAAGCCTCCCTTGGGGCCAGCGGACGACCCGCTGGCAGCTCAGGGGTCTGGTGGTCTCTGGTTCCCGCTGCACCAGGCAAGAAGGGTCCCCAGACATACTCAGCTCAGGAGAACTAGGCTGGCTGCCTCCCGGGAGTGCTGGTGTGGGCACAATGAACCAAAAGCCGACACACGCCAGCCTTTGCCGGGCTACCTCAGATTAGGTAAGGGAAGTGCAGCAACAGGCAGTCAGTCCCCAGGGAAAACTAAGAGGCACCAAATCAGATGCCAAGTACCAAATGGCAAATGAAACCTCACTCTCACCACCCGCCTCACAGTCACTGAGGTTCCCCTGCACCCTCACGGCTCAGTGGACGCCTGGTGGGGGTGGGCGGGTGCTGGCCCTGAACCCGCCCATTGGGGAAATGCCAAGGGCAAAGATGATGCAATTAGCTCCCTTTGGCCACTTCTCACCCGGTGGCATCCACACTCAGCTGGTGGCCATGTGAGCCACCGTGTCTGCAGGCTAAGTAACATCCCGCCTCTAGCCTCCAGGGGTCCCCAGCACAGAGGCTGGACCCTGCCCTATTCTCCCCATCCAGAAACAGTCCCTGGTGATACAGTCAGGTGTGCTGAATCATTTATTTCTGTGACTGAAGTTGTTTCGTACAGTGCAACTTTTACAACAGGGCACAGGAGAATAGAGGTAGGAGACTAAGTCAGTGAGAATTCTTGCAGTTCACTGCATCTGTCATTTTCTGTTACTACTGTATGTCACTATACCCCTCAGTCTCAGTCCCTGGTGCTCTCCCACAGCACAGGAGCCCCTCTGCTCCCGGGGACTGAGTCTCAGGCCCTCCTTAGTGGTGGTCACCTGCAGGCTGCAAGGACAGACAATCAAGGGAGCAATACCAGCCCTGGTGATGAATCAGGAGCAAGTGCCCAGGAAGCAGCTACAGAATGAAGGCTCGTGCGTTTCTGTGCGGGACAGAGAGTGGGTCCTGGGACACTCGTGTTGTGACACATAAACTGGGGGGTAGGGGGGACTGAAGCCAGGAAGGAATTAAATCAGGAGGAGGAAGCTCATCAGAACCTTTCCCTTCCTTCTGAGGTCTACTCTCGAGTGGCCTTTTGATGGCAAGGTCTGGGCCACTGTGAGAGCCCTTAAGACAACTGGAGAACCAGTGGTGCAGAGACCAGCCCCTGCGAGAGGAACTGGGGCTGGCTGGCTACGGGAGAGAAGCAGGAAGGACCCAGGATCTCCAAGCAGTCATATTTCCAGTTGGAGGGTTGGGAGAGAGGGATGTGCACGGGAGGATGACTGGGAGAAGTCACAACAAAACCCAGAAAAGAAAAAATGCCAAAAGAATGAAGCGCCCAAGGAGCAGAAAATCATAAATCCGAAGGGTTCTAAAGCCAAGACCCAATTCTCTGTAGGTCTATTCTGATTTGCTCAGAGCCTTAGGAATGTGGCCGGAGGCTCATTAGGGTCGGCCCATCTGCCTTTTATCTGAGAACTCATTACTGGAAATTCTACGTGGACTCAAACTGAGAATCAGCAGGTAATTAGAACATTCCACAGTTTCTAAATCAAAGCCCTACCCACCAGATGACTTAGGGCTTTACCTTTTTCATTAAAGTGATCAGAATTGTAAAGAAACACCCTAGTTAAGCAATTGCCTGCCTTTAAAACTAGATTCCTGATTGCAAATATACAATTATCTCAAAAAAACCAGTTTCCAGACTCTTGCTGGCTCATCAAGAAGCAGATTAATCATGGGGAATGGCCCAGTGAGTGGCTGGGAACAGCCCGAGGACCTGGAATAAAGGCTCATCTCCAGGATGAAAGGCGCTTCTCCTCCTCAGGGGAGGCCCGGGTGGCTCCGCAGGGGGCCCTGTGCTACCAATTGTTTTATTACTTTTAAGCTCCTGGCATCTTGGGGCAAAATTAGCTGTCATTAGAAAGCAGAGCTCAGCTTTCACGTGAATTTCAAAGGCGACAGAGCTGGATTTCCTGTCACTGTGAGCAAGGAAAGGAGAACTCTTGTACCCAGAACATCTCTGAGGGCTTTCGATGGAGCCAGGACTGGCTTTGGTACTCCTGGGCGCCAAATTCAGCTATGGCGGGAAGGGCCTTTTGCCTTTGTCTGCTGTAAAGGCGAGGAGGGAGGGCCCGGGGTAGATAGCCACCTGGCTGCCACTGTGTCACTAGCATCAATTCGTACTGGGCACAGAGCACAGGCTTAGCAGACAGGGGCTGGAGGGAAGGGGGGGAAGTAAGGAGACTCGAGTGAGGAGACTAGTCCTGAGCACCAACACTGTCTACACTGGCCAGAAGAGGGCTAGAGAGGTCCTGGCTGGCACTAATATGTAAAGGAGGGAGGGAGGCTGGGCCGGGGGAATCCATGTGTGGGAATCCATTGTCCTTTTGTCCTTTTTTTTTTTGCTTTTTGGGTCACACCTGGCGACACACAGGCGTTACTCCTGGCTCTGCACTCAGGAATTACTCCTGACAGTGCTTGGGGGACCATATGGGATGCTGGGAGTCGAACCCGTGTCGGCCACATGCAAGGCAAACACCCTACCTGCTATACTATCACTCCAGCCCCCTGTCCTCTCTCTACATGCGCAGCTCTGAGAAGTGACTAATGGATCTTATTCATAGTGGGCAATGGGTGGTGACTGTATCTGTCGGACCAATCAGCTTTGATTTGAAGTTCTTGGAACCACAGTTTCTGCCTCGCCTCCCTCCTGCTCCCCGTCCCGCAGGGCCCTGCTCCCTGACTCCCCCGCGTGTCCCTGCAGCCCGAGCCGGAGCCGGGCGGCGCTGTTACCTGCTCATTGAGCTGTATGACCTGCGTTTCTAAATCCTTATCCGATTTGGATGCTGAACCGCTGGATGAAGCCCTTTTGGCTGATGAGGGACGAGAAGGCGTAGATCCTGGCTTAGATGCGGGAGCTGATTTCGCTGCGCCTGCAAGTAACCAGAATAAATGGTAAACGCTGACATCGGCGGGACTGTCAATATCTATGTTTAGTTTGTTTAGTTACAGCAAATGTAGGATGTCAAAGGAGACTATGAAATAGGTGGGTGCAGGAGATTAGGTGGTCAGAGGGCAGAAGCACATGCCTTGCATATGTGAGGCCCAGAGTTTGATCCTGGCACTACAAGGTCCCTTGAGTGCCACCAGATTACTCTGAGGGCACCTAAAAGTACCTTTAGGGTGGCCTTGGTGGCCTCCAGCATTGGTGGATCTGAGCGGTGCGACATTGCTGGACTAGAATTACGCTGAACTGACTGGCTGGTTGGCAGAATATCACTGGGAGTGGCCCTGGAAATCCTGAGCACTGCTCAGGAGCACTCCCTCCCCCAGGAAAATATGAGCTATCCACAAAGACAAAGCCTGTGCGTCATCCTGGCGCCTCACTGGAGCTTTCTGAGCATGGCGCTTTTCCAAGTAACATGAAATGAACATAATTGTCCCTCTGCCTTTGGAGAGATGAGTAATCTATACGCAAGTAACATTTTTTTTTTGTTAGTCTGTTTGCTTTTGGGGCCTCCCAAGTGGTGGTCAGGTGCCCTGGTCATTACTCCTGGCGACAGTTCTTGGCTTACTGGGTCTGCATCCTAATGTGAGGGCACAAGGGTGCAGTGCCAGGGGGCCCCAGGCCATCCTTTCAACAGGGGACGGAGCTCGGAGGCCTTCAGGGAACATCCGGAGATGGCTGGGAGGCCACGTGGCATTGGGGTCAAACCTGAGACGGTCACGTGCACAGAGATGCTGACCTAGCCACTCTCTCTCCATGGCCTCTTTCGTGTTTGTTTTAAGAAAGAAAGGTTCTCAGAGAGGTGACAGCACCACAACCGAGCCACACACAGACAAAGGACCTTACAATGGATTCACACTGGAGATAAACTGTCAATGCTTTGCCCCTGAATATATGCTTCCGGGCTCTAACCATGGTTAGACCTGAAAGGGATACTGCAAACATTCCTGCTGCCCCCCGTCCTGTTTTGACACTCTGTTCTGTGATAAAGGGGCTGTTAGACAAATGACTGACTGCAGAGAAAGGGCAGAGAGAGTTAAAGCAGAGTTTTGAGAATGCTGTTCAGTCAAAAAAGCAAGGGCATACCCAGGATTAATGTCAGAGGACACAGGGCCCAACTAGGCAGGCACGGGACAGTGTGCAGGCAAAAACAAGACTGCCTGTGACATACAAGGACACCGAGTCATGGAACTCTAATGCACAAGGACGGGGACAGGGGGAATGGGCAGGGAGGAAAGAGTGAAGTCTAAGTGTTACACTGAGAAGAACAGAGGAGGAAGTGTTAGAACTGGAACTCAAGGTATTGCCACACATGTAACTGCCTCACGAGGCGCTTAAGATGTGTCCCTGGGAAAGGCACTGAGAAATGCCTTGATCCTGGGGCAGTCTGGGGCTCGGCATCTGTTACAACCCCAGTGATTCTCCAGCACCACTGAGGCTGACAGGAGATAAAGAGTAAAGGTCACGGATTTTCACGAAGACCTCATCTACCCAGGACTGTGCTCCCACAAATGGGTGGTAATGCCCCAGTGTGGGGGGTTACGGGAATGATGGGTGTGGTAGAAACCTCATGTGCAATGTGGGGGCATGGGGGGGGCCTTTCTGCTTGCTGCTTAAAGAAGGAAAATTTCCAGAGGGTCCTGAGTAATTTTTTTTTTTTTTCTGAAAAGGGTCAAGTAAGTTTGGGAACTTCTAGTCTTTCGGATGCTTTTCCCATGGACACGTTACTTGGGCAATGTCTGGGCATACCTTTCACATGGGCAGACTCTCTGTCTGAGACAGATTCTCAGGCTCTAGAGCAGGGCTGGGGTCGTCCAGCCTGCAGACCATACAAGGCGCACGGAATCCTGGCATGTGATGGTGCAGACACAGACGCTTCTCGTTGGTTCTTGTCTGTCTGTCTGTCCTGGCGGGCAGTGCTGGCAGAGAAAAGGCTCCCCAGTCCTGAGCTAGAACATGGCATAGATGACTGAGGAAGTGGCCTCTGCACTAGAACCTGAAGTCACAACGTGCCTGCAGTGAAGCGCACACGCTTCGTGGGGGAAGTTGGACTACGGTGATGACGCAAAGCACCACAGCACACGCTTTGTATGCAAAAGCCCTGGGCTTGACATCATTGCATGGTCCTAAGCATCACACCTGGAACTGTCCCTAAGCAGAGCTGTGTATGACATCTCCCCTCCAGCCCCCCCCCAACATACACACCCTAACCAGGGTCATGAATGGCAGTCCACTTAGTACATCCAAACACACAGCTGCCCAGTCCTCCTACATGCTCCCATTGGCCCAATTCTCAACCCCCTTCCCCCCACCAACTGATCTAGAAGATCCTTGGAAGTCAAGGAACATCTTGGAAGGCAAGGAACATATCTCATAATTCAGCTTTGTTATCTGGTTGATCAAGTCCAGAGTTTGGCAGGGTATGTATTTGGTGAAGGACCAAATGTTTAAATAAATATGAGGCTAAATAAATAAAATGTGTTTCCAATTTTATAGCTTATTTCCAACTTTACAGTTCGTCAGTACCCACAGGTCAGAAAAGGCAGGAGTTTAAAGACAAGTGTGCTGACAGCTGTGGCAAGTTCCAACCAAGCTCCTAATTATATAGCAGCAAACAGAGAGACTGTAAAAATTCCCTATGAATGTCTTCAGGTGTCTGTGTCATTAAGAAGCAAAACCATATACAGCCCCAAGAGACTCCGGGAGCATCATACCTTTAAAAAAGTATTCTCTGCAAGGAAAAAACAAACAAACAAAAAACCAAAACAATCCATGATTTGAAAGTACAAGGAGAAACCCAGTAACACTTTAAAATTAGAACAGGGGATGGAGAGATCGTTCAAGAGTTATGGCATTTGGGGCTGGAGCAATCGCAGTGGGTAGGGCGTTTGCTTTGCACGTGGCCGAACCAGGTTTTGATTCTCAGCATCCCATATGGTGCCCTGAGCATTGCCAGGAGTAATTCTTCGGTGCAAAGCCAGGAGTAACCCCTGTGCTTTTCTGGGTATGACCCCAAAAGAAAAAGAGTTATGGCATTTGCCCTGCATGCAGCCAACCTGGGTTTCATCCCTGGCACCACATATGGTCTCCTGTGCCCTGCCAGGAGTGATCTCCCAGCACAGCGCCAGGAGTCAGCCCTGAGCACCACCAGGGGTGTAACCCCCACACCGTCCTTTCTACTCCCCCACTCCAAACGAGAATGACTTAATTGGGAAAGTTTTGTGAGAGTGTGAGCGCTCAAAGGGTAAACCTTCTGGGACCTCGAAGCCTCACGTCTGCAGAGCAATTTCCCTCAGAGCTCAAAGAGTGGTTTTGTTTATGGTTCCACATTGCGAGGATCCTTCACCTCTGCAGAGGTCCCTATAAAACACTCCTGGAACACACGAGCTCTGTGTTCCCCTGGCCAAGATCTCCAAGTCAAGGCCAAGCCAAAAGGGTGAATAAAGTATGCACAGAGTCAGGGAGAGGACAGACTGACCTGGCCAAGAGCCTTAGCCAGCGGCCAGCACAGCTGCTGGGGAAGCAGCCTTTGAAAAGTCAGGTGACTTCAGACCATTCTGTATAAATAACGCCTATTCTAATATAAAGGAAGTGAGCAGAAAGCAGCGCAAAGACTGCCGAGGGCCAACACTTTCATACCTACTAAATAAATGCTTACTAAGAGTCAATCACGATCCACACACTGGACACCCGCTATCCAGTGGGACCTAGTCATGTGGTCTGTGTGTGTGTTGGGGGGGGGGGATGAAAGACACTCATTTCATTCATGTCCAGGCCTGGCCATCACACTTGACCTTTTTTTTTTTTTGCTTTTTGGGTCACACCCGGCGATGCACAGGGGTTACTCCTGGCTCTGCACTCAGGAACCACTCCTGGCGGTGCTCAGGGGACCATATGGGATGCTGGGAATCGAACCCGGGTCGTACAAGGCAAATGACCTACCCACTGTGCTATAGCTCCAGCCCCCACACTTGACCTTTTAAAGAATGAGACAGCCACCCAAACTGCATGACCCTCTGGTGGGGTCTGGGTGGGGCCTCACACACTCCTCTGAGGGGTTCCGGCCACCAGCCTTGGGATCTCAGACAGGACGTGGCTTCTCTGAGGCACAGTCTGTCAGCTAAATCGGTTCTGTTAGTCAGTGAACAAATGCCTACGTCTCCCTGAGCTGAAAGACTCTACCTCAGAGGCATTCTGTCTGTTTTGCTTACCTTGCTAGGGCCTCACAACCAATCACATAAGCACAGCCCAACGGGGTCACTTCAAGTTTCTATAATTCACTCAAGAACTCCATGGAGAGGCTCTGGCCAGGGTGAGGCGATCAGGGTGAGGCGATCAGGGCACGCTCCCGGCGTGGCCAGGAACATCCCACTTGCTGACAGGAAAGGCCAGCAATACGTGCAGGAAAATTCAGCAGCTTCCCCAACGGAGACACCTTACTTGGCTTTTTTTCCAAATTACCTTCCGTTGTGACGGATGCACTTTAGCTACAGGATCAGGGTCAGAGCTAGAGTGAGAAGTCTGAGGGTGCCACATCACCGTGTTCCTGCAAAGGGGACCTCCTTGGCTGGGGGGCGGGGGGGAAGAGCACCCACACACCCAGAGGGCAGTCATTTATGAGCAGGCAACTGATGCGGCTGCTTATAATAACAGCCCGTTTCATAAGGGCTCTTTTTTTTTTTTTTTTGAGGGGGCGTTGGGTCTTCCAAGTGGTGCTCAGGGGACACTGCCCTCCCTGTGAGTCGTGGCTGACAGGGCCAGTGGATTAATACGAGGGCCCAAGGACGCAGTGCTGCTAGGACCCGGCAGTGCAGGAGCCCGTGGTCACCCTGGTGGATCTTGGGGGCCTGCACCCCTATTTCAATATCCTGCTTTATTATGCATTTTCAAAGGAAAAACTAGGAAGCAAGAAGCAGCCAACCACACGTGCAACAGAGCTATCACCAACAATATTTTCAGGACATTGTCAACTGCAGCTTGAAAATAACCCTGCAGTGTTTGACACAGCAGAGACCATGGCGAGCTCCAGATCCGTGCAGGGCCAGAGAGCAAGGAAGAGAACTATAACCGCTGGAGAGAAACTGGGTCACGGAGACATTCGATGTGGCCCAGGACAGAGGCTGGAGCGGCTGCAGTTGCTGACGCTTGCTTCAGTCACAAGTACCCCACAAGGAGACCTGGTCCTTCCTGAGACATCCCCGCTGGGGACAGGCATTGTTTAAATACACGCCTGTGGGCCCAACCCTTAGGCTGGCACCTGGGTCTCACTATAAAGGACCACGGGGTCCAGAATGGTGGTGACACTCTCCACCTGCATTCTTATCTAATAACCTTATCTGCATTCACCACCCAGTCAAACCGTCACTTGTGCCCCTACCCAGGGGTTACTACCAGCACAGGCTGTCCACAGAAAGGGATGGAAAATAAAAGGAAAAAGTTCTAGATCAATTAAGTAACTATATTTGCAATTTAAAATCAGGAGTTTGATACGCAGATAAGGTGGTTTGAAAAATAACTGCTAATCAAAAAGTTTTGCTAAGGAGGCTAAGGAGGTGGTGCTGAGTGATAATACAGAGTGGGGAGGGAGCTTGCCTTGCATGTGGTCAACTCCGGTTTGATCCCTGGCACCCTGCATGGTTCCCCAAACCCCATCAGGAATGATTTCCTGAGTACAGAGCAAGGAGTAACCCCTGAGAATTGAATGGTGTGGCTCTCCCCATAAAACCAAAAAAGATGGGCTTTAGCGAGGTCCTTCTACGGAAAAAATGAAAAGTACAGGAAAGGATGGGGGTAGACCTTCGTAGCCTCAGAGGCTTTGAGTTTTCAGGAAACCAGAGACTAAGGGGTTAAATGAAAACCTCATTTTCAGAAGAATGTAAAGTGAGCTCTTTAAATCATCACAAGTTGCAATTTGATAGGGAAGAAATTCACCCCTTAAAGCTATCACATGATTAACCTCCATTAAGAAATACTATACACAAAGATACTAAAACTTACACACTGGAAAATGAAACCTTTTGCTCATTAGGTTAATGACTTCATGGTTTGCTTCCTAGAAAATAAATAACAATATTCCAGACCCTGAGGTCTAGCACGCGTACGAGCCAGTTCCGAACCAGGTTTTTGTTTTGTTGCTTTGAAAAGTCTTCCCCGCTGTCTCTCGGTACCCCCTCTCTCAGTGTGCCAGCTCTGGGGGGTGCCAGATGTTCTTTTCTCACGTCCCTGGGCCCCCTCGGTGAAGAGCTACGGGGTCACTTCAGGTGAACACTGGTAACACTTTTAATTATGCTCCGTTGGTATCTCAGTTTTGTAACGTGGCTCTGAAACATCCTTGATTACGTCTGATCTGGGTTTCAGAGGCTCACTGGGGCCCTCACGGCGCCTTCCTGCTCCCACGGTGCCACCACTCCACCTGCTGCCGCCCCTGCCTCGTGCGGGAGCATCTCTGCTGCCCTGAGGACCCCGGCACAGGGCTGCGAAACCCAATGCAGCCACTTCGCCTGAACTACAGATACTCTTTTTTCTTGCAGCTATCAAACATTTCCGTTTCCCCTCCAAAGCTGCATTTGATGATACCCTGAAAACATAATTAATGGTAGCCCTACTTTACGAGTCTTTCCCCCCTCCCACCTCAAGCTTTTCTCCTCCTCCCTAATTTTCCCTTTCAAAATAAAACGGAGTTTCAGAAGCACAAGAGAACAGACATAAATTCTGCACAAGTCCCTGTAATTCTCTGACTTTACCCACTGGATATGGCCATGATTTACAATGCTTGTCTTTGAGCAGTTGTCTCTTAATTAATGCCTCTAGGATTTGGGGTATAAATATGATTCTAAGACATTTTAACCATAGTTGTTAAAAAAAAAAAGAGAGAGAGTTGTATGATTCACTGCTTTCATGAAGCCAGGGAATCTCTCTGTCTAATGTCAATAATTAGTAGCTTACATAATGTTTATGGAAAATGCTACAACATTTTGGGCCCAATGATTTCAGAACAACGAAGCACATAAAAGCGCCGTGCTTGGCTTTAGCCCGCTATGGTCGGGCTCTAGAAATTCTTCTCATATAATCTGTTGTATTCCTTCTGCCAAAATCATAAACAGAGGAGCTAAAAATATGACACGTACTGTTGACAAGAACTACAAAGACATTAAAAACACGTGCAGGCAGAGATACGTGCAGGGGGAAGTCATACTCCGGGTCACCCCAACTTCTTCCCTTCTCCCCTATTCATCCCCTCCTTCTCACTCAGAGAAAGGGGAGTGGACAAAAACAGGCCAAGAAGGTCAGAAGGTACCAATGTCCAGTTATAAAACGAGTCAGGGCCAGGGTGAATCAGCAACAATGTGGTGACTAGAGCTAGTAACACTGCCCGCACAGGAGAGTCACTAAGGGGGTAGCTTTTAACGTTTCTCATTACAAGAACAAAAATGTAAAGGTGGTGATGGACGCTGACTGTAATTACTCTGATAATCGTTTCACTGTAAAGTACAAATACTGGAATCATTATGTTGAACACCAAAAACCAGAACCAAGTTAGGCCAATTATGTCCCAACAGAAACGAAAGTCCATGAAACACAGGGGCACGGAAGGAGAGACATCTCATCTGCACCGAGTCATCACTAGGGGGGAGTGACATCACCTCCTCATCCCCCTGAGCTCGGCAAATAATTTTCAGTTTTTGTGTTTGGGGACCACACTCAGGAGTGCTCAGGGGCTACTCCTGGCTCAGTGCCCAGGGATCACTCCTGATGGGGCGTGGGGGACCATATGCGGTGCTGGGTGCTGAACCTGAACTTGATGTGTGCAAGGTAAGCTCCTAGCCTGCTGTACTCCCTCTCTGGCCCTATGTTTCATGTTCAGTGGAGACAAGGAACTCGGTTTGGTGAGGCTGCTGCTGGGGGAAAGTGTAGGGACCGGAGTGATCAGAGTTCTTACTGAAGAGGGTTTAGTAAGAGACTCTGCAGACACCAGCGCTACGGCTCTGTGACTGACAGCTCCTACGCAATTTTGATTGCTGCAAATCCAAGACTGAGCCATTTCCTGCCGAAGTGGCTGATGCTTCCACTTTGTTGGTTATATAATTTCTGCTCTGAGGGCCAATAAAGCACCTCAGGGGCCAGAATTTAGCACAAATGCAACTTTCACATGGCTCCAGGATGCCCTGATTTATGAGATCATTAAGAGGCTGGTTCTTTTATTCTGAAATTACTAGTGCTAAGCCCTTGTGGCTTCAGCCTTTCCAGTGGGGCCAGTGGCAAGGTTGGTGCTCCCTTCTCGCTACTTTAGCGCCGGCTTGTAAAAGTGGGCAGCTCCTTTGTGGGGGCCACCTGGGGTGGCTCCCTACAGTGGAGCTCCAAATGCATTTCCCTTGTGAGAATGAGGAGCTGGTGTGGAGTCATTCACCTGTCTCTTGCCTCCAGGAGGGCAGGGGAGCAGGTACCCTGGCTCTTGCTACCTATTGAGTGGTGCGACTCTCCCTCCCAGAGGGAAGAAAAATGTGACCTCGTAAAGGGCACCATTAAGTGCTCAATAAATGTGAGCTCTCATCTTCATGACTCGGCACATGAGGTGGGCTGCAATTCATGATGAAGAAGTACACAGGTTTCCTATTTCCAGACATGACCAAAATGAAAACAAAGCTGTTCAATGAAGAAAATGATGTTTACTTAAAGGAAAGGGTCCCAGAGGTCTATTAACCTGCAGCTCGCTGATGGCCCAAGGTACAGGCTGGCCTTTTTCTGTGAGCTTCCACGTTGTCTTGAAGGTTGGGGTGCTGTAACCCCAGGCTCCTCTGATTACTGAACTCATTCATTCGCTTAGGGATATGTAGTGAATTCCTAGTCTGTACCTGGGCAAGCCTTAGGCCTTGAGGTAAGCCATAAATGAGACACTAAATGTATCTGTCCTTGTGGAATTGACCTTCAAAGAGGGAGAATTAGACAATAATAACAGACTGAATTAGTATGTGACTTAGTAAACTAGAAAGAGAATGTTACGGGAAACTGTATGTGTGTGTGGGGGGGTGGGGGGATTCCATGGAAGGTATAAGAGAGCAAGTGGGTGGGTGAGGGGCAGCCTGAGCATTCCCCCAGGTTCAGCCTCTTTCTCAGCTCCATCCTCAAGCACAGAACTTCTGTAGACCACATGTGGTCCAGTCAAACCAGGAGGAGTAGATTCTGGAAAGCTGGGGTGTTTGGGTGAGGGGCCACTGCAGTCCTGCCAGAATCAAGGAGGGGAGAGAACCCCAGGCATTCATGGGGTCACTCGGGCTCTGAAATCTCTTTCCTCACCGAACAGCTCTTGTAGCAGCTCTGCAGGGAACCTTCTCGGCTCCTCCAAGGGGACATCATCCTTACTGCTCCAGTGTCTTGCTAGGAAAGTCAGGTCAGAGGCCAGAGTTGAAGGAATGAGGGTGCTGGCCATCTGTCTGGGCACTCCAGGCTGGGCAAGGGCCCACATCTTGCCTGATCGGGGGCTCGAGTAAACACGGTGGCAGGACGGACGTGAAGGCGGGGGTCAGGGAGCAGCCCTCGAGCTGCTGTCAGGCTCTGCTCTCCCTGGAGAGCAAAGGGAGGCCACTGTGGGTCTTGGGCAGGGGAGTGACGTGCCGTGGCTTCACGAGTAACAAGGCTTTGCTCTGCCTGTGTCGGGTGAGAGCAGACACAGCAGGTGACCGGCGTAGCTCCACGGGTAGGAGCAGTGAGTGCTGGCGCGGGTGAGGTTTGCTTTGCTCATGGCATGGTGTCTGCGATGCCCCAGGTGAGCAGATCCTATTCCATACTCTTCAGCAGCGTTAACAGCATGAAAACTAGCATTCTTTCAGTGATGGCATATGCCACTGATTTCCGAGAGGAGGACGGAAGGAAAGGAGGCAGGGACAAGAGCCCATCCATTTTGCTACTCAAGGGTCATTTCACAGGGTGACTGGCTCAGCTTCGGCATGCAGGGGTCTCCCAGCTGCAGTGCCCCCTCCCCCGCCGCCCAGCAGTCACAGAAGCTGCTTCTGGGAGGCCTGAGTCCCCGCTTCCCCGGGCTTGTCTTGTGAGCATGAACATTTGTGAACCGAGTTACTTCTGCCCTGGTCGCCGTCCCTGCTGGGGACGATGTGCTTATTTTTAGCCGCCATGTGATTCCCCAGTATCTTCCAGACTCCGCTTGAGTCACTCAGAGTGTTTTTCACAGTGGCGAAAACGTAGCAAATAAACTCCTCTTCCCGAAATAGCTCAAAGATTAAAAATTCTAACTTTTCCATAGCTACATGGGTTATCTGGGAAAATATATGCGTGTATATGTTATTTACATATATTCACAGGTGTATGTGAATATATATCTTATTTCTGTATCACACCCCTCAGATTTTGGTAGAAAATTAAGTGTGCTTGGAAGAGCCAGACAATTACCATCTTAGTTAGAAATTATTGCTTTTACATTGTTCTCAGTGAAATTTCTCTCTTGAAATGGTGAGGATCCTTCTCTCCCTGCTGCTTTCTCTCTCCCTCCCATCCTCCTTCCCTCCCTCCCTCCCTCCCTTCCTCCCCAATATGCCCCAGAATCCCAATACTGTCTTTGGGAGAACTGCTGCATGAACAGTGCAACAAAGACGAAAAGGGCGGTAATAAAGAGTCCAAAAAGACTCTGTGGACTGGCTCAGTCCCCAGAGAACAGACACCCAGACGTTGCCATGACAACCACATCATGGGTGTTACTGCACTCCCGGCAGAGAAGAGTCACTTAAGCAAAACTGCTTATGAACGCAGACAGCCATTTCTGGAAAAGATAAGCCCTGCATTACTTTGCGATGCTCACTCTGAGTCCGTGAACACTGGTCAGACCTGCGTCTGGGTTGCTTCTGCTGGGCTGCTGTGCTCCAGGAATCCTGGGACTGTTCAAACTTCCATGGTCTGTGGTGCCTGAGCAGCCAGGCGCGGGCAGGCAAGAAGCCGAGCAGAACCCACCCTCCTTCTTCCTTCTCCTCTGCTCCAACGGACTCCTGCTTCAGGCCACTCTGCCGTCCACCAACCAACCGCCAAGCCAGGCAGTGTGTCCCCGTTACCCCTGGCTTCCCTTCTCCTTTACTTCTTGGATACAAAAATCATCTGGTTCTGTTGACGGAAACCACAAGGCCATTACTTCTGCTTAGACCACCCTCTTCTCCAACACGGTTTCCTGTTAACGATCTTTTAGCCGGGCTCCTGCCTTACAACTGTAACCGGTCCCCGTGTGTGTGCTGTGCAAATCACGGAGCAAATCCACGGTTAGAACCTTTTGGTGACTGCTGAGCAACAGTCCCCATTATGAACATCTCGGCATCCTGCCCCCTGCCACCGAGCTCCTTCCTGGAATTCCTAACGTTGTGTCATTCCCTCCTCGAAAGTGTGGGTGGATTCTGTGACTTGCTTCTAATACACAGAAAAAGCAGTGTGATGGGGTGTCCCTTCCATGATTAGCAAACATGCACATGCATTTCCTCACAATCCAAGGGAGCTTTTTCAAGCTGAATCTTCAAGGCCACCACAGCCCTCGCAGGGGACTGCACTGTAGAGATATTACGGTGGAGAAAGTAACTGTACCATGAACGTATCTAGAGTTGTGTCTGGGGCCTTAAGATCCAAGAGAAAAATACACGCACAATGTTTAAAGCTGCTAAATTTGCAGCAACTGTTTCTGTACCAATAGGGCACTCAATTTGGCTTGTGACACATTATCCAAGGATCCTGCTCATCTCTGCAGCCCCACATCTCAGTCTCTCAATAGCCATCAAGAACATGATGCATTTTGGGGCCAGAGAGACAGCACAGAGGGTAGGGTGCTTGCCTTGTGTGTAGCTGACTTGGGCTCGACCCACAGCACCCCCCCCCCCCCATATGGTCGCCTGAGCCTCACAAAAAGTGATCTCTGAGCTCTTACTCTGTGACACCTGAGAACCAGGAATAAGTCCCGAGCACATCGAGGTGTACCCCAAAAAACCTTCCCAAAAATTCACTTCAAAAATAAGAAAAAAAAAAAAGAACAACAGAACAACATGCATTTCATCAGACGGCACATTCTCTCCTGACATCAATCTGCTGTTCCTTCTGCTTGCAAAGCTCTTCCCCATCCTCCTCGCCTTGCTCACTCTCATTCATTTATTAGGTCCTGGGCAAACTTCGCTTTTATCAAGAAACCTTTCTAGAATATAGGAGACCGGCTCTGGTGGTCTTCCCATTTGCCTGGATACCATTTACCTATAGCTGGAGCGATAGAACAGTGGGTAGGACGTTTGCCTTTACACAGCCGACCCGGGTTCGATTCCTCCATCCCTCTTGGAGAGCCCGGCAAGCTACCCGTGGTGTATTCGATATGCCAAAAACAGTAACAACAAGTCTCACAATGGAGACGCTACTGGTGCCCACTTGAGCAAATTGATGAACAGCGGGACGACAGTGCTACAGTGCTACCATTTACCTCTAGTTTTATTTAACTGTCAAGTTTCCCCAAGAGCCAGTAACTTCCTTCAATCATTGCACATCACCCAAACCTCTTATAGTGCCTTAAATATATGTTGAGAGATAGGAGGGATTTAAGTAAATTCTGGGTGACTAAAAAATTCAGGTAAATTTCTTACTGAAAAGGCAAGGAAATCAAGATACAGAAATCTAATTCAAGCTAAGAGCAAAGGGCTTCTCAGGTAATGGAGATGACTGAGAACTTCAAAACCTCCATGGGTCAGCTTAAGGACTGCAGCTCCTTGGAGCCAGACAGTGTAGTAATTCATTTATCTCAATTCAACAAATACTAAATGGAACTTTCTATGTGACAATGGGGAATGAGGATTGAATGAGGCACAGCTGGGTTGACAGTTGGCTTCACCTAATTCAAAGGAAGTCTAGAAAATTCTTCAAGTCAGAAGTGTCTTCTAATTCCTTTTCATAGACCAGTGACAGGGAAAGATATTAAACAAAAGCAGGCTCACCAGTGGTCTGTGACATTCTGCTTATACAAACTGAGAATCCAGGGTAAGGTATTGTGTTTGGGGGCTGATAAGGATGACAGTCAGCCTGAGAAACCAGATGTCATGTTACTATGTACATGGAAAGGAGAGATAACCGAGTATCTGAGAGGGGTGTGGTTGCAGGAGTAACTAATACTCCAGTACCCACAGGGGGCCTGTTAGGAGAATGCCCGGGCGCTGGTGTGGCAGGACTGTGGCTGAGCGAGAAAGAGCGAGGGTGGCGAGCTTCCCAGGCTGGTGTGTCCCTGAAAGGCAGTCACCCTCTTCCGCAAAGCCTCATGTGAGGGACAGAGACTGGCGCACTGAGGCACATACCAACTACAACCGTGCTATGTTGAGTTTCCTCTACATTTTGAAATCATCCTGACTATCTGTTCCCAGAACTAGGATTAAGATCTCGGAGATCAGCAAACTTACATTCACTAGGGTCTACTACTCTGGGCTCTGTACGTGTGTCAGTTCGGAAGGCTGGTAAGAAGCCCGGCATGAGGGGCTTAGTATTTCCTGCATCTACAAACATAGATACACTATATTAACTTTCACCCAAGAGTCTGTTGCAGAGACTGTTTCTGAACCTTTAAAAATTACTATTTTGTGAAAGCAAATGCCATGTGACCAGAACAGCACATGGTCTGTTTCAAACAAGCCTTGCCTCTGAGTACCCTGCAAACTGCTTTGGTTTGTGAAAATGCACTGCAGTTTAAGACAGGGCGGAGAGGAGGTTAAGAACAGTACAGCGATATCGGAGATGCAATGTGAAAGAGCATGGGTTCAAAAGTCACAGAGTAGCCTCTGAATTCCGGATCCTCGACTTCTAGTGCATAACCCTGGAAACTTCCTGACTCTCTGGGCCCCAGTTTTCTGAACTCTAAAGCTGGATCAGGGGCTGGAGCGATAGCACAGTGGGTAGGGCGTTTGCCTTGCATGCAGCCGACCCGGGTTCAATTCCCAGCATCCCTTATGGTCCCCTGAGCACTGCCAGGAGTGATTCCTGAGTGCATCTCCGGGTGTGACCCAAAAAGCAATAATAATAATAAAGCCGGATCAGCGGTATTATCTCCCATTGAGGGTTGCTGTAAGGCAAAACTGAGTCATACAGAGTAATGGCATAGGACAGTGAGCACTGAGTATGCACTCAACAATTTCTGAATGTCTTTATCTGATGACTGTCCCTACATTTACTTATTGTGGGATTTGGGCTCCATCCGGCTCTTGTGCTTGGTCAGGGTCATTCGTATCGTTCATACTGTGTCAGGGGAACCACATGGTGAAAGGGATCAAACCCCACCCTCCTGCATGCATAGTGTATGCTTAGTCGGCTAAAACTATCTCTCTGGCACCTTTCTTTATGTTTTAAATGCTCTCCTCTCTCCTAACTTCTCATGAAAAAATTCTACTCTCATTTGATTTTGATTTTAAGAGTTATACGGTAATAGAACCATATTGTTTTGTTGGTTTTAATGTCCAAGTTCTGAAAAAAAAATCTACTTTTAAAGAAAATTACTGAGGTGGAGGCATTCAGGGGAGATAATCAAGTGCTGGAGCATATGTTTCTCATGTGGGACCCTGATTTCAATCCCTGACACTGAAGTCTCCCCAAAACACTACTGTCTGGTGTGATCCTCCAATTCCCCTCTCTCCAGCCACAGCCCCTACCAAAGGAAACTATGACATGCTTTGCATTCAAGAAAAAATGATTATAAGGGACCAGTTAAGTTCCCTAATAATTATAAATTATAGAATGAATTAGTAAATCCTCCATCAAAGAAGTGAGCCCAGTAAGCAAGTTGGAAGAGAGTTAAAAATGCATGGGTCTAGATCTTCTTCGGAAGAAGCCCCTGGGTTCTTCCACAGACATTGCCAGAAGATTCCTATCTGAAGCCCTGAATTCTTCATGACTCTTTGCTCTGTTCTCTGTACAATATTCCTGTCTTATGAAATTCAATATGTTTGCAAAGCAGAGCACTGATCATATATAATTTGGGGGGGATACTGGGGTTTTTACCATTATCATAGTTTCTTTTTTTTTTTTTCTTTTTGAGTCACACCCGGCAATGTACAGGGGTGCCTCCTGGCTCTGCACTCAGGAATCACTACTGGCGGTGCTCAGGGGACCATATGGGATGCTGGGAATCAAACCCAGGTTGGCCGTGTGCAAGGCAAACGCCCTACCCACTATGTTATTGCTCCAGCCCCAAAGTTTGAATTATTTGAGGAGAAAAGTATCCCAATGCCCAGTAGTATGTTTCAGTATCTTATATATAATAAAGATATAATTTTATATATTGTATACACTATATAATTTTATCTATCTATCCATCTACCTATCTACATACACAACAGATGTCTAACTGGAGGAACAAAAAAAAAACACCAGGGAGTACGGGGTGTCCTCTAAGAATTTAATAAGAATTTAATTAGTTGAACCATTATAAGTATTTCAGGTCTTTTTTTTTTTGGTCTTGTCTTAGGGTTTGGGGCCATATTCAGAGGTGCTCTGGGGCTGCTCCTGACTGTGCTCAGTAGTGACCTCTAGTGGTGCTCAGAAGATTATATGCAGTGCTGGGGACTGAATGTGATCAGCTGCATGAAAGCAAGTGTTGTACCTCTAGCACTATCCCTCCAGCCCTTTCTTCCAGGCCTGACTGTAACCAAGTAATAGCTACTAACTAGTACGCAGATTAGCAAAGGGGTGGTCTACTACATGAACACATCAAGGGGGTGCAATGCTGGTATGGAACAGAAATTGAGTTAAGATACACGATTCTACCTGATAAAACTGACATTCATTTGAAATCTTACTTATCAAGGGACTGATATAAGAAAAATGCATGCCTTTGTTTTGGGTTGACTTGCATGATCTTTGAAAATTTAATATTTGGTCAGGGTAAGTGACATGGGACATTGAGATCTCAGTATCAAAAAGGCATAGACTAGAAGTTGGCCAGGGATGGGGTGGAGGGGGTGGGTGCTGTGAAGGGACAAGAAGCATGCCTTGTCCTACCCTATGGGGCTAAAGGAAGTCCAGTCAGGTACTAATCTAGTTTACAAAGTATACATGGGAAAATGTACGCAAAGAGGGTTTGGAGTGAGGGCTGGGGGGTGGGGGTGAGACTGACATTTCTGGAGTTAAAAGGTAGTTTCTTAAAGGGAAAAACCAAAACTTTAAGCTTAGCAATAACAAAGAAAAGGAAATCTTGCATAAAGTCACAGGCTTGAGGCCAAGATTAGGACCTCTTGGGAGGAATTTCACTTCTTAAGTACTTTTTATTTGGACTCTAATAGAATTAAGAAACTGTTAAAAGTATCAACACTCTTTGGACCATCATAACAAAATCTAGACTCTCCTCAACATAACACTGCAACGTCTAGGATGGAGTCCAAAATTACCTGACACATAAAGCCAGGAAATTGTGACATATTCTCAGAGGAAAAGACAAACACAGATGCCAACCATGACAGGGTCAGGATGTGGGGTTTAGTATCCAGGAACTTAGAAAGCTATAAGGATCAGCTCAAAAAAGTAAAGTACTCTCACAATGACTGAAAATGCAGGTAAGTAATAAACATTTTGAAACAGAAAACACAATGGCTACAACTTTAAAATATGCTCAATAGTAGAACAAAGATGACAGAGGAAAAGAGGGCACAGCTAAAGTTGTATCGATAGAAACAATCTCATCTAAGGACTAGAGAGAATCATGATTAGCAGTGAGATGATTTTAAAAGCTCTAACATATGCATTAATGCCTCTCAGGATTGAAAAATGGAGCAGAAATAATACTGGAAAAAATAATGGATGGAAATCTCCCAAGTGTCTTAAATCTACAGGTATAAGAAGTAAAAAATTCAAAACAAGATAGATAATAGGATTGACAAAGTATAATATGGTCACATTATGGAAATTCAAAGGTAAAAAGAGACTCTTGACTACACCCAGATAAAAACAATATTTATACATGAAAGAAATAACACCAGAAGGAACATGTACCTCTCTTTGGAAGTTTAAAGAAAAGATCATCTAACATGCTATTAAAAAAACTCTTGAGTAAAGCAAGTAGGGAATGCAAGCATTCAGAATGAATGAACACATAAAATTTTTTTAAATTGTCGTTCCTTTAAAATACATGACTAAAGTAACACTGCCAAATAGAATCGTAATGTTAACCATCTAATAATTATTTTCTAGAAGTCACATAAAAAGCAAAAAAGGCATTAATTTTTGTAAAAAAAAGTATTCATAAAATATATAATGATTCACAGCGGGTAGGGCGTTTGCCTTGCACTTGGCCGACCCGGGTTCGATCCCCGGCATCCCATATGGTCCCCCGAGCACTGCCAGGAGTAATTCCTGAGTGCAAAGCCAGGAGTAACCCCTGAGCATCGCTGGGTGTGACCCAAAAAGCAAAGAATAAAATAAAAATAAAAATAAAAATTTGAAAAAAAAAATATATAATGATTTCTATAGGTAATCATATATCAATTACAAAATGTCTTCTATTCTTTTTTCACTTGTCTTCTAAATCTTACATGCATATCACCGCATTTTATTGCAGAATTAAGTACAAAACACTTACTTGTATGCTGTTTACAAGAGACCTATTTTACAGAGCTAAGACATGCTGGAAAGACAAAGCAATCCTGGAGAAAGGCACGCCATGCTAACCATGAGCATATGAAAGATGGAGAAAGCTATTAATGCATAATGTAAAAAAGACTTTCAAACAAAGAGGCACACCTCATAAGATTAAAAGACCAAGTCGTGAGGAAAATACAACAGTTTTAAGTATGAACACACCTAATAACAGTGCTCTAAATTACAGGAAACAAAATTGATAGTATTAAAGGGAGAAAACAGGAGAATAGCATTGCAATCAATGTTAATAGCCTCTTAGAGGCAACGGTTAGAAATAGAGTCAATAATAAGAAATAAGCAATAGTACAGAGAATCTGAATAACATTATCAGCCTCCGTGATCTAAGTGATCTATCTAAAGCACCAACCAATAACATCAGAGCATGTAATTTAAGTGCTTATGGTACACTGACCAAGGGCGACTGAAGTCAAGATCAGAAGAATGATTAAAAAAAACAACAACAACCCAATAAACAAAAAACCCTCTCTTAATTGCTACCCTGCCTCTATTTTTTTTAAGCTTTTAGAGAAATAAAAGCAACTCTTATTCCCTAAGGTGGCAGGATGCTTCAATTATGGGTGTTCAACAATGCTCAAATGCTGCTCAATGAATCAACAGATATAGTCTCACTGGTAAAGCTGTAGGAGCAGCCTCAGAGCATCCCAAGTTAAGGATAACTCGAGTAAGAGCACTGAAGTATTCAATAAAGTTGGTGAAGAATACTGTTAGGATTTATTTAAGTCTCCCATTAGCAATTTAATTACAATTTTTCAAATACTTTGTTCCATTATACTTTTTACTCTCCATTATACTTTTTTGGGCTGGAGCGATAGCACAGCAGGTAGGGCATTTGCCTTGCATGTGGCTGACCCAGGTTCGATTCCTCTGATCCTCCCGGAAAGCCCGGCAAGCTACCGAGAGTATCTTGCCCGCATGGCAGAGCCTGGCAAGCTACCTGTGGCATATTCGATATGCCAAAAACAGTAACAAGTCTTACCATGGAGACGTTACTGGTGCCTGCTCGAGCAAATCGATGAGCAATGGGATGACAGTAATACAGTGATTACACTATTTAAGTTATCTCTTTTGAAAACTATTTTTCTAGATTTCTACGAATCTGATTTTAAAGCTGGAACACTGATGTCCCTAAGGAAAAGAGAAAACCCAGACTCAATTTCCATAGCAACTCTAAATCCATCACACTATATTTGTATATGGGCGTTTGATTTAAATAGAGCTATATGTGAATGCTTGATGTGTCTAAGATGGGGTTGCCATAGGAACAGTAACTTCCAAGTTCCTCTTGAATTTGCACCTAAAAATGACCCTCAAGACAGCTATGTTGAGGTGCAGATGTGGCTCACGATCAACTACTTACAGAAGTCAGGGCTCATGATGATACAGGCACTAAATATCATTATGGCTCAGGAGGGAGGGTAGGGAGCGGGAGGGTGTACACTGGAAATGGGTGTGGTGTTCGAATTATGCACATGAGAAATCATCAGTAATAGCCTTGTAAAGCACAGGACCCCGTAACAAATACATATAGTATCATTACGAACATGTATATTTAAAAGATGGCTCCAAGTGGCTAGGCCAAAAGTAATACTTCAAGACACAACTCATCAAAATGCAGATAGAATAAGACTCATGAGGTGGCCATCTACCCTCACACAACAGCCACTGCAGATGTGGAAGCGTATCCAGTCCGGGTAAGTCACTGTCTACAGAGACCTCACAGTGCTAGGAGGCGTCTCTGAATCACAGAAGAACATCTTATGTCTGTGCGGGAGTAGCAGCAACCGTTAGCACATTCTCACAACAACAGAAGGTCCCACGTATATGGAATGCCTTCATTTCACATACAAGCAAACAACCTAAGGCTAAGTGGAATCTGAACCACATAAGCACACATTTTCATTCTCACGTGCCCAATGCACTCGTTTCTTAATTATTAGTATATGGATAATTCCATTTCACTTTTTTCAGATCCAGAGTTCCTTGATCACACAAGATGCTCTGGGGCCTGCACTTACTCTTCTCAATGTAGTACAGTCATCTCTGTGCTAGCTAAAATTAATTTAAGTACTAGGAAAAAGTGGGGGAGAGATAAATTCAAAAATAAAAAAGAGGGGCTGGAGTGATAGCATAGCGGGTAGGGCGTTTGCCTTGCACGTGGCCGACCCGGGTTCAAATCCCAGCATCCCATATGGTCCCCTGAGCACCGCCAGGAGTAATTCCTGAGTGCAGAGCCAGGAGTAACCCCTGTGCATCGCCAGGTGTGACCCAAAAACCGAAAAAAAAAAAAATAAAAAAAATAAAAAAGAATTGCAGACCCATCTCCTGTTTCTGATGTCCCCCACTAATGTGGATAATTAAGAAGTGGCTTAGTGGTGGCAGCAGAAATGGCTGGAATCTCTGGACTCGGCTTCGTTGGGAGCACTGTGATATAAGAGGTCACTCTCCCAGATGGTGGGCCCTCACCGCATCAAGCTCTTTGATTTGTCTTACATTTTGGATGAACAAGAACAGAAATGAGACAGTGTACATGAAGACAGGATGAACCTGGTCTCAGACCAGAGGCAGAAAGACAAGTTGAAAAGTTAAAACAAGTAGTTCATGGCAAAGAGAATATAGAAGGAAAATCAAACACTTTTAAGACTGGATGGGAACTCGGCGGGCAGTAATTAGTGCAGTGTGATGGCAGACAGACCCAAGGCTGCTCACAGCATGGACCTGTCCAGTTCTAGAATAAAGATCCCAGGCGCTAGGGCTTTCTAGAATGGGCTTGTTGTGTGTTTTGTTTTCTTGGATGGTACTTCCTACTGGTATTAGTGTACTCCTTGATCTGAGAAGTTATATGCCAAGAAAGTGTATCCCCATGTTTGTTAGAATTACATCTACATTGAGAAAGAGCAAATAAACTTTGGGTAGGTATCCTGGGAATTCTCGCAAGAGTAAAAATGAATGAATTTCATCATGCAGGTTTTCCAACACCAACTCTGCCTCTTAGAATAAACTTTGTCTTTAATTTCCTTGGTGCCATTCCTGAGAGTAGGACATGCAACCTTTAGAAAAAATGAGACTTTCCTGCATTTAGAAAAATGAGGTATCTCTTATATAGAGGAGCCTTTCTTGCTAGGACAGCATTTCAAACATCGTTCTATGAGGGGGCGTGCATCTGGCGATGTCTTCTCCCACAGTCTAGCTTTACTGCCTTTTCAGTGTCCACCAAGAAAACTTTTGATGACAAAGGGAAAAGACTGATTTGATTTGTTAAAAATTCCCTTCTCTCTGATGAAGACCAATGAGGTTTTTTTTTTTGTTTTTTTTTTTAACAGGGTCAAGGTATCAGGAATGCGTTTCAGGAATACCTTCTGGTGCATTAACACACCAGACTTACTATCTGTGGATTTCAATTTATTTCCCCAGCTTTATCTTTGGGGCGTTAGGCTCCTGGTGGGGCGGGGAGGAGTGGAGAATGCCTTCCAGGGTGACAAATTTTCCCTATCAAAATGGCACCAGTGGTTCTGTGATTGTGGTGACAGAGAAATGAGGGAATTCCTTGACGACAAGGCCCAGGCGGCATGACAGTTCTGTTTGGGGGCGTCTGAGGGCTGGTGCCAACTTAAGGACACACTATGATTGTGGAAGAAAAATATCCTGAGGCCTGTCCAACTTTACCACCGAGAACTTGGAAAAGTGGCAGCTGGGTTCCCAGACAAATCTGTACAAATCCTTCCAGCCATGAAAAAAGGCCTGAAGATGAGAAATACCATCCACCCTGGGTTCTCCTCCTCCCCATCCTCCCAACCCCTCTGCCTGCTGGATCCCCGGCTCTGCAGAGAACATGTCACCTTTTCCACACCAGCTCCTCTCACAAACGCTGAAGGGCAGCTGGACTGCCCGGAGTTTCTGCTGCCCAAACTCTTGGCTATTAATTTGATCCAACCTCTCCCACAAAAGAGAGGAATTATTCTCTTTCCTTTCCACCCCTCCTAGTGCTCTGACCTCAACTCCTCTTCCCAGCTTCACGTTCCTGCTCCGTTAATCTCCCCCTGCTTCTTTCCACATTCAGTGACTGCTTCTTACTGGACCTTCCTCCCTTTTATAAACCTGTTCAGGGTGCCTTGTCCTTAAAGCAACAAAACTGGCTGGAGGACCATACCTTATCCCCTCTGTATTCAGTTCTCCACCCCTTACCCCCCCTAGAGTTTCCTGATATCGCCTTCTTTAGGGTGCTGGAAGAATGGTGGTTGCAACGAGAGGGCAGAAATGCAGTGCTCTCTATTTGCTCATTTAAAGAAGGTAGATTTCCACTGTAGACCATGGGAAAGTAATATTTTTTCTTTTCTACATGTCTTCTTCTTCTTTTTTTTTAATGAATCACCATGAGGTACAGTTACAAACTTACAAAGTTTCGTGATTACGTTTCAGTCATACAATGATCCAGTACCCATCCCTCCACCAGTCCCCATTCTCCACCACCAATGTTCCCAGGATCCCTCCCGACACCCCCCTTCCCTCCCCCCTTCCCCCCCCCCCCCCCGCCTCTGTGGAAGGCACATTCCCTTTTACTCTCTCTCTCCTTTTGGGTGTTATAATTTGTAATACTAAGTGGTCATCATGTTTGGTTCACAGTCTACTTTCAGCACACATCTCCCATCCCACGAGAGAGTCCTCCAAGCATCATTTACTTGGTCGTCCTTTCCCTGTCTCAGGGGAGAGTAATGTTTTCTTCTTTTTTGCTGAAAACAAGGCCAAATGAGTTTGGAAACCTCTACCCTACACCAACCTAATGTTCCTCAACATCTTTTCCCTGATACTTGTGCTAAAGGGAGAACCTGCTTTGGAATTGTTCTCACATTTGTCACGACCTTGTCAGCTATTGAACTTGAGGTGTGTGCGCTCAGCATTCTAATGGAATAATTCTCTATAGGAGTATAATCATCTCGGAGTCAGATTTCTTGGGCATCCTTTCAAACATCACCCTATCTGATCTCTCCACAATGAATATTTTCCACCATCCGGGAATCCGGAATCTCTCTCCCTAGATTACTGTCCCGCTGTTGTTTTTTGATGCTGAGCATGCCTATTTTGTTTTAAATGGATGTTCAACTTCTTGTCAGCTTTCTCTTTCTCCTTAAGGGTATGAATTCTCTCTCTTGGTGATTCAATTAAAAAATAAATAAATAAAAAGAAAGCATAAATTCCCAAATATTTGTGCTTAGTTTCTTTTCTATAAGTTCATTCATTTTATTGCTCCAAAGTTGGATTTTTATGCTTTCAACTTCCAATTCATAACCCAACTTACTCCTGGTCCATGCACCCCATCATAGTTGAGAAATCAGTGGACTCTACTAGTCTACTGCATTTGACTCCTCAGTAAATGGAGATACTGCTGAATGTTCTACCATTCCCTTCTTTTTGCTTCCATGACACATCATTCCCGTTTCCTAAGACATTTCTGGCATTTCCCGGTTTTCTGTCCAAGTCTTTCCTATTTGCACAACAACCTATGTAGTAGGTAAGAGTTCTTCAAAGCACCCTCTCTTCACTCAGTTCACCTCTAGCTTCAATATCCATAAGTGTGGAAAATTCACATGTTTACCTCTGGCCTGTGCTCCTCCAGACAAGAGTATATGTGTGTGTGTGTGTGTGTGTGTGTGTGTGTGTGTGTGTGCGTGTGCGTGCACGTGCACATATTTCTCTGCCTATTTAGATCTTCTCTTTGATATCACAAAGAAACTGGAAACTCAGTATCTTTGACAACTTACCATTTCTTTCTGAGTCTTGCTAACATGGCCTTGTGAGCGCTCTTTTGTCCTGATGTCCACCATTACCAAAATCCAATCTATTTTACTTCCTAAATATCTCCCAGGTCCACCTATTCCTCTTCACCTTCATCTCTACTATCACTATTTAATACAAAGGAACAAAGATCCATCCATTGTCCCAGTGAGGATAAAGTGTTCTCATGTGTTAGCTGTCCCTTTTGGTGTACATTAAATAGGTCTATCTCTGTTTTACAGATATAAGCATATAAGCCTGGGCGGGGTCAAAGAATTTGCACCGAATAGCAGACATGGTCATTTACATGTTTATTTTGGTTTGGGGGGTTATACCTGCCAATCCCAGGGGTAGGGGCTGCTCCCTGTGGTCCGCAGGGGATCATGAAGTGCTGGGAACCAGACCAGGGCTTTACACACATGTAAGCCTCACGCTCCCCCATGGAGCCACATCTCCGGCCCAGACATGGTGATTTAAAGCCAACTCTGGCTGCAAAGTTAGCAACCAAGGAAAATAAATGGCAACATTACATGTATGTAATAGAAATAATGGCTTTTCTTTTCATTTCTCTTAATGAAAGAAAAACACTATTTATGACAGCAATTATATAATCATATCATCCAGGGAAAAGTAGAGAGAACAACTGTAATTTCAAAGATACCCTTATCCTGCTCACTCGGGGCAATTTTACTTTGAAAACTTTCAAAGCCAAAGCAACTTTCAAAGCGGTTTTAAAACAGGAATAATAAAATGAACATCCAGATAACTGGCACTCCAACTCCAGCCTGCCAACACTGACCTACTTTGCTTTCTTCTGTTTCTTGTTCCCTTCTTTTCATCTCCCCTCCCCCGCTTTTTCTCTTGGAACCACCTGAGAATTAGTTAAAGATATAATGATATAATAATAATTCTTATATATTTTATATGTTTAAAAAACAGTGCCAGGGGGCTGGAGCAATAGCACAGCGGGTACGGCATTTGCCTTGCATGCGGCCGACCCGGGTTCGATTCCCAGTATCCCATATGGTCCCCTGAGCACCGCCAGGAGTAACTCCTGAGTGCAAAGCCAGGAGGTAACCCCTGTGCATTGCCGGGTGTGACCCAAAAAGAAAAAAATAAAAAACAGTGCCAGATTTCCAGTGGTCTGTTTTTCTGGAAGAGAACTGTAAAAGCAGAAATAAGGAAAAACAAAAAGGTTGTTGGAATGGTGAGGGAAATTGATTACAAGCCTATAATTATGTATTAGTACTGTTAATTTCTAATCCACTCTGATTGCAGGTTGAGAACAGACAAGTGATTTGTACTCTACCAAATCAAGGTTACTAATAGAACACGTGTGAACACTGGCTTCTGCACTGGAGATGGAAACATATGGCTTCAGAGGATGTCACTGTTTGATTGCCGAGTTCCACAACTGGTGTTTATAGCAATGACCCTAATTTTACAAGAACTCATTCTGCTTGTTGAAACAGGGTTTCTATGGTAGGGACGACAATGATGTATTTTAGAATGGTTTTTAATGCAGAAGTTAAAAGTGCCGACTTCTAAATACTTGTCCTCAACGACTTCATGTTTGGACCAAGGTGGATAAATTGAGTTTTTGCTGAATATTACTGAAGGAAAATCAACACTGCCCATACAGGTGATAGGTGCGCAATTCATGAGAATAACAGGTTGTGGAGAATTCATGGAGCATGAAAGAACGATGATGATGCATACTCAAAAGCAGAAAAGAGAGTCTGGGAAACAGTATAGGGCTTAGGGAGCATGCAAGATCACTTGTGTCTGTTCCCTGGCATAACACGGTCCAGAGCCTTTCTAGGTCTGGCCCTAAAGGACCCCATCATTTCCGGGCTTGCTTAGCACCACAGAGTCTGAGCTGCCCCATATTCTCAACCCTAACTCTGAACCATCTTCATCCTGATGGTTGAGCTTTGTGGTGGGCCCCCGAGCACCGCTTGGGAGGCGCCCTTCCCATCCCCGAAAGGAATTAATCAGTTAATATTCTTGTGTTTTCTGTCAGTATTTAAGCAATAAAAGACAAAAAAGACTATTTGAAATTCTCCAATAAAATAAAAATAGAAGGAAAATGAAAATTATTCTCTGAGGTTTTTTTTTTGTTTTGCTTTTTTCTGGGTCACACCCAGCGATGCTCAGGGGTTACTCCTGGCTCTGCACTCAGGAATCACTCCTGGCGGTGCTCAGGGGACCATATGGGATGCTGGGAATCGAACCCGGTGGCTGCGTGCAAGGCAAATGCTCTACCTGCTGTGCTATTGCTCCAGCCCCTCCCCTGTGTTTTAAGCATTGGATGCAGCCTAAGGTAACTAATTGTTCTTTTTTAGTTGTGCAAATCACTGAATACAGCAAGGTCACCATCAGACATACAAACGCAGAGGAGCGGACAGTGGTACCTCGGGGAGGGCTCACCCAGAGGAAGGCACTGGGGCAGGTCTGAGCTGTTCCCAAATGCCAGTGGTTCAGGTTTCCCGTTAACATACCTGCTGTGGGGGAGTTTGCATGGTGAGACTTTTTTGGCAAGTTGAAGATCTGTTCACCAGGGTCAGGAGGAGGAATTGCATCTTGCCCTTGTCGTGCTTCTACAGGATCATACTCCTTCCCGTCATAGTTAGCATCATAGAATTTTTTAAACCACTGAATGAAATCCAGGTTGTCCTGGAAACGGCCTTTCACTAACTTTTCCACTGGAATGACCTGCAATATAAAAAAAATTACTCTGTGAAATGCAAACCCCAGGGGTGCCTGTTGTACTGAATATAATTAAACTGTTCCCTGAACAGGACTACATCCCCCGTATCAGGAACTCAGGATGACAAGTCTCTCCCAGGCTTCTTTACCGGCATCCTAGAACTTACATAACTTCCTATTGCTATTACACAAGTAAAGGAAAATGTTGGTGTTGGTTCTCCTGTGAGCAAATGGGACAAAACAGGCATCCCCGAAGCCCTGAGCAGGGCTGATCCTTTTCAAGATATGTTTATCATCAAAATGTCTCGTTCTCGTCACAAATGCATGGGCTTGGGTTTCCACACTAATGGGTTTCCCCCCATTTCTTCATTTCCAGTTGTGGAATAAACTCTTCCAAAGAGGATCACCAGTGTGGAGATAATGAATAAGACTGAAACCGATCAAATATAACCACCTGACAGCTCCTCTGGAACAAAGCGATATAACCACAGGCTCAACAACTCAGGAATACACAGGAGCACAGATGAGCCCTGGGAGTAGAGAGGGAAACGTGTGGGAGCAAGGGAAGGGGACACAGAAGGCATCTGGAGCAGGCGATGCTGGCACTCAGGCCAACTTCTGAGAGGAACCTCAGCTTTGCGTGGAGATATCCTTCC
Source organism: Sorex araneus (assembly GCF_027595985.1). NCBI lineage: Eukaryota > Metazoa > Chordata > Mammalia > Eulipotyphla > Soricidae > Sorex > Sorex araneus. The sequence continues at coordinate 345,378,718 of NC_073303.1, read as the reverse complement.
CTCTGGTCACCTAAAACGCCAATCAGTACTCCCTTTAGAGATCTTAATAGAACCTTCAGAATTAGGACAAAAACCAGGTATGGTTGCTTAGCCTAAATTTAGGGAGTGGCTGCTTTGAAGGAAAATGGAAGGTACTTAAGTATCCAATTGTCACCATGGCCAGATTCTTACTTCCTCCTCTTGGGTTGGAATACAAGTTGAATGTGAAAATTGAGTCACAAAGGTAGGGAATGAAGCGGATGCTGCCTGTAAGCATGAGATTTAAGCAGAAATCCAGTGCTCCAAGCCCACCGCTTCACCATGATATAAATGGAATAGACTTGTAGTGATATAAATGGAATAGACTCTAAGCTGAGAGAGGACCAACTGATGCCCTAAAACAGATCTTAATAAGGAACACCTTAAAAATGTAGACAATGGGGCTGAAGCGATAGCACAGTGGGTGGGGCATTTGCCTTGCACACGGCCGACCCGGGTTTGATTCCCAGCATCCCATATGATCCCCTGAGCACCGCCAGGAGTAATTCTTGAGTGCAGAGCCAGGAGTAACCCCTGTGCATCACCAGGTGTGATCCAAAAAGCAAAATAAAATAAAATAAAATCTAGACAGTGTGGGACGAGAGATAGTACAGGGGTGGGTGGGGAGTTTCAGACAATCTCCAGCAATGCATACGGCCCCCTGAGCACAATCAGGAGTGACCCATGAGCACAGAACTAGGAGAAGCCTCTGGAGCATGGCTGCATGTGGCCCCCAAGTGCCCCCAAAATGTAAAAAAGAATATTAAGTATTAATAACTTCAATTGCATCAAACTGAAAAATACATGTAACTTTGCTCTTCTAACTCCCATTTCTTATAATCCAGTTATAGTTTTTTAAAGATGTTATTTTAGTCCCCACACTTTACGACTCTACCATACTGTCACTAACAGGGCTTCATGCCCGGAGCATTCCCGCCCCGCACCCGCCAGCAGTGTCCGCTTCCCTCCACCGTTATCTCAGGTTCTTCCCCTCCCCTGCCGCCGCCTCAGCACCGCATCTCACTACCATGGTAAACGCTGCTCTGTAGACCAGCCCCGTTATTTCCAGTCTATTTACCGATGCATGCAAAGAAAAGTTTCACAGTTCGTCCCTGTTGGTTTCTCTCTCTTCACTTATTCAAAGTTCATTTTTGCCCCGAGGTTAACTTCCTCTGAGATATAGGCTAAGTAAAGGATCTGGGTTGGGGCAGGAGAGACAGTGCGGGGTTTAAGGCCTTGCATCCATGTCTCCGGTTCAAACTCTTGGCACCACAGCCAGGGTTCACTCCTGAGCAGAGAGGCAGAAACAGTCCCACAAGGTCACTGGTGTGGCCTGATATCCCAGCACGAGATCCCCAAATTGGGACTGGATATGTTTAACAGCAGCAGTAAACATTTAGAGCGAGATGCAGCAGACTTCAGTAATAGTCCGTGACCAGGGGCGAAGGGTGGGAGGGTGGGGGGGTGCAGGGGGGAGACATGCTGAGCCTCCAATCTAATTCCATTTATTATCACTCCATCTCAAAATTATAATAAGTCCATGGGGAAAACAATACTTTGTAGACACTAAGAATCTGACTATATACACTATGCCGGGCACACTGATGAACAGCTTTATAATCACGGGTTGGGTTTACAGCTCCATTTTGCAGACTGTAAACCTGGGCTCAAGGAATTGAAAAAATCTGTTCAAGTCATAAAGCTGAGATTCAAATCCATGTGATTTCCACTGTAACATGCCATTTCTCCAAGGCAACAAGATGCACAAAGAATCACAGTGCTAGATGGCAAACACAAAACCTCCTCACTGACACTGCTAAAACAGGTCTAACAGTACCTTAACAGTTTAAGATAATTCCTGATAGTGTTTTAGTATATTGGCTATACCTTTAGAAAAAAATCTCCTTAAATTAAACAAACAAAAAAACAAAACAAAACATCCTATACAAATAAGTAAAGAGAGTTATACAGACCCCCATCTGTCTCTTCTCTATCAATACATATTTCCACTGATACGTTTTCAAGCTTTTTCCATTTCTGTGCAAAACAACTTGAAGGAAAGACATGGTATCTATGGAGTTACAGTTCATTTCCTACCTTATCAACATTCATTCGCTTAAACGATGCTTGCAGAAGTTTGAAATTGTGAATATACTCGTGCTCCAGCTTTGCTTGAAATTTTACTTTCTTCAGACTAATGCATCCTGGAAACAGCATGTCCATGAACTGGCAGTAAGCTGCTCCTAGAGAGAAACGAGACGGCATTTTCATCAGTCTGACCGTACACAGGCCTAACTGAGGATTGCTTTACCCAGAGTCCTCCAGGCCACGCGTGCCTGTTCACTGTGTCCCTCCTCTGCGTGGACTGGGTGCTGAGGAGTAGGCACTGCGCCGTGATGCCGCTCAGGCTCCTCCTACGTTACTAACCATTGTGGAGTTGGTGTTGCCATTTGTCAGAACATTGTCATGTTTTATGAGCAGAATTTCAAACCTGGTGCTTTTTTTTTCAGTCCGGGAATTAAATTCACCCACATGAGACATGCATCCTTCCAAGTGAGACACATCCCTGACCCCAGAGCCTCAGACATTCATGCCAAAGAAGTCAAGGTATGTGTAATTCAACTTAGTTCCATCAAAAAAAAAGGGGGGAGGGGAACAATTCCTCCTCCCCCCCCTTTTCATTTAGCTGTTAACTGCTTCAAGCTACATAAGAGGAAGAGGAAAAACTAAAATTTAAACCAGAGAAAATTGCGAAAGCTTTTAGGAAACAAATAATTGAAAAATTACAAATATTTCTGAGTTGTTTTATATTTATCTTGCAAAAAGGGTTTAGATGAAATTGTGTAACTAAGCCCCAGAATATCAAAAGCAGTTGTAGACCAATTTAGTTTCAGTCCAGAGCAATGGGGTTCCTACATTAACATGAAGGATGAGGACATGAAAATACTAAAACTTATGTAAGTTCAGAGTCAAGCTGTTTATGACTGAGAAATAAAAATAACAGAAATACTCAATGAGTCCCTTAAGGACATGATCACAGAAGTCTGAGTTTTTAAAAATGATTCTTAGATCACGACAATCTGAACCAGATAATCCTGGTAAGATCAATGTGTATTGATTTGTATCTTCTGAATGTTATAAAATAATTAAGAAAAAGAAATTAAAAGCCAGAAAGTCTGTTTTTCGTTTACAAGGTAGAAAGCAGTTGGTTGACAAGAATGAAATAAGCATCTGCTATTGTTTTCCCTCTCCATTTTTTGTTCCTCTAGATCTCTCAGACGAGGACATAAATGTGCCAATAAAAGGCCTTCCTGGAACTTGAAGGGCTCCCCTCATCCCTCATCAAGTACCAAGGTTTCTGTGAAGAGCCTTTCATTCCATTCCGGCGGCTCACAGAAGAACCCAGCTGTACGTCTGTTAATGTCAAGGAGATGCTGAGTATCCTGTACTGAAATAGGGATCCAAAGGACGAAAGACACTATCAGGGATCAAAGGACTACCGGCGATCAGGGAATATTGGGCCAATCTCTATTTGCAGATAAGAGCATCAAGTGATGAAATCGAGGTCATCATGAATATCATCTCCAGAACGTACACATCTGTGATGCATCTCCTCAGATGCCAATGTCCTGAGCCTGAACCAGTATGTTTCTAGTCGACCAGATGGTTTTTCTTAAAAAACATGACCAAATAAAACAAACCAAAACAAAAAACACGAGGGGAGGTAAGAGAAACCTTGTGATCTTGGGGGCATTCTTACAGTCACCATCTAGTTATTCAGTTCCTCCTTTTAAAGTGCCACCACATGGAGCAAATTCCAAGAGTTACTTTAAAACAATCTTTTTATAGTGCTGTGTGTCTAAACCCACTGTTTTATCACCTGCTCAGAAAAGAATGATTCTCACTCCTGTGAGAATCTTTACCTATGGACAGCCAGATACTTAGTATTCTCACGAACTAGTCAATCAAGTGATTCAACATGTAAATTTAATAATTTTTAAATATATAAAGCAACAACATGTTTTGAAAAAAAAATCCTACAAAATAGGGAGGGGGAATGAAGGCGGGACCTCTAGTCACATCTTCCACAGAAAACCACTGTGAATGTTCTGGCATATACCATTTTAATATCTATATATTTAACAGACCATGATTCACTTTCTCGATCACTTAACATTCTCTCCTGACATTTTTAATGGCTTTCTGATTTTTATATCATGCTCACAACTTTCCCAAACCAAGATTACATAAACATTCACGTGTATTTTCTTCAAGTATTTTTATGGTCTCAAGTTTTACATTTACATTCCATGGAAATCCATGTGGAATTAATTTTGGTCTATGATAGAAAGAATGGTTCTAATTTGAGCTAATCCAAATGTTAGTATAAATCTGTCATTTGGGGCTTCCTGGCATTTGGACACCTTCCTATCTGGGTTAGGAAGTGCTGCAGCGTGCTGCCTCCTGCTAGGTGCCGAAGGTGGGCGGGCGTCCCTTCCCCACCCCTGGCAGTAAAGATGGAGCCTCAGCCAGGCCACCTCTGGGGGGTGAGGGGGGAGTCAGACATGCTGAGACATATACTCATGACATCTGCTGAGCTGGTTTTCCACAGACCGAACTACCCAGTACCTTATCTTTTCCTTAAATCTGTCTCTGTCTAAGCTTGTTTGGATTATTTCCTGCTACTTTTAAATAAAAATGCTGATTAACAGAGTTAGCTAGGTGCGAAACACTATGTCATAAATAATCCACACTGTTTGCACCGAGAAACACCATCTTTACTATATACTGCTTCCTTAATATATGTGAGCTCTAGAATTAAAATGGCTTTGTTCTGTACCTACAACAGTTTCACACTTGACGTAAATACTATGATATGTTTTATTATATGCAGAATAATTTCCTCTCTCTTAACATTTTCTACCATGCATTATAGTTTTCTGTGTATTTAAGATATTTTATTTAGGGGGCTGGAACAATAGCACAGCGGGTAGGGCATTTGCCTTGCACCTGGCCGACCCGGGTTTGATTCCCAGCATCCCATATGGTCCCTTGAGCAGCGCCAGGAGTAATTCCTGAGTGCATGAGCCAGGAGTCACCCCTGTGCATCGCTGGGTGTGACCAAAAAAAAACCTAAGTTAAAAAAAAGTTTATTTAAAAAATAATTAAATAATTTGGTTTTGGGGCCATACCTGGCTTGCGATGGGGTTACTTTTAGGCATGCACTTAGGAATTTCTCCTGGCAGGCTTGGGGGGCCAGATGGGGTGCTGAGTATTGAGCCCAGACTGGTCACATGCAAGGCAAGTGTTTACCCACTATACTATCTCTCCGGGCCCCACATTTTTACACATTTCACACCTGGTGTAAGACAACAGATTTTGATAGTCATGTACTATTCAACAGCAGCTTTACTGAAGTGCAATTTACACAATAAGGTACACGTATTTAAAGTTCAGTTTTCTAAAAACATTCACCATCTGCATCTATCATCATTCTCTATTTGCAGATTTTCATTACCACTACCCCACACAATTTCATACCATACACACAACAGAACACTACCTAGCTATAAGAAAAGATGCAATCTTGTGGCTTTGTTATAATGTGGATGGAACTGGAGCATGTCACATTAAGTGAAATAAGTCAGAGGGACAAGGACAAATACAAATGATCTCACTCGGCGGTGGTGTACAAAACAAAACAAGGAAATAGTATCAAATGATGACAAACCCTTGGCCTTGAATTATGAAACAAAGATTACCAAGCAGTGAGAGGAAGGGTACAGTGGGAATGAAGATTTGTTGTACTACATCTGTATAATACGTGTATATCATGTAGATTTTATATGCTTCTTTTGTTAATCGTCTTATAAGTTTTCCTCTAAGTCAATTATTGGTTAATTATTTTGGTTATTATGGAAATGTTATGCTTTAAAAAACTTAGTACTTAGAACTGGGAAGGAGTTGGGTGGGGAGGAGTCATCCCTGGAACTCTGGTGAAGATGTGAAATGATGTATCATGAAAATACTATTAACAGTATTGCAAATCATGGTACTCAAATAATAGCAAGAAAAATGTAGCACTGTCGTCCCGTTGTTCATCGATTTGCTCGAGTGGACCCCAGTAACATCTCCATTGTGAGACTTGTTACTATTTTTGGCATATCTAAATACGCCACGAGTAGTTTACCAGGCTCTGCTGTGCGGGCGGGATACTCTTGGTAGCTTGCTGGGCTCTTCGAGAGGGATGAGGAATCAAACCCGGGTCGGCCGCGTGCAGGGCAAACGCCCTACCTGCTATGCTATCACTCTAGCCCACCAAGAAAATTACCAAGATTTTTTTATTAGGAAATGATCAACTTTATTAGGAAGTTTATTATACTGAAAAGGTATTCAGTCACTTTTTTTTTCTTTTTAGGATTTTGGGTCACACCTGGTGATGCTCAGGGATTACTCCTAGCAAGCTCAGGGACCATAGCGAATGCCAGGACTCAAACCTGGGCTGGTCACGTGAAAGGCAAATGCCTTACCTGCTGCACAGTTGCTCTGGCCCCGGATAATAATAAACTTTATTGGGAAGTTTTCTAGGAAGTTTGACTTAAATAATTCCCTTTCAGCAACCATAAAAAGAATTTTAAAAATCTGTCCCTGTAATAATATCAATTATATTCACTGGTTTTCTAATGTTGAATTATCTTTACAATTCTGGAATGGAGTCTTCGTGGAGATGTTTACCAAATTTTCATTACAGAGGCCGTTTAGATTCATAAATACTTTATAATTTTTGGCAACTGTCCTTATGTGAGATGTCTATAACTATGTTTCTGGAGGGGGAGCATACCTGGTGGTGCTCAGGGGCTATTCCTGACTTTGTGCTAGAGTAGTCCATCGTCATACTTGGGAGATCATATGAGGAGCCGTAGATCTGAACTGGGGTGGGCTGCATCTAGTACCTCTGTAGTATCATCTGTGGCCCTTGTTCTATTTTATCATGGTTAAAGGTTACAGAATAACTAGGAACTTTTTCATGCTTTTTGAGGGTATAAAACAGAGGTTACCAGGGTTATCTGGCTAACTACTCACTTTCTAGGGAAAAAAAATCACTCAGTGTTCCCTGGAAATGTATCTTCTTGGAGTGAACAAACAGAAAGCACCTTAGGCTATAGCAGCCACCCCTGGTCTCCCAGCACAGAGGGGTATCACCCACTTCAGGAAATAGGTCTAAAAGAGTAAAAGAAGTTTGAGCAGAATCCTAATCCTAATCGATTTACTGACTGTATGCTCTTGGCTTTTAACACTTTTATTTTTTTTAATTTTCATCTATTTATTTTTGTACTTTCACTGTCACTGCCACAGTCATCCCATTGCTCATCGATTTGCTTGAGCAGGCACGAATAACTTCTCCATTGTGAGACTTGTTGTTACTGGTTTTGACATATTGAATACGCCATGGAGAGCTTGCCAGGCTCTGCCGTGTGGGCGAGAGACTCTCAGTAGCTTGCCGGGCTCTCCGAGAGGGGCAGAGTAATCAACCCAGGTCGGCTGTGTGCAAGGCAAACGCCCTACCTGCTGTGCTACCACTCTAGCCCATTCCTAAGAATAAAAGAACTATTTTATTGACTTTGGGAACTATCATAAAGACTTGTTGAGATTGCCTCTGGGAATGTCTTTGGGAAGTTTTAGCCTCTGGATCCCCAATTTCTAGTAATCTAATGTCTCCTAACATTGTGAAAATAAATTTAAAAAGAAAACATATCCTCGAATGAACTGGTGAATTAATAAGAACACTCTCAAGGTTTCCGGTTGAAGTGGGACAGTAGACCCTGAACAATGCCATCATCCGATGGTCCCCACCAAAGCTAACTCTGCTCCTCTTGGGATCGGATTTCCTTCTCACCTTCTCATTGACGTCACTCCTGTAACTATCCTCACTTTCTCTTCCAAAGTCAATTTCTGCATGAATTCTTTTTACAGCACATAAATCTGTCCTAGCGTCATCTGACTTTGAGAAAACTTATAAAAACTTCCCTGAATTCCACCACACCCATTCAGCTAATGTAACTCTTTATCTCTTCCTACACACAGGAACTTAACAAGATTTCTCCCATTCGCATTATTTCATCTATCACTCAATTGGACTAGAGCGATAGCACAGCAGGTAGGGCATTTGCCTTGCAAGCGGCCGACCTGAGCTTGATTCCTCTGTCTCTCTTGGAGAGCCCGGCAAGCTATCGAGAGTATCCTGCCCACCTGGCAGAGCCTGGCAAGCTACCCGTGGCATATTTGATATGCCAAAAGCAGTAACAATAAGTCTCACAATGGAGACGTTACTGGTGCCCGCTTGAACAAATCGATGAGCAATGGGATGACAGTGATACAGTGATCACTCAACTGATTCATAGTTTTCTAATCTCACTATGCTCTGGTGAAGAGCATCAATGCTTCTGTGTTACTTTCCTTTTCTGAGCAATCAACCTCTAAGTAGTATTTAGTCATGTTGCCCACTCCTTAGAAATTGGTATTTTCATCCTGAGGTCTCCTAACCCATTTTGGCACCAGAGCGGATGCTTGAGCCATGCATTTTGACTGTGAACTGAACTACAACCTCGTGCAGCCCGGGGAGGGATTTTTTTCCCTCTCCACCCCATTTTTCGGAGCGAAAATGGCGGCAGCGGCAGCAGCCACGCGGTGAGAGCCACCCTCTAAGACCCCTCCACCAGGAGGTAGGACTTTCTTTAGTGACGTAGCCTGTAGGTGATCCTGGGAGGGGAGGTGTTCCCGGCGCGCCTTCCGCCCAGAGATGAACCGAGAGCCGCGGCACGAGAAGCAGAGCCTCCGCGCCTATTGACTGTGATCCTGAGGTCTCCTAACCCATTTTGGCACCAGAGCGGATTCTTGCAGCCATCCATTTTGACTGTGAACTGAGCTAAAATATTAGAAACCCAAAACCGGACTCAAAGTCTTCACTCTTACCAATGAAGAGAAATTATTAGATGATGCCTATTCGGCAGGCCTGATTGTTGGGGAAAATTTCCAATCAATAATAGTGAGTTCTGTATGGAAATATGAAATGTACTCAATATATATAGAGAATAATGGGAATATCATTAGTTACTTAGATGGGGGGTGGGGTGGGAGGGGGGGGTGTATTGGGGTTCTTGGTGGTGGAATGGGTGCACTGGTGAAGGGATGGTGGTTTAATCAGTATTTGACTGTGACTTAAACCTGAAAGCTTTGTATTTTTTTCTTGTTTTCACGGTGGTTCAATAAAATATTTCTTTAAAAAAAAAAAAAGAAATTGGTATTTTCTTCCTTCGTAGATAAAGCGAGCACCAACTAATTAGGAAATTCAGAAAACATTGTGCTGGAGACCTCAGCCAATCAGAAATCAGAATGTTCCTCATGGACAGGCAGAGATTTAGAGGGCATTTCATCAATCTGCAACAATGTAGCCTAAATTTCCCACAGAGCAGCTTCTCATCAACTCTGAGGTCTCAACCATTGCTGAGGTCCTGTGTCCTTGCTAAGGAAACTACCGTTCCTATAAAACCATCTCAACATACAAAGTCCCCGGACCCAAAGTCCCCTGTCACCAGGCTCCTGTCTAGATCAGTCTGTCTCCCTTCAAAGGCTGCTCCTTCCACACAGCTTGTGCTTCCCTGCTGCATACAGAACACCTCAGGTATGTTCCTCTCTTACAGCCCTTCCACAGGCCGTTTCCTGGAACTTCATCTTCTTGACATTCAGATCAAGGCTCACAAGGCTCACCTCATCAGAGAGGCCCTTCCTTATCTGAAGTGACCCTCCTGTCACTCACCTTGTTTGATGTCTAACATTTTACTGCTAATTCATATGCTGGTCTGTAGTTCACCTTCCCCTAGATGAGATAAAGCTTCATGAGAGCCTGGATCTTGTCCTCTCTGTATCCAGGCCTTTAATAAAGTATCTGGCATAGCATGGGCTCCCATAACTACCTGCTAATGAATCAAGGCTATAAGTGACAGCAGTTAAAAGAGCTTAAAAAGAGTAAAATTTGAATGTCACCAAGGAGCTGCATAAGAGATATTATGGGAAGTGTCTTTTGAAAAATAATTCATGGTGATGTATGTGTGTGTATTTAAAAAAACAAACCTGTAACACAACAACATAACTAAACTAAGAATCACTCTGAAAACCAAAACTACAGAAAAGTCAACTGTAAGTTTCAAAAGGCTCTAAGAGAACACACACACACACACACACACACACACACACATGAAAAAAAACCAAGCCAACCACAGGACATTGTATTCACCAACAGATAACTGTAATAGGCTTTGCTCTGAGCCCTTCAAGTTCAAGGTGATACAGCAACTGTGATTATCAACAAGATCCTGGAAATAATCAGGCAATAGAAAAAAGAGGTAAATAGTTTGCCTTTGTACAATGTCATACTATATCTACAGCTTCAGGCATCAGTATGGTTTCTATTTTTACATATTAAAAGTGACATAATATTAGGAGTCTGGGAATCTAAAGGAATCAAAATGAACAGGTGAGAAAACCAGAGTATGGCAGAACTGAAAATAAACTTCCATGCTCAAAAGATTAGAAGATATGGGATTTAAGTCTATGAACTCAATAAAATCTGAAAAGACGTATCTCATCTTTACCAGATGCAGGACTTCAATGAAAAGTACTATCAGGATAAGTAGGCTTTTTAGTTATTTTTTCATTTTTTAAATGAACATTTTTTTTAGCAAGGAAGTTTTCAGATAACAAAAAGGAAGTAGTACTTAATAATATACTTAGGATTATACTTTGCCAAGGAATATAAGAAATGAAAACACAGATTTGTGTGAAATCTGTTAAAGCATTCATATCTATTTTTAACATTCAGAGCCCCACAGAGGTAAGCATTTTATTATCATCACTCTATTTACAGATTTGAGAACAAGGCTTTAAAAAGTCATCCACCTAGTAATAGAAGTGGAATTTAAACTCTGATCAGATCTTCAATTTCTAACACCTTTTGGTGGGTATGAATTTATAAGCCAAACTACAAAGGTTCAAAGAGAGTTTTGAAAAAATGTCTAGAAAATAATACTATGAAGAGCCACAAAAAAGACTTTAAACAAACATATGAACCTTTCAGACTGATGTCAAGTGTCTTCATTGTCACCTTCACTCTTATAGAGCATCTTGGGAGAGATAGATCACTAATCCTTACATAAGGGTTGTGATTTTTGTAGTTTAGCAAATATCCTCATAAGAGCTTATTTTATGGGCTGGAGAAAAAAGCTCAAAGTGACAGAGTATATTCTTTGCATGTGGGAGGCCCAGGTGATTTGATCCTGGGCATTGCATGGTTCAACCCTTATACTAGCACCACACCAGGAGCCAGATTGGCACTGCCAGGGTATGGTTTCACCTGTTGTATTACTTTATTTGGGGGCCACACCCCAGCTATGCTCAGGGCTTACCCCTAGACTCTATACTCACGGATGAACTCCTGGCAGTGCTCGGGAGACCATTTTGTAGTTCTGGGGATCAAACATGGGTTGGCTACAAGCAAGGCAAGCACCTTAACAATTGTACTATTTCTCCAGGTGCACCTCCCCACCCCCCAAATCAGGCTACATTTTAAATTTAAAGTTATATAAAATTTTATTTTATATAACTATCCCCTCTATGCATATTCATTAGCGCTGTCAAAATATTATAGCATTTCCCTAAGAATTATGATAGAATCTATAAAGGTAGCAAACTACATTAGGTTGTGCCACAAACAGCTACTCAAATTGCCCTAACTGCTTTCTCACAGGCAAAAGAGCAGCAATGACTATCACTAAGAGATTTAGTTGAAACTCTCCACTATCCAGTCTTATGTAGTATTGTTGAAGGGTCAGAAGAAAAGAATGACTGGACACCTTGGTGCAATGATACCTTTCATTATAGGAATCACAGGCAAATGATTTGTAAGAATTTTCTCTTTCATTCCCTCAAGTTACTATTTTCTTAGGGCACAGGGTTGGGCCATACCCGGTGGCACTCAGGGGCTATTCTTGGCTCTGTGCTCGAGTGACTCCTGGCAGTGCTGGGGATGGGGGCGGGGCGTACATGTGGTACCAGGGATCGAATCAGGGTTGATGAGAGGCAAGGCAAGTGCCATAGCTCCTGTGCACTCTTTCTAGTTAATAATCAATGAGAAACAAGTGATGGATTGACAGTCCCACCTCCATAATCTGCAAAATAATGGTGTGGGAAGTCCTCTAAGCACTAAAATTAGATGGTTTTCTAATTCTCAGTCTAACCTCAATATTCTCTTTTAAGATACATTTGGTATTTTTGTTAACTGGGAGAAAAATGGTGCTTCATTTTCATGTGGTCTAGATTCTTGCTTCCAGCCACCCCCAGATTCTATCCAAGTTGCTACTAGGGACATGAGAGCAGTGGTGTCTGGAGGGACACGCCTAGGGACACACATATTCTGTCCAGACTACAGTCCTCATGGACTATCTACTAAGTATTCTTCTGAGTGCTTGGAATTTACATATTCAGGAACATAAACAGTTTTTCAGCCATTTTCCATAACTGAATTATTAAGTATCTGCACACAACAACCACAAAATCATCCCAGCTCTATTTGCTATTTTAATACCAGCAAAACTGGTATTATTACAAGACTACATCTGCTACCAAAGGACAGCCTTATGTGGAAGGCAGTATTCCCCTTAGGGAAATCAGGGCTTCCTAACAAGGAAAGTGAAGCCACAAAATACAGGCTTACACACTTGTAGCACATCAGCAAAAATATTTCCACCTATAAACCCAAGGCGGGAAGAACTTCATGGCCATTGGGAAATAATAATTGGAAAGATTAACATTAAAGGAATTTAAAATCCCCAAATTCAATTGCATTTTTCTAATCCGCCCCCCCCAAAAAAAGGGGGACAAAATCTGCAGAAGCTCTGTGTTGTTTTTATAAGCATCTTTCGGATTCCTGGCATGAGTAGAAGCTTGAGGGTTTCAGCTAGCACAGTGCTATTTAACTCTGGCAGAGTGAACTTAGGACACAGTCTATGTTACCTGCTCTGAGTCATAGATGCAAAAATAAAGATTCAGAGTCCACAGTCCAACTTCCAACTGCATGTGTTCCCTGGCATTCCCACGGCCCTCAACCAAAGCTTCCGGTTTCTTCCAAGTGCTTGGAGTTAGGTCAAACTTTTTATTTGTACTTTAAGTAAACTCTTCAGACAAGGAGCGTTCAGATTGATTTCATGAAGAGAAAAGCAGAAATGGCCAGCAGGAATATTTCAGCATCCACACACGCAGACAGGGATGGGTTCTGTGAGTTGTGCAGAGTGCTGAAAGGCACCCTGACCTTCCCCTTTTCTGTGCACATAATAAGCTGTCAAGGGACATTTTCATCTCCTTTCTCTCATGGAAAAATAAACCAGCAATCATTAGCCAGAGTGGCAGATTTTAAAGAGTGTCCGCAGATATTATATAAGGTCTTATCAAATCATGTGGCTGGGGGTTTCAGCTGATAAGTCCCCTTGGGTTTTCACTAATTCACATGCGATAGAGTCTTTTTAAAGGTTGTATATAAGGTTGGGGAAAATTGTAGTTAAAGGTAAGAACATTCTTTGTGCATAACTTGTCTTCCAAAACCAAGAATATACCTTTAAAATAATAACAATGTTATTAGGAGACGAAGATATAGTAAGGTGAATTGGTAAGGCACTTGCCTGACATGTGGCCAACCCAGATTCCATCTCTGCACCCCCACATGGCACCCTGGTCCCTGCCAAGAATGATCCCTGAGCACAGACAGAGCCAGGAGGAAGTCCTAAACACTTCCAGGCATGGCTCAAAAAACAAAAATAAAGAACAAAAAAAAGTAATGTTATCTTTAAATCAGATTTTAAAGAAACGTACCAAACAGGATCAGGAGTATAGCTCACAGATGTAGCTTAATCTTTAGGGAAGACTGAGAACTGCCAATCTGCCTATTAATGCAGAAAAATCATGATCACGATCACAAAATCCCATTAATTGTCGATTTCTCGAGCGGGCTCAGTAACCTCTCCATTTATGCTTTCCCTGAGATCTTAGAAGTCTCTCTCCATTCGGCCCTCCCAAGGATGTGGCACTGGAGGCTCTTTCAGGGTCAGGGGAATGAGATCCAGCCTGTTACAGGATTTTGCATCTGAATACACCATGGGAAGCTTGCTAGGCTGTCCCATGTGGGCAGGAAACTCTCAGAAGCTTGCCAGTTTCTCCCAGAGGGAGAAGTAGGCTACAAGATAGTGCGTGGCCACAAAGCGGCCGCGTGCTTCTGGGAGCTTGCTTTTAAGTTTCTGGATGTTGGCTCTTGATGGGATTCATACACCTGGGTTTCTCTGCCAGTACCTTCATGCGTGAGGCCTGTCCGAATGTGTGGAGAGGGGACTCGAGCATGGCTGCAGCTAGGTTCCGGTGCTCTTCGGCTGCCGGGAGCTCTGCTTGGGGTGGGGAGGGAAGCTGGAGCCCATCCCCTCCGAGGGGCCCCGGGGAAGACAGCCAGGCGTTCGGGCAAGAGACTCTGCAGAAAACTATCCAGACAATTGAAAGAATCAACTAATGGCAGGCTAAGAATGGTCTTGATGGTTTGCAAGGTTTCTTTTCAAGTGCTTTTACTTCCGATATCAGAGTCTCTTGTCCACATGCCTGGCTGTCTCCCCCCGAGCCCCTTGGAGGGGATGGGCTCCAGCTTCCCTCCCCACCCCAAGCAGAGCTCCCGGCAGCCGAAGACTACCGGAACATAGCTACAGCCATACTCGAGGCCCCTCTCCACATGTTTGGACAGGCTTCATGCATTAAGGTACTGGCAGAGGAACCCAGGTGTGTGTAATCCCATCAACAGCCAACATCCAGAGAGAGACTTTAAAGCAAGCTCCCAGAAGCACGCGGCCGCTTTATGGCCACGCACTATCTTGTAGCCTACTTCTCCCTCTGGGATAAACTGGCAAGCTTCTGAGAGTTTCCTGCTCACATGGGACAGCCTTGTAAGCTTCCCATGGCGTATTCATATGCTAAATCCAGTAACAAGCTGGATCTCATTTCCCCTGACCCTGAAAGAGCCCCCAGTGCAACATTGTTAGGAGGGCCGAGTGGAGAGAGACTTCTAAGATCTCAGGGAAAGGACGAAATGAGAGGTTACTGAGTCTGTCCAAGAAATCGGTGATTAACAGGATTTCGTGATCGTGATCGTGATCTGAGAGCAGTGATTTTCTGTAGGGAGACAGGCCCATCAAATTTTACCAACACAAGCAGTCTCACTGTCGAGCTGCGGTCCCTTACCAGGCTCAGTGAGGGCAATGGCAAAGCAGGACAAAATGTCCTTGGGAGCAGGACACTGACACAGGCTGGGAGACATCCCAAAGGCTGCAGTCAGTGTGAGGACTGAGCTAAAGTTAGACTGTTACATTCCAGAGGGAGAAAAGGAGGTGCAAGAAACTCCTTTATTATAACTGAAAACCAAGTTAGAAACTAAGTTCCTACTTTATAGGAAACCCATTCTGAAGGGGTCATTGCATAAACAAGGGACATCATGAGAGCCACCAAAATTCTGGGAAATGGTTCTATGAGGAGGAGAGTTATCGCTGAATGTGCACTCTTGCATTTTCTCAGATCTGTACTCCCTCCTCTACTACAAGTGGACAAAATTTCCGTAAGTAATTACATTACTGGAGCAGGAGAGGTAGTCTTGCACACAGCCAACACAAGGTGGGTTCACAGTATCCCACAGGGGCCTCACAGCACTGCCAGCTTGATCCCTGAGCACCATCAGGTGTGGCTCAACTCACCACTAATAAGCAAATACAGGGACCCTCTGCGCCTAAAGACTTTATTCCAGAGATCTAACACATTCGGGCATCCAGCGCAGCATCCGATAGCAATGCACTGGGACTGCGAACAACTGCTGTGCTGCCGGGGGTGGATTTTTTTCCTCCCCACCTTGTCTTCCTGCATGGAAAGCGGCGGGCTGGCGGCACCCATGTGGCAGGCGCCATCTTCTAGACTCCAAACCTAGAGGTATTCGGTTTTTACTTTTGGGGCTCCCAGGAACTCATGGGAAGGGGGCGTAACCGGCACGCCCTCGGCCCAGATAAATCCGGAGCCGCTGAGCGCGAATCGGACCCTCTGCGCCTAAAGACTTTGAATTCAGAGACTTCTTACAGCAATGCACTGGGACTGTGAGCTGGGCTATGTAATTTCTGGCAGAATTTTCCCTGGACTTTATACAGAAATCCAAAACCGCGCGGACGCGGCAGCGGACTTAATATTTATAATTGTCAGCAATGTGAAACGGTTCCTTTTAAACAGGTCTGACTTGGGGGGGAAACTCCAAATAATAACAGTAAGTTTTTGCTGAAATATTGAAGGTTTTTAATGTAGCAGCCACCTCTCTGGACTGTGAACTAAGCAAAAACCCTGGCCTACGCGGCGTGGCGTACACCATACTATGAGGCTCGGGAAGGTGGATGAGGGTGAAAAGAAAAAAAAAAAGGGAAAAGGAAAAAGAAAAAAAAAAGAGAGAGAGTTATGTACTTGTAGCAGTGGGGCTACATATCTCTTCATTTCCAGCAATGGAAAACTAATTTTCAAATGTAGTAGGTCTGTCTCTCTTGGGTGGAAACTCCAACAACTATAGTGAGTTTTGTCTTGAATTATGGAATGTAATCAAGGTAAAGAAAAAATGAAGTGAAATTCATTAGTTATACAGTAGGGGGTAGGGGGTGGGGGCGGGGGGTATACTGGGGTTTTTGGTGGTGGAATATGGGCACTGGTGAAGGGATGGGTGTTTGAATATTGTATAACTGGCATATAAACCTGAGAACTTTGTAACTTTCCACATGGTGATTTAATAAAAAGTTAAAAAAAAACAAATACAAAAACAAAATTTCATTATTGACTAGTAAAGAGAGGATTTAAGTTAAGAAGAACTTGAGTAGGAGGCAAGAATCTAACATGATAGAGTTTCTATTTAATTTTTCTGGTTATAAGTCACCAGTAAAGAAATTCTCACCTGTAGGTGGCAAAGAAGAGTGAAAATCTGATTATTAATCAATAAAAACCAGTAAAACAGAAAATAGTTATCAAAGAATATGATTTTACTCTGAAGGAGCCAAGGAACCCATTTTAAATGTTTTACATCCTATATAGCTTATTTTATTTTAATAACATTTTATTGATGTGGCATTACTTTACTAAACTATACATTTTGGGAGTACAGTTTCACAACCTATAGTACCCCTCACTGTACTCCACATCAAAGTTGCAGTCTTAGTTTGGAGAGATAAGAGAAATACATATGGAAAACCCAGCAAAAGTATAAAACGGTGTATTAAACCACATGGCAGAAAAAGGTATTCCAGGAGTTACTTCAAAAAATTTTGGTGAACAAAAAATTTAAGAAAGAGTAATCAGTATTATCAAACAAGTTACTATACAGTCAGTTCAAAATGTCAGCCCAACAAAGACCCAAGAAAGAACAATCAATATTATCCAGTGAAGTCAAAGGCACATGGTCGTTCTGATCATGGGGCTGTCACATTGATGGTGAGGTTACAGGTACTCAATGGCCCAATGCTTCCATAGAACTCCGAAAACTGAGGAGAGGGATCGCTCACATTTGGATACATGTGATCAAGAAGACTAGGGGCAAGTGGTCTTTGCGATGGCTCTCAGAGGAGGTACTCCGAACAAAGAAGGGAATCAGACATAAAAGGAACAAGGCGCTAAGGCACAGGGAGGCTATGGGTAGGCTGTGTTAGGGTTGCTACTGGAAGAACAGGTTGAAGGGCGGATCAAGACTTTACAGGCAGGAGGGGCTGGAGAGATAGTTCTATGGGAAGGGTGTTTGCCTGGCATGCAGCTGACCTGGGTTCAATTCCCAGCATCCCATATGGACCCCAGGTGCAGAGCTAGGAATAAACCTCCAAGCACTGCCAAGAGGCCGCCTGGGCCACACCCAGGAGTGCTCAGGGTACTATGCAGTGCTGGGAATTAAGCTAAAGTGTCACCTTAGACACCTGCTCCATTTTCCTGATCTCAAAACAATGCCATTTTTTAAGTCCCAAATTTAAGAACACATTTTTTCTAGATAAAGGAGAGTAAGGTGAGAGACAGGATACTTCTCAGGAAACCTCTGAAGCACTGCCCACATCATTCCAGCAAGAGTTCTCTCTGCCACACAACTATACTACCATGAACTCCATGTACTGGAACTAAACAAAAAGCCTTAAGATAGGCTAAAATAAAGCAGTATGAATCAAGCACGACATTCCTACACAATCAACCTCTTTCTCAAGACTTACTTTTCGTGCATGAAGGCACGACCGTCTCTGAGACTTGTGACTAGGAGCCCCAGACACCTTTACGGATCAAAGTAACTTCACTAGCTTCCCAAGACAGATAGACAAGGGCTCCTTACTGATCCCGATCCACCCTTTCCCCCACCCCCTCCGCCCAAATCCAGTCCTCCAGCTCTCATAATTACCGAAAGTATCATTACTTTCCATATGAGAAAACGTCCTTCTCCCCAGTTCCCCCAGAAAGCCCAGGAGCTCAAGCAGGGTACGAAAGGAAGAAGCCAGCAGTGACAGAAGGAACCTGCCTCATGCCACGGATGCAGACCATGACCTGGGAGAGAAACTGTTCAATAATGGGAGAAATTATTGTAATTTTCACAGGTCAATCTGCAAATACTTGCTTTCTTAAGAAGAATTCTACTATTAGAAAGAACCCAAAATACTATAAAGAATGCACAGAGAATACCTGAGATCATGTGACCACAGGGGAAATAAAAGGAACAAGGAAAAAAGAGCAGGAAAATTTTTGTTTTAAATAATGAATTTAAGGGGCCAGAGCAACAGTAGAGCAAGTAGGCATTTGCCTTGCTCCCGGCTGACTGGGGTCCAATTCGCAGCATCCCATACGATCCTCCAAGCACTGCCAGGAGTGATTCCTGAGCGCAGAGCCAGGAGTAACTCCTGAGCATCACAGGGTGTGGGCAATCCCCACTTTAAAAAAAAAAAAAGGAAATAAAAAAGAAAAAAAAAAAGACTTTAAGCACAATTACATACAATTTTAAAGTCAATACCATGTTTTCATTAAAATTTTCTCCTTCAGCAGTTATCTTAAGTTCTTTCAAGCACTGTTATGTAAAATATAATCTAGAAGAGAGGACAGAAGAGAAAGATGCTACTATTGGAGAATATGGTAAAAGCAACTACAGGAAATGGTGCTGGCATGAGTTTCACATTAACATGCTTCTTACTGTTTAATGATTTGGTCACAAAAGCTTATGAGTATTAATACTTGAGTAAATACACATGGAGAAATAAATAGCAACCTGCCCGAATAACACAATGGTGACAGGGTGGAGAGAGCCCGGTCTGCAGAGGAATGGTTATTTTAAGAGCTGCCAAGCCATTCCATCACTGTTCCTAGGTATGCAATTCTAACATGCCCAGACAGTTGACAGTGATTCTCAAACTCCTTTTTATAGTTGATGTGGCTGGTAAACTGTAAATTTAGAAAAAACAATTCAGAAAAAAGTAAAAGGTTAGTAAAAACTTATTTCCTTTGATGAATAGCTGAACTTGAAGGTACTCTCAACTTGATCATCTCAATTGTGGAGAAACTAGATAGTCCATTAGTGTCTCCATATCCCTTGCACCGACCACATCGTAGTGCCATAAGCCATCTGTTGAAGAGACAGGCCTTCACATTTGTCTGGGCACTGCGAACTACCTTTGCTTTGTGCAAGCTGAGACAAAGGAAGTTGCATATTTGGGACACAAATGTGTCAGAGACAACAGTGGTCATAAAGAAATGGGACCTAGGGGCTGGAGTGATAGCATAGCGGGTAGGGTGTTTGCCTCGCATGCGGCCAACCTGGATTCAAATCCCAGCATCCCATATGGTCCCCCAAGCACCGCCAGGAGTAATTCCTGAGTGCAGAGCCAGGAGTAACTCCTGTGCATCGCCGGGTGTGACCCAAAAACAAAACAAAACGAAACAAAACAAAACAAAAACAAAAAGAAATGGGACCTAAGTATAAGCAGCGCTATTTTGGATAAATTAGCTGAAGCCCAGGTTCTAGTCCTTCATCTGACATACTATAATTGTACAGTGATTTCAGGAATCAACAAGGCAATGTATTAGAATATCAGAATGATATCCATACACAAAATCTGCATCTTCCTTTTATCCTGAAAAGGGAAACACAGACACAGACACAGACACAGACACACATACAGTTTAAGTGACTGGGGGAGAAAGCTCAAAGAGAGTGTTCCTGAGTCCAACCCAACCACTGGATATTCCTCTCCAGCAGCAGTGCTGGGGGAGACCCTGGTGGTCCCCAGGGCTGCTAGGCCTGAGGAGCATCATTCTGCTGGCCTGAGCAATCAACCTTCAGGCCTACATCATTCGAAGTGGCTCGAGGTCCCTCAGAACCAACGGAGAGGCTCCTATTAAAAAATAAAACCCCACAAACTTCAAGTAACATTTCAATTAAGTTCAACTTCAAGAGTATTTACTGACCACCCACTAAAACTGCACAGCTATTGGGCAAAGATCCAAACAAATCTAAAACAAGAAGCTTTTTTGGAATGAAACAATCTTTCCTTTCTTTCAATACATCAACATGGATGGCCTGAAACAGAACTTTCTCTTCTGCTGCCTTGAGTCCTGGCATTATGTTCCAGAGTTTTATACATGTACACACAGGCATAGAACACTGCCCTTCTCTCTGCTGGGTCACACTTACTGCTTACAGTGTCCTTTTGTCACCTTTTACACTTAAACAGAAGTTTTTTTAATCTTTCAAAGGTAGACCAGATATCACCTGCACGATGAATTTTTCTGTTTCCACGTAAATGAACTGTTATGCTGTAATGACTCTGGAAACCCAAAAGCAATGTCACCGCATTTTAATTATCTTTTTTCTTCTATGTAACTGGTTGGCGAGTACTCTTTAAGACCAGAAATGATGTCTAATTCATTTCTCTAGTGTGCCAGCACAGAATTTATTATTATAAGCTACTGGCTTATAAGGTTACTGGCTCCAGAACTTGTATATGGGATAGATTTAGACACTACAATGTAGCCTGTCTGGTACTGGGGGGAAAATGATAAAGAGGGGATAGAATTAGATGGGAGGTGGATTGCTATTCTTAAATGTTGCATTAGCATGTCCCTTTATATAAGGGTAAAAAAACACTGGGCCAGAGAGGTAGCATGATAAGTAGAATGCATACTTTGCGCGGAAGACCCCAGTTCAATCCCGGGCACTGCATGGTCCTCTGAGCACAGAGCTGGGAGGAGCCGTAATACTTTGGTGGAGAAACCGTTTGAAGGACCAAATTTCTAACAAGATTACTGTAGAACATACTCTGCTCTCCTCAATAATGTGGAAAGAAAGAAATGAGGATGTGATGTCCTCTTGTGCACAAGCTTGTTAAAGCAAGGAAAGTGCCATATTCTTGGAATCCGAATGGTAGGTTCTTCATATACATGCATGCATCTATCTGTCAAGAGGCAGTACTCTGCAGCTGAGCAGCTCTTCCAGTGGGGAAGTTTCTTGAAACACGTCATCTTTCTTGAAGGAAGTGACATCCAAGCAGGAGAGGAAGCAGGGACAACAGGCAAAAGGGAAGACTCTTTCCTCTATTCCCCCATTGGAAAGTCGAACAAGGAAGAATTTTATAAGATCAAATCTTTTGTATTACTTTGTCTTAAGTTCTTGACATAACTTCTCCTGACCACTGGGTCAAATTCTTGACGTTAGTATGAACTACCAGGTAGGTTTCATTTCTTCAGTTAGAATGTACTTTGAGGGTGGGGTATAAACTTCTTATCTAACTTCCCTCTCCCTACAGGAGATGTGCAATAGACTCCTGATAAATGGATATGAAAATAAATCAAAAACATGTGCAACCATTAAACAGTGGAGCCTCTTCTTCATCCACCACACACACAGGCTGTGATCCAAGGAACACTCAGTCTAAGCATCAGCTGTGAACTCTGGGCTCCTTTGAGCTCCTACCCATTATCAAAATCAAAACAAAAGCTCCTACTCTTTCCTATAGGACTGATAAAATAATCAATACAAATAGGAACACACTGAAATATGGTGGACATATACTCAAGGCATTATGATGATATCCCTGAAGTACAAAATTACATCCTATGATGTCTGGTTAAAATAATCAAGAGTTCCAAAAATGAAGAGGAAAGATTTGGGCTCAGATGTGAAATATGAATCTCTAAAATGCATGTTTTAGATTCAAAGGGCAACGAACCAAATAACAAAATGAAGCTCTTGACTTCCTATGAGGAACAAAAGAGTCTGAACACATTCCTAAGATCCTCCAGTTTATCTACGAAAAGTATTTTAGGATTTCTCCAGTCTTTAAATGTTTCTCCAGTTAAACATAGGAGCTACTTAAGTAATGACAAATTCATTTGTAAAAGGAAATGACTATTTTCCCCCAATTCCATTCCCTTTTCCGTTAAAGTCTTTAAATGACTTAAACTGAAAAGGAGAAAAGAGAAAAAATAGTGATATGAATACAGAATTATGTGTTTTAAGAAACATGTAACGTGACATCTTTAGAAAAATCAAAATGTTGGAATTGCCTCTTTCTGTTCTTGTTAAGATACTTGTCTTTGAAAATTCTGGTGAACAATTTCAAAGTAAACATATCATCACGTACTTAAATGCAGCATCTTATGAAACAGAGACAAAGTCAAAGATGGAGCTAGCAAGGTTCCTGTAGCCTGAACTATGGATTATGAATCTTCACCCTTTCTTGCACTCAAGTTCTGTTTCCTGTATGGAACAGGCCCTTCACCAGGATTCCTTGGACCTGAGAGCTGAGGCCCCGGCAATGAATGAGACTGCCGAGTAGATGCTGGAGCTGGAAGCGTCCTTCCTTGTTTAGCTCCTCCCCTCTCCTCAGTGTCATCTTCACCCCTGGACACGCCCACCTTCTGCGGCGGACCTGCTGATGCTCAGCATCTCTCCTATCCAGGCTCATATTCAGAGTCTTGCAGCACAACCATCCTGAACCCAAGCAGAAATGATGTGACAGAGTCTGTGAACTAGTGATTACGCTTGCTAAGAACTCCCAGAGACTGCACCTAACGACAGGAATTTTTCCAGATAAAGGGAAATAACGAAAGCCTAAGATTTACCTACTTCTGCTCTGGTATTTTTTTTTTTTTTGCTTCTATTATTAAACTTTCTGTGACCTGAGAATGCTCAGTTTCTCATAATGTTATAAATTTGTTCCTGTCCTGCGATTACACGTTCCTTGATTTTTTATTAAAGAATATATGCAGCCAACCTTCAATAAGATAATTACATTCTATGTGATAGATTTTCCCTAATCTGTTTTATTTTCCCTAGTTACGGTGGTCATCTCTGCCTAGGAGGGGCTCCAGTTGAGATACTGAGAAAAAAGGGACATATACGTAGCTCTGTTCTTGTGAAAAGGATGAACGAAGTCATATGACACCTTTCTAATTAGAGATCTGAGTAGTCATTACTCCTATCTGCATTGATGGTGTTTAAACTATTTGCGGCCTTTCTCCAAAAGAAACAAGCAATTTAATGGCTTCCTGAGATTACCCAAAAAGCACCGACAGCTGATCACAATGAAAATAAAACTGATTTCCACACACTACCAAGATGAGATCACTAAGAACAACTCTCTTCTCCTTAGAGATACCAACATAACTCAGGGATTTAAGGACAGTAACTAAGAGCATACATAATGCTAGGCAGAATCACTCCATCCTACCCGATGCCAGAGGGAGGAATTTGGAATTATTTCCCAAATTACCACCATTCTTCCTCAGCCAAGTCACCCTCCCAGGGAGCGGGAAGGAAAGGTCTTTTCCCCCACCCCAAACCCCTTCCTTCTCTAGTATGCTCAACTCCCACAAAGCTGCCCTTCAGGTGCCTTCTGGCATGTTCTGAAGGACAGTGCCCTGTTGCACTCAGCTCTCAGAGAACATCTTTGTGGCCTCCCGGGCCTAGCCCAAGAGGGGGTTCAAAATGTGTGTTAACTGAAACACCGATTATCCAAACTTGGACACAGCAATGAGATTAAGATGTAGATCACTTCTATGTGTTAAATGGCATTTAACGTTACAAAAATGCAGCAAACAAAAATACTATGTTATTTTCAATGACAAAATTCAAGATAGATGTAAATAAATTTAGAAGAAAAATACCATATTCCACACTCTTTTTTTTGTTTTGGGGCGACACTCAGCAGTGCTAAGGGTTTACTCCTGGCTCGGCACTTAGGGATGATTTCTGGAGGACTCAGGGAACCAAAGCGGGTATCGGGGACTGAACCCTGGTCAGCCTTGTGCAAGGCAAATGCCCCACCACCTATACTATTACCCCAGCCCCTACTATATTCCACATTCCATTAACATAAACTTCCTCTCAACTGACACGTTAGGTAAGCCCCTGGAATATGTTAACCGCAACAGCAAGGGAAACCGAGGCTAGGACACTTCTCCCTATCTTCCAACTAGTCCTTTATTTCCACTCCTTTGTCCTGCAATTAGCAGACATCAAGCAAACCAATTTAAAATTAGCTTGTCAAATTAAATGAGTAAAACAGCTGGTCACCTTCCCTAATCACCTCTGCACATAATTGTCTGCCAACAAATAGAAATAATGTTCCATTATATTACATCTCTAACAACAGAACCACCATCCAAGATGACTAAAATTTCTTACTGCAAACAACAAGCGATGATTTTATAAAGCTAAGTAAACTTTTGAGCTTACAGACACTGATGAAATATCCTTACTTGGTTTCAGTTCAAGAGAGCCAACAGGGACCTACTAAATTTAGACTCTGTGCTGATTGCATCACTAACCTGTCCTCCGGACACGGTCTCTGTGGACAGCAGAAAGCAGGCACAGGGACACCGTGCCAGGCTGGGATCAACCTATTTAACAGGCACAGACTGTAGCGGAAAATGGTCCCTAAGGAAGTTCTCCTGGGCTGAGCCCCGCACCCAGACTCTAGCAAGGCGGAGAGCCACACCTTTCTGAATCCCGAAGCCATTCTACCAGGCCGAGACCCAGGGTTATCAACAAGACTACCACAGGACTAGCTAGATCCAACACCTCTCCTGAAAGTAGGAAATAGCAGAAACTTGATCCAAGATAAAGCTTGAAATAATCTGGAAAACCAATTGAAACGGAATCAAATCCTGATCATTTTAATGTTCTTCCCTGTTTTCACCACCTTGACGTTTGTAAACATCCACACCACCCAGTGTTGTTTCAGAACTGGGGGCAAGGGGGGGTGGGAGAGTGTACAGAAGTTAGGGCACATGCCCAAGCTTGATACCCAGAATCACATGGTTCCATGGGCACTATGGGGTGTAGCCCTGGGGACCCCTGAGCATTTCAAGGAGCTCTGGAGGCCTCTTCCTGGCCCTCTCACTGCCAGGGCAGTCTGGTGGTCCCTAGACTGACAAAGCTCGAGCGCCATCAAAATCCTCTGACCCTACTCCTAAAAAGTCAGCTGAGTTGCTAGGAGTGATCTCTAGGTTTGCCAGCACCACTTGCGGAGCCCTCACCCCCATCCCTGGTCCCAACCAAAATAGGTGATCTGGTTTACATTTTATTAAGATGCTGACAGTGTCCTGGAAAAGAACTGAGCCATCAACCAGCCCGAGGACTGCCCAGAAAGGGCTGCCCCGCCTAGACAGTACACATCTTGGCATCTGGAAGAAGTCTGCTGTCTGCTTGCCCTGTGGACGAAGTGGGAGGAGGAAGAGAAGGTTGCAGAGAGGAATGGACGGTCCGTTCCAGAGCAGTGATGTCTGGGGAAGCGTCTCGTTGGGAGCTTGCTGGCTCTGCACTATCTTTCCTGCTTCCAGCCCGGCGGGACAGGGGACCGGGACACAGGAAAATGGATGTCATAAAAAAGTGTCAAAGGCGGTCTGGTATGTCATGGCAGGTGATGGAGTAGAGGGTAAAGGAAAAGATGCATTTCTTCCATCCCCACAAAATTCCCTTCTCCTTTCCTGTCCACCCTCCATCTCCTCGTAAGCAGTCTGCTCTCCTTCCTTCCCTCAGTAATACGGTGTTTCAAGTCACCGAAACTGTCTTTAAACCATTTTTTTTTGTGCCATGCTGCCATTTTTTTTCCTCCAAAATACCTTATAAAAAAACCTAGTAACCTGGGTTGAACTAGTGCTAAACTGAAAACAATATCTCCTTGTCACACATTCACACACAAACCCTATAAATTTTATGAAGCAACCGAACTACAGTAACAGCATTTCTACGTTGAACCTACATGGTCTTTCAATGGCCCCACTGTGTGTAGGAAATCTACAAATAATATTCAGTTTCAAAACAGATCACTGCGAGGAGTACGGTGTCCTATTATAGGAGGTATTTATGACCATTTCTGTAGCCCAAAGTAGGAGGGAAGGAGCTCCCAAGAAATCCTCAGGTCTCGGGGTCACTCCTGGCACTGCTCCCTGACTGGGACAGATCACCGCTCAGGCCCAGGGACGTGGTGCTGCTCGAGTCAGCAGTGCTGAGGGCTACAGGGACCACACCTGCTGCAGTTCTGGGGACCAGGTGGTTCCAGAGAGTTAACACAGGGTGTCCACATGCAAGTTATGCATTCCAGCTCTGGGTTCCATCCCCTTTTGTTAAATTTGCAACTTAAAGATTGCAGCTTTTCCAAAAATAGAGAGTATGGGGGAAATTGTTTGCCATAGAGACAGTGGGAAGGCGGGATGGGGCGGGGGATACTGGGGACACTGGTGGTGGAAAACGTGCACTGGTGGAGGGACGGGTGTTCAATCATTGTATGACTGAAACTCAAACATGAAAGCTTTGTAACTATCTCATGGTGATTCAATTAAAAAAAAAAAGATCGAACCTTTTTATAATGAATGCGTGACCAAAATGTATGGATCATACAACTCAGATTTAATGTTAAGTAATATTCTTATACGATTACATCCTTGGGGCAAAATAATAGGCAATAAGGGTGAGTTATTATTTTTTTATTATTCTCTAACTTATTGTGATTTATGTTCAATAGTCATACCTTCTCATATCATCTTTCCTTTAATGAGCTTTGAAAAATGCTCACATAGAAACAAAGTAAATTTTACAGAAAGGTTCTGAAACAGAAGGAAGAGAAACGTGGTCTGAGAAAAGCTGATATGAGTTTTAAGTTTTAATTTATAACTTATTTATTTTATAAATTTATTTTATAACTTATTTAATTTATAACTTATTTTAATTTATAACTTAAGTTTTAATTTATAACTTATTACTTAAGTTTTAAGTAATAAGTTTTAATACTTATTGGAAGAGGAGCCTTAAGCTGGATATAAAAAAAAACCAACAAGAACAAAAAACAGGACAAAATGCAAATATGAAAAAAGGTAAAGGGAGAATGCTAGGAGCAGAACATCCATCTTCAGAGGAAAGAAACAGTCACTGAATAAGAAAATAATCAGTTTAAACCCATGATGGTATTCTTGGTGATTTTCCATAGCATACCATTAAAATAAAATCACACACAGTAAATGAAAAGTTTAATATCTTAGTTGAGAAATATGTCTATTTGTAAGTGTCATACAGATAATTCATTTAGGACAGCAAAATTTGGTTTGTCTGTATCCCCACATCACTGTCCTCTCTGCCTTAAATGTCTTCCAGAACAATAAACGGTATAAATAAATTCATAAATAAGTAAAAGGTTAGCATCCTCTTCTAAATGCCATCGCTGCAAACAAGAAAAAAGTCATAGGCTAAATGATGAATAAGGACACTGTGCCCAATAGATTTTGGATTATTTAACCTTATTTTTAGTGGTTTGAGGTTTCTCTAAAATGTATTGTAAGCTCTTGGCTGAAGCATCTAAGTACAGGGGATGCTTGTTAAAATGCAGGTTTGGATTTGATGCCCAGAAACTACTTAAGAAGGACAAGTACCATAAGGATATGCATTTTTAAAATTTTTTATTTTTAATTTTTTTTCTGCTTTTTGGGTCACACCTGGCTATGCACTTTGGAATTACCCCTGGCAGTGCTCAGGGGACCATATGGGATGCTGGGAATAAAACCTGAGTCGGCCCCATGCAAGGCAAACACCCTACCCACTGTGGTATTGCTGCAGCCCCAGAATATGCATTTTTTTAAAAATTGTTTTTTAGAGAGGACACCCCCAGAGGCCTGGCCTGATAGTGTGGGTCTGGCAGTTCAGAACTGAGACTTGGTAATGCGGTACTGCTGGGTGAAGGCACCCAAGGCAGAGCTGCGTCTACTTGGCGCAAGCTGGGTTATCCAGCAGTGGGTGAAGGACTCGGTGCTGGACTGAACTCAAGGCTGGTGTGTGCTACACACATGTACCAACACTCAGATCACTCCTAACCTTGAATATGTACTTGAAGCTGATCTCTAGTATAACTGCATGTGTAGCTAGTCTATAATTTCAGAAGAAATACTCCCTAAAATAAAAACTCTCTCCATTTTGGAAACTGAATTTTGCTTTATGATACTGGGGATGGAACCCAGGCAAGTGCTCTACCAATGAATTATACTCCCTAGCCTGATTAAGATTTTTGTTTCTAAAACAACAAAAACAAAACAAAAAACCCAAAGCTGTAAGTCACGCTTCAGAAAAGAGAGGGATATTATGCTACCTACTTATCCTAAGACAGAAACCTTGTAACCTTAAGCAGTCACTGAATTATCCTAATGAGATTTATTCAGTAGTGACCAGAAATCATTCTTCAAGTTTCAAGTCACAACCGTATCCTGGTTATAAATGGTTGCAAAGGGCATACCAAGGTTTTAATTACACAAGAAACCTTCAGTGGTGATGCTCATAATTTGTTGGGATTTATCTCCCGAGAAATCTGGAAGATAGGCAAAAAAGGCTACGTCTATATATCATTAAAGACATTACTATATCTAAACAAATTCCAATTTGCTCTCAACTCATTTGATCTCAGAAACTCTGCAAATGCAGTGCACAGGAAGCGCCTCCTCATTCCCTGAACATTTAACAGCGATAACTGAGAATTTTCTATTTACCTTACCTCCTTTCTTCCTGTGTCTCTTTTCCTCGATAACCCACCCCATTTCCCGCACAGACATATCTCCTCGGGTAAGATTTATATGAACTATACTGTAAAGTAGTATGCGTGACTACTAAAGGGATTGCTAGTAACAGAAACTGTTTTTCCTTTTGGGTGGGAACAAACTAAAAATATCAGAGCTTAGAATGTACAAGAAGGACATGCAGTTCGAGTAGAGATGTCAAGATACGTAATATCAAAAGGCGTTGATTCTGACTGTAATGGCTGGAATCATCTGAGTAAATCAACAAGATACATCTGGCACATCACCACAGTCGAAGTCCATCTCTCCCTGGCTTCTGCGGAAAGGCAGTGGGTTAGCACTCACTGCTGACCTCACAAATCACAGGACGTATGTCTAAGGCTTGAGCACAGGGAAGGTGTTTCTGACTATAATTTAGGTTCTTTCTTAAATCTACATTTACTATTATTTTTGTTGAGTGAGACAATGTTTTGTTTTTTGGCTTTTGGGGGCAGGGATGTCACACCTGGTGATGCTCAGGGGTTACTCCTGGCTCTGCACTCAGGAATTACTCCTGGCGGTGCTCAGGGGACCATAATGGATGCTGGGGATAAAACCTGGGTAAGCATGGCAAATGCCCTACCCACTATGCTATGGCTGTGTCCCCAATGCTTTGTTTTTATTTTGAAATTTATTTTAATTAAAAAAAATTATTATAGTTTGGGTTAGATGGTTCCATCAATGCCTAAGTATGTGGTACTGATGGCTAAAGTGACTGCATGCCACCATCATCCAGGTGCCCACAACTCTCTACCACTGTACCAATGTGGCCTCTAGCCCGGTCATTATGCCCTCTTACTCTGCTACACAGGGTAGGAGGCACAGTAAACAAAGGTCAAGGGTTTGTCTTCATTCAATATTGTCTTTTCCCTTACTTGAGACAGTGCTTTAGTTTCTGGCCAACTCACTATGTTTACAAGAAAAAGGATTGTGGAATAGTGATCAACAGTATGGAGAGTCTATTCACTAGTTATTCTGATCAAAGCCAGGCCTGGAAAGGGAGGAATGAATTCACTGGTGAGTATATCTGAGAGTGACTCAAGTGCCTTCTAAATTTTAAGTGTACTGCATGAAAAAGTTTGACACAAGCCATACTGGGCAGGGCAACAGAATGCTCCATGGCACCACTGCAGCCACGCTTGAGGACTCCTTTGTCGCTATTAGGGCTCAAGGAATTTCTTACCAGTACGTAGAAGTCACTCATAACACTCCCAGGAGATCACACACACACACACACACACACACACACACACACACACACACACTTTACAAAGAAAAGAGAATGTCATCTAGCATTTCTCTAACATAAGAATGACATGCTCTATTAGAGGCATGTCTGGAACATCCCTACCCCCAAATTATCATTGAAGCTGAATCTTTTTGTTTCTTAAACAAGTTTAACTCAATATGCACCTCCTACATAATTTTGTGTTTTAGCCAGGCACGGTGTCACCTTAGGCATCTAACCAAAATAAGTAAATAAAATGCAGTTTCTTTACTCATGGCCTCTTGGTGCCCAAGGGAGATCGGGAGTTAGACTTTCTAACAGCCTCGAAAGCTGGAAGGGTGGGTCCCATGTTTGGGAGCTGGTGGAGCCTGGGAGGTTGGGGACCCTTCACTGGGGGTATGACAAGTGTGTGAATGGGATTCTAAGCTTACAAAAAAGGAGAAAGAGCATCTTGGGGTACAGTGAGCATGAAAGACACAAGTGTGGGGAGAACACAAGAGGAGGAGTCTTCAGGGTCCCAGGTGTGGTTTATGGGCCTGAAGAGTAGGGCAGAAATGAGGACCATGAGATGCTGGAGTATATGACTTGTTAGTCATGTGTAAGGGTTTGGATTTTAGGGGACTGGAGAGACAGGAAAGAGATGTGGCAACCACCTCGCATGAAACTGACCCTGGTTTGATCCCTAGAACCCCATATGGTCCCCTAGCTCCACAGGAGTGATCTCTGAACACAAGGCCAGGAGGAAACCCTGGGTTTTGCCTCAAAACCAAGAAAGAATAAGAAGTTTGAACTTTCCCTGCACAAAGGAGACCTCTCTTATTGTACACTGAGACAGTGCGATACCACTGCAGGCTTCTTCAATTATGGATCAATACTGATCCATATCTTTCCCTTTCCCAAATACCATACGCAGTCCATAAAATCACACCTTACAAAACAGAAAACAAACATCTCGGCAAATGTTTTAAGAGGGTCTCTCTCTTACCTGAACAAAGCTGTTCCACTTTCGTGTAGTTTAAAGACACTATGTCATTGACCCATGCAATGATGTCATGTCTGCTCATAGTCTCCTGGGTTATCGAGGTAGAGTACACATTGACCGCCATTCCCCAGCTAGAAAAAAACAACCGCAAACAAGGTTAGTCACCGACAAGGCAAAAAATGGACTCAGAAACAAACTCTGACAATTCAAAGTTAGGATCCTTGGCAGACGTGTAGAGGGCATTTAATGAAAGTTCTGCACTGGCCCTTTCAGATTTTCTTCCCTCCAGGCTGCGGATCTTCCACTGCAACTAAACTGCAGGTACGGCCCACAGAGAACCATTTGACATCTTCAGCTGGACCCAAAAGTTCTTCTGGTTCTCACTGTTCCGATTTTATCACACAGAATCTCGCCCTAAGTCTGTGTTGGTACCAGAAAACTATTGTGTCTGTTCCAAGGGGCTCCAGCAACCTTCCAGCTCTCCACACCACTTTCTGATGAGTCCTTGCAAACAGCAGCCCTTTCAGTCTGCTCATCTGTGAGAGGGAGCTACACAGCATGTAGCTGCTCAGGCTAAGCAAAGATGATTCTCACCTCCTCTCTCTGCCTTATCACTCTTCAATCAGCCAGCAAATGCTGCAGGCTCCTTTACCTTGAAACACTTTTCAGGGCTGGAGGGACAGCACAGCGGGTAGGGCGTTTGCCTTGCACGTGGCCAACCCAGGTTCGATTCCCAGCATCCCATGTGGTCCCCTGAGCACCTCCGGGAGTACTTCCTGAGTGCAGACATCCCAGTTCTTACCATCTGAGCTCAATACTGCAACCACAATGACTGCTGGTAGTTCGAAGCCTTCCATGGCTGCTTGGTTGTCTTAGGACAAAATCCAAGTGCTCACTTAGCTTCACAACCCTCTTATGTTCTGCTCCTGACATCACCCCCCACGCCCCTCCTCACTTCACTCCATGGTGACCAGGCTCCTGGCTGTGTCTTGACCTCTCGAGCTCACTTTAAGGCCTCTGCACTTCTGATGTTGTGGCTAGGAACATTTCTCAGGCAGTTGAGAGGCTCACTCCCTCTCCACTCAATGCCACCTCACCAGGAGGTCTTCTCCTTTTCTTCTCATTCATTTTTTTTCCTTCCTAGACATACGCTCTAAGGGAGCAGGGAGTTTGCATGTCTTTTCTGTATATTCTTCGGTATATAACATAGTCATTCCAGACTAGGCTTTCAATAAAGATGCTGAACGCAGAAAAGTGTTATACAGATTTTGCATATAAAGTAGGCAAGGCAGTAACATTTTTCATCAACTTAGGAGGAAATCCACTTTGGAAACACATTACACATTTGTTCCATTGGAGGGGGGGGGTGGGAAACGAACAAAAACAAAACCCTCACAGGATATTCTTTATCCCTGAAAGCTTTGTACAAAGATTGAGAGAAAAAAATATTATTAAAAAGTATCTGGAAAACAAGTACCGCTTAACTGCCTAAGTCTTCTCTTCAGCTCTGAAAATGGAAAACGTGGTTTATTTTCTTTAACTCCTTCTTAACCATTCCATGACATTTATTACTCCCCCAATTTCAAACTGGAGTAGCTTATGTTGGCCACAAGTAACAGAAAAGATTTTCTGCTCGCTTAAAATTTTTGATACCTAGGGGCTGGAGCGGTAGCACAGCGGATAAGGCGTTTGCCTTCCACACAGCCAACCTGGGTTCGAATCCCAGCATTCCATATGGTCCCCTGAGCACCGCCAGTAGTAATTCCTGAGTGAAGAGCCAGAAGTAACCCCTGTGCATGACCGGGTGTGACCCAAAAAGAAAAAAAATTTTTTTTTGATACCTAGGGTCAGAGAGATTAATTAAGGTGCTTGCAGTGCATGAGACCAACCCAGGCTTGACCCCCTGGCACCACATACGGCCCCCTGATGCCAACCAGAAGTAATCCCTAAACACAGAGCCAGGCCTAAACCCTGAGCACGGCCGGGCATGGCCCCCAAATACACAAAATTTAATGAAAAAACAAAAGGTTATCTATATAGTTCAGTGCAACTGGCTTCCTTTGTAAAATACTTTTAAAAGCAGTTCTGGGGCTGGAGCAATAGTATAGGCAGGTAGGGTATTTGCTTTGCATGCGGCCGACCCGGGTTCGATTCCCAGCATTCCATATGGTTCCCCGAGCACTGCCAGGACTGATTTCTGAGTGCATGAGCCAAGAGTAATCTCTGTGCATCGCCGGGTGTGACCCGAAAACCAAAACCAAAAAAAAAAAAGAGAGCAGTTCTAGGTCTAGCAGTGAAACAGAGTGGAAGGTGAGTTTTCCCATATTCTCCCTTTTCTGCACATACCAACAATCTTGCCCACTACCAACAACCTGCACCAGCTAGTACACTTGTTCCAACTGATGATCCAACATAAATGCATTAGCACCCTGATTCCATATGCACGCAAAAGAACAGAATAACAAATCAATCATGCTTACTTGACTTCAACAATCACCAATACTTGGCCAGTCTTGTTTCATTATATTCTCATCAATATTCCCTTCCCTGAATCCCACCCTCTGTCCTCCAAATCAGATTACTTTGAAGTAAATGCCAAGTATCACATCATTTCACCTTTAAGTATTTCAGCACGTGTAAGAAAAAAAAAACAACCCATCAATGACAGCATTATCACATCTAAAAATAGCTTCTGAACAACACTGTCTTATAATTGCTTCCATTTGCTTATATGTCAATTCAAGTAAAACTAAAACATTGAGATTTTTTTTTCCTAAATCAAACCATTTCCTTTTACATATAGGTTCCATTTCTGTATCTATTTTTTACCTTGCATTTAAAAAAAACAACTGTTGTTGAAGGAATTGAATTATTATTATTATTATTTTGCTTTTTGGGTCACACCTGGCAATGCACAGGGGTCACTCCTGGCTCATGCAATCAGGAATCACCCCTGGCGGTGCTCAGGGGACCATATGGGATGCTGGGATTCAAACCTGGGTTGGCTGCGTGCAAGGCAAACACCTTACCCACTGTGCTATCACTCCAGCCCCAGGAATTGAATTATTCTTTAAAAATTTTCACAATCTGGGTTTGCCCGCTTCCCCCCACTGGTGTGTGTGTGAACAGCCCTCAGTCTCTTTAAACTGAAATTTGACCCAGGAGCTTTATCTGATTCAAGTTCTAAGTAAGGACACTGGGGACAGGGCAAGAATACTCTATGCAATGTTTGAATTTCTATCAGGAAGCACATAATGTCTGATTGACTCTGGCGATATTGTTAGCCACTCACAGTGTTTGCCTAGATCCAGCAATTAATCACTACTTAAATACCGATAAGACATGGATGAGATTACTCCAGCTACCTTCTGAGTTCCAAAGATCACGAGTCCAAAGGACAAAGAGCATGTGTCCAAGGACAAGTCTGAGTCTTCCAAATTTTCAGATTTGTTCCTTCCTTAAACTTAAGACCAGTCATTTTTCCAAGGGCTTCTTATTCTACCAGGGGCAAATGACATTTAGAAACATCCAATAATTTTAAACATAGCTAGAAAGAAGAAAAATCTAATTTTATACAGTTATCTACATGTTAATAAAAGCACCTATTTGGTTCATGTTAGGTTCTAAAGCAATACAAATCTGTTTTCCACTCAAAGTTTTACATGAAATTTTAATTCACTGCTACTAAAAAAAGCCCATCCCTCTCTAGGAGTACCTTTATGTCTAAATCTTCCTGAAGATCTGCAAAAAAATTCATGGGAACTGGATTCTTAGCTACTATGATGCCAGTTCCTTCCTCTCTAAATCATTATTAAAGGTGTTTGGTTTATCTGGGGGGCCATACCTGGTGGTGTTCAAGACTGTATTCTTGGCTCTGCAATCAAATCATTCCTGGTGCGCTCAGGGAACCAAATGGGATGCCGGGGATAGAACCTGGGTCAGCCAAGTGCAAAGCAAGCGCCCGACCTAAAGTTTTGATTTACCGGCTGAATGTTTTCTTTAGGCTTACTTATTAAACAATAAACCATTTATTTTTAATACATTGTCATTTTAATACTTAATGTACATAACATTTAATATGAGTTATGTACATTACATAAAACATTAGAGCAAATGTCAATAATTCAAATTTTCAAATACTTTGAATGGCCTGATGTCATTTTATTATTCCGATGTCACTTTGGGCAATTTCCATCCTTTTCTAATGGTTTCATTTTCTGACCAGTTTTTGGCATCACCAGGTCATGCACTGACAGAATATGAACCATCCGCATCCAAAATTGTGCTGGATGGCACCAAACCAAGTTGGAAGTTTTTGCTCCAGATGATTTTAAAAATAAAACTAAACACAAAATAAAAAAAAAAACCACAGTCAAATCTGTATTTTGGAAAAGCAATCAGTCTCAGAGTTCCCATGTTTTTTTAAAATATCCTTTTTTATATATTTATTTCCATGTCTTATTTTTATATTTTTATAAAAAACTGTATTTGTTTTATATTTACATATTATATGTGTGTATATATATATGTATGTATATGGCTTTTTGGGTTACACCCAGTGATGCTCAGGGGTTTCTCCTGGCTCTGCACTCAGGAATCAACTCCTGGTAGTGCTTGGGGGACCATATGGGATGCTGGGGTAGAATTGGGGTCAGCCATGTGCAAGGCAAATGCCTTCCACCTGTACTATTGCTCTGGCCCATATACAGAAAGAAATGTATATGAAAAGGACAGGTAGAGAGTTATGCTAACTTCTCAAAACAGTCTATGAGAACAAGGACAGCATTTGCTGCATTTTCTGTCCAGAAATTACACTTTCTTTTGCTTTTTTGTAACGATAACACTGAATCAAGGACAAATCTTTCATATCTAAATGGTCATTCAGTTCACAAAGGCCAGTAAAGAACGACACTCTTGGCCTTCAAGAAGATCAT
Source organism: Sorex araneus (assembly GCF_027595985.1). Lineage (NCBI taxonomy): Eukaryota > Metazoa > Chordata > Mammalia > Eulipotyphla > Soricidae > Sorex > Sorex araneus. Next base: position 345,342,348 of record NC_073303.1, on the reverse strand, counting down.
TAAGATAACCAAGTAACCAATAAAATAGTATCTGATTTCTGCCTTAGGAAAAGGCCAATGAATTAGTTGCTGGACTTAGAACTCTAACCTTTACCTTATTTCCCTCTTAAACCCAAGCCCCAGCCACCAAGTGCCTTTTTCTTTTCCCTGAGAGGCTAGGGGGGTTGGCCATATTCAACTATGCGCCTGGGTCTGCATATTCAAGATCACTCCTGGTGGGCTCAGGGACCCTACGGGTGCTGGGGATCAAGCCTGCATCTGCTGCTAGACAAGCACTCTACCTGCTGTACTCAGGCCCCATGAGGTGCTTATTAAGAGCCACATAGGAAAAGTGGGGCTGAACAGATCAGGAATAAGGGCGAACCAATAAAGGTTAGGATTACCACCTTCCTTACACTCTCTAAAATGCAGTGATAAATACATTTCCAATCCTACTTCTAATTAATAGCAATGCAATCAATATACTTAATTTCTTTTCACTATCTATATGGATAAGAACTATTTGAATTGTGTGGGGTCACACCCCGAAGCCTGTGAGGTGAGGCGGGGTGCACACAGTGGCAGTGGGGAGCACTGGCTTTGACCCACGTCCACATTCAAATAAGCCAGGTGCTCCACCCCTTGGGAGACTGCCCTGCTCTTGCTCTTGAATATTCCTCTCTTCCATTTCCCTTCTCCCAAATCCCCAAGATTCTCCTAAACTTAATTTACCAAGTGGCTGTCCTTGGTCCTCTCTGTCATTCATTTACCATCCAAATGCACAGCACTTTCTAACTTCGAAGCCTTTTTCTTTTCTCCCAAGATTTTTTATTCAATTAAATCATTGTGCAATAGACCCTCATAGAGTTGTTCATGATCAGGTTTTGGTCACAGTGTTCCAATATCCATCCCTCCACCACTGTACATTTTCATCACCAGTGTCCCCAGTTTTTCTCCCATCACCCTTCACCCCACTCCCAGCCTGCCTCTATGGCAGGCACTTTCCTCTCCCCCCCCCCCACACACCCCTCTTTTGGGCATTGTGGTCTGCAATAGATACTGAAAAGTTTTCGTGTATATCCTTTATCTACTTTCAACAATCAGTTCATGTCCAGCACGATCATTTCCAACTATTATTGTCATACTGGTCTTTTCTCTATCTTACCTACCCTCCACCCCACACACACTCGTGGTAGATTCCAACCACTGACCAGTCCTCCTAGCCCTCGTTTTCCCTGGCCTTGGATATTACTCTTCTACCAGTGCTGTGTAATCCCATCAACGGCCAACATCCAGAGACTATAAAACCAAGCTCCCGGAAGCTTGGACATCTTATAGCCTAGTTCTCCCTCTCAAAGAATCTGGCAAGCTACTGAGAGCTTCCTGCCTGCGTGGGAGAGCCTGGCAAGCTCCCTGTGGTCTATTCATATGCCAAAACCAGTAACAATGATGGGTCTCATTCCCCTGACCCTGAAAGAACCTCCAATACGGCATGTTGGGAAGGACGAGTAAAGAGAGGCTTCTAAAATCTCAGGGCTAGGAAGAATGGAGAGGTTACTGAGACCACTCGAGAAATTTGACAATCAACGGGCTGATGATGATGACGACTGTGTGCATATGTGTGTATGTGCGCACGAGCATGTATATACCACATATGAATGTAGTCATTCTGCATCTGTCCCTCTTCTGACTCATTTCACTCAGCATGATCCTCTACATGTCCATCCATTTAAAAGCAAATTTCATGCCTTCATTTTTCCTAACCGCTCCATAGTATGCCACTGGGTAGATGTACCAAGGTTCTCAGAGCCTTTACATGCACGCCCGAGATTCCCTTCCGACGCTCCCAGGTCAGGAGTTGGCTGAGTGCTCTGCCATCAACTCTCCTCCCACTTCCTGCCAGGCCCCCTTGTTCTACAGGTGCAGCTTCAAGGAGCTTCAGGCCTAAAGCATCCACGTGACTAACACGTTCTGAAAAGAAACTACACTTCATCCATATGTTTAAACTCTGGGCTGGTGTGAGAGCATTTAATAACCCTCGCTCATCTGCGGATTACTAAAATCCTAAAATTCCATTAAGTTGCAAATCTAATGTGCTAAGATTTCATTAAGATTTCTATAGTGCGAAGGTGAAAAGATCCGCCCTTGACAACTCTTCACAAATGTATGAACTACAGGAATGCAAGGATTATAAGTGATTCTATGCTCCCTTTCTCATCCTTGAGAGAATCCGGTCAGAAAACAGGGCAGGAATTACGTTCTCCCCTGACAAATGTGGGTTCCTACTTTTTTGAAAGGTAGGAATGCAAACTAATCAGAACGTGAATTTTGGTTTAATTTACCGAGTTACTTCCAGTGACTCAATTAAGAAAAACAGAAGGCTCATGAAGGTCATGTTATACCAAATGCAGTGAAGAGCCCAATATGCAATGCCAAGTTTAGTCTCCTGTTTGCACCTTCAGAATCTCCTTAACTGGGAAACAACAGTTTATTCTTAGATGACCTGCCATCTGGCCCTGGGATATACGCATTTCTCCCTGTGCCATTCTTGCAAAGGAAAGGAAGTGAAAGCTCTCTCTCCTAGCGAGAGGCTTTCCACCGGATTCTTAACCACATAGCATTGAAAACCTGGTAAATACAACTGAAAGTGGTTGATGCAAGTAAGTGCCAGTTCCCTACAATGCTGCCTTTGGTTAATGTTTTGCCTTTTTTTTTTTTTTTTTAAATTTTGCTGTTTGGTTTTGGGGCTACACCCAACAGGGCAACCCCCGCTCAAGGGTTGCTTCTGGAGGAACTCGGGGCCATCTGCAGTGCTAGGAATCAATCCAGGGTTGCCAGCATGTAAGGCAGCACCTTACCCTGTATTTTCTCTCCAGCTCACGGACCACCGTATTTTAATATGCCACAGAAATATTATCTTAAAATGAATTTGCTTTCATTAGCCCTCCATGAAAAATAATGACAAGCCGCAGTATATCCTGCTTTGTACCCAAGTTTTAATGACTGCTTTTCTGGGTGGCTGGTGATATATGTCTATTTGCGAAGAGGGAAAGGAAAAGCAGAGAGAACCGAAACTCTCTTCAATGCTCCAGAAGGCAATGGAGCTTCTGGCTTCTCTGTGGATCGTGCCGGCTACTACACCCAACCCAAGGAAAAGGAAGGCTTGGCTGACAGCCAACACGCTTGTTTTGTTTCCTGTCATCTCAGAGGGAGCCTTCGGTGGGGGTGCAGGGGAGAGGTACCGCAAAGTGTGCGCTTTGCAGCCGTTGCTCAGCCACACCTACCAGACACTGCACTTCTTTCTGCTTACTGGAACAAAAGGAACTGTGGGTGACCGACCCTGAAGTGAGGAACTGATACGGAATTCGACTACCTTACCAGTGGTGGACCCAACGCCAACTGTAAAATAAGTCTACAATTCTGTCCACGAAGAAATCTGGCAAGGTTTGTGAATGATTCCAGGGGAATGTCTGTTCAAAACTTGACAAATAAAACATTACAACTAAGCTAAGCGTTTTGTGTGGCCTTTAACTGAAATTATTTCTTATGTAATTCATTTTGTCTCTTGGCCCCACCCTAAGCCTTACAAGTAGATCAAGAGTCACATTTGTGTGGGGGAGGGCTCTTTTTCCTCATATTTTGATCACTCCTTTTGAAGGAAAAGGAGAACAAACTCCCCCACCCCCGCCCTAGGTGTCCCAGGGTCCCGCCTCTAGAGTTGTTTAGGGTGTGTTAGGATAAGAAGAGGGAGAACTGGGAAATTAATTTTGGGAATGTGGCATGTGGAACCTATTTTGATTTTGATTCTTTTTTTTTTTTTCACAACTAACGTCTGAGTTTGCCAGGCTTCCCAAGTTTAGACACAACCATCTGCAGAAGAACAGCCCCTCAGTAAGTAGCTGATTACTGTCTGCTACCCTGCAAGAAGGCCCCATTTGGCTTAGATTTACTCCAAACCCATCTTGAGGCTGAGCTGCTCAAGGCCTTCCTGACTAGAGTTACCTTCCTTATGTCAGTCCCTAAAGGAATCCATTTACAACCGGGAATCTGACAATCAATATAAAATCCAATCTAGAATGAAAATTGAACTCACCCCTCACCAGTGCACTCTGTTTACACATTTTGCACTTCTGACAACTCTCCCCATATTTGTAGCCATCTTTCTTCTATTCTCAACATGTTTCCCCATCACTGTAAGAAATAATCAACATACCCCCCACCCCCTTAATAAATACATGTAATCCATCCGTCACCCAGTTTTATATAAATGAAAACAAAGAACAGATTGGAAAAGAGGTACTAAGAATAGTGGGGTTTATTTCTTTTTCTTTTCTTTTCTTTTTTTTTTTTTTTTTTTGCCTTTTGGGTCACACCCGGCGATGCACAGGGGTTACTCCTGGCTCTGCACTCAGGAGGTTACTCCTGAGTGGTGCTCAGGGGGCCATATGGGATGCTGGGGATCGAACCCGGGTCAGCTGCATGCAAGGCAAACACCCTACCCACTGTATTATCACGCCAGCTCCTGGGGTTTATTTCTTTTGTGCTTGGGCACCTAAGAATGTCTGAGTCTTATATAATCCATGACCCAAGTCATTTCTTAAGTAATGCTGAACAATACTAATACATGACCGAAGGCCGTGGCCCACTGAAGTGAAAGCTTTTGTCTAAATGTCTCAGATGTTATTGTTGGTCTCCATCTATTTGGGGGAGACAGAAGCCTCCCTCGCCACAGGACTCCCCTCTTCACCAATCACTCAACTGTTTAAGCTGGGGACACTCAGCTCCCAGGCCACATAGTCCACTCTGCTCCCAGTTTTTAGGAAGGTTGAGATTGGCCTCAAGGCTGGCCTGTTCCTACAGCTAACAGGTAAAGGGAACTTATTCAATTATTTCAATTTATGGGCTGGAGCGATAGCACAGCAATTGGGCATTCGCCTTTCACGTGGCCGACCCGAGATTGATTCCTCCGCCCCTCTCAGAGAGCCCGGCAAGCTACCGAGAATATGGAGCCCGCACGGCAGAGCCTGGCAAGCTACCCATGTGTATTGGATATGCCAAAAACAGTAACAATAAGTCTCTCAATGAGAGACGTTACTGGTGCCCACTCAAACAAATTGATGAGCAATGGGATGACAGTGACAATGATTTCAATTTATGGAAGTTATTATTTAAAATGTACTTGTAAGTGTGGCTTTTCACTTGGGTGGGGACCCAATTTTCTGCCAAGGGTCATTTGGATATTTATAATAATGTCATTTGCAGGCCACAGAGAGCAGATAGGCCCAGCAGCGGATGGGAAGCATATGTGTCTGTCTTGTCAGGTCGGGCCATGGGACCTCACAGGCCCATGATCCCATGTTATTCCTCATCCCTGATCGAACAGAAGTAGTTATTTTGCAACTAGTTCTAAGTAGGCACAAATATTAAGAGTTTAGACAACTATTGAGGGATTTTCTTTTATAAAAAAGTGGTGTCCCTTCTAAAAAGTATTTTGTATTTTTAAAAGGAAAAAAAAAACCCAAATGTGTATTTAGACCTGCAAACCAACTACAGAGCCAACGGTTCAAGCGTTATCAGCCTGAGGGGGATGAAGATGACCACGAAGAGGGGGAATGTCCACAGCGGACATTCACTGAAGTGGGGGTTTTCCACTGAGCAGCCTGTCACAACGCCAACAGATTGTGCCCACGTGCCTCCTTGCCCGCTCCCTCCTAACAAAGGCTGATGTGAAACCTCCCGACCAATGACCTGGGCATCCTCAGGGAACGAACAATGAATGTGTGCCCTGAACCAGAAACATCGCTGCCTTTCAGCTGCGCCAGATCCATTCTCTACAGTCAGTTCAGCAAGGGGGAGGATGGAAGATTTCACCAAGGAGAGACCATCTCCACATCACTCTCGATTCATTACTTTCACTTCCCCTGTAACCTCAGATGTGGGGCAAGGACAAAGTGTGCATTGGACGAGGGATGGGGGGAGTGAAGCAGGAAGGAGTCCAAGTCTAAGGAGGGTATCTCCAAAGACAAACTCTGACCAGCTGCAATCTCCCTGGAGACACAGTCCAGTGCATTGTGTTTCCTCTGAAACTGGGTACTGGAGCTTCCCTTGACCATGTGGAAAAAGTGAGGCAGGGATTTCAGATGGCGGTGGGGATTTCAGAGGTCATGTATTGTATTATTGTATAATAACAGGCTGTAGTGGGCTCAAGGGCATCTGTTTATTTTTACAGGGCTTGAAGGTGGATGCGAGACAATGCAAGACTGACTCCCCCAGGCAGCGGCGGCGAGTGGAAGGACCTTGGAGGGTAGCAGATTTCAGACGAGGACCGCCCAGAAGCATCAGGGCAGCATCAAGTTATAGAACATTCATGCCTGGCTTAAGACACAGAGGTTATCCCTCCCTCCCAACCCCCTCCACACTAAGCTACTCATAAAGAACAGCCAGTGAAGAAAAACAGCGGAAGGAACTTTCAGACGTAGTGGCTTGGGAGAACACTGGAGAAACCCTGAGTTTTAGCAGAGCATGGCCCTGCCTGCTTATTCCAGGCTTTTCTAGGCAGCCTCTCACTGCAATGATTAACGGTCTTTCATTATTGTTCACTGCATTCACAATAATGCCCTTAAAAAATGGGCACAAGCATCATTCAGATTGACAATTAGCAGTCCTACTTCCGGTGAATATCTGCCATCTATCTAGAGAGAAAAACCAGAAAAGTAATGTTCTTCCAGGTCCATGCCTTATACAAATAATTGGTACTTTAAAGAAAAAGGCCAGAGAGATAGCTCAAAAGACTGGGGTGCATGCTTTGTCTGTATGAGGCCCAGGTTCAAGTCCCACCACAGCATGGTCTCCTGTGTTATGATGAGACCAACCTCTGAGCACTGAACTTGGAGTAACCCCAGACTGATCCCAAAGTAAAATAGGATAAGAGGTCATTCTTGCCATATTACCAAGTATTACAAATACTTTTTTTAAAAAAGATGAACACGACTTAAACACATAGTTCCTCCAACCATTTGCACAAGGAGTTTCTACAGCTTGTATTGAAAATCAACCTCTATTTTGCTCTGATGGTGATGGTGCTTTGAGCACCGGTGACGGTCCAGGACTTTCATCCGAACTTTCATCCGATAGTGACCTCTATATTAACAACCCCTTCAGCTAATATTACTCCTTAAGTTGCTCCTTAGCTGTTACTCACAATACTAGTAAATGTACTGTAGGTAACAGAGCCTCAAAGTAGAATAGATAGGTTTTGGTTATTTTTAAGCTAAGAAATAACAAACCCACAGTAATGGTCCTGCAGTAACTTGGAAACCCGGCTTTTATCCTAGGTATGAAAAAATTTCGGAATTCTAGAAAAACATTCTTTGTGACATTCATGAAGTTCAATGATAAGAACAAACCACTACTGCATATAATAGGAGAGGAAAAAAAACAAAGCGTGCTCTCCTCTCTCTCTCTCTCTCTCTCTCTCTCACACACACACACACACACACACACACACACACACACACACACCTTCCCCTTAGCCCCAAATAGGCATATGTTTCTTCATATGGTCCCAAATGCAGCTGATTCTAGTTGATGATATTTGCCTAAATGTCCATCTGCTTCAAACAGTGGGTGGCTTGGTCCATGTTCTGAAAATAATTCCAGTGACCCAGAGCTCATTCCCATGCCACAGGGCCTGGCTGTTCTCCTCAGGGCACCGACTCTGCTCAGTGCCCCACTTCCTGCCCACTCCCACCCCAACTTGGCTCCCAAGGCAGCCACCCACTTCTGACCATATGCCTTCTGTTTACTTTCCCAGCCTTCCTTGGCCGTGTTCCCCCCTCACCCTGACCTTTGCCCTCTCCCATGATCCCAAGTCCTTTCCTGGCTCCGAGGCTCCTCCACCCATCAGGACCCATGATCAGCCTTTCTGGGCACGAGTCTGCTGCCCCCATGGTGGGTGGCACACTTGGCCATGAATCTGCCCCGCATAAAACTGGGCGTGTAAGATCTAACAGAAGGGTGTGTGGCAATTAGGCAGTCTAATTGGGGTGAGCCAATTTTGTGGAAACAGCCTCAGCCTCCCACTTGCTGGTTCTCTGAGTTCCCCTGTGCTGTAGGCGGGCTGGTTCTTCCCCTGGTACTCAGCATGAAAAGTCTACCTTCCCTAAACCTGCACATCATAAAACAAGTAAAGTATGCTCGCTTGAAGGTTAATCTTCCGGGATAATTTGGGCTTGAGACCTTCTGCAAAGGAGTAGGTTCTTCTCAGCCTGTGGCACCCCTGGCTGCCGCTGGTGCACGGGATTTGGTACAAATGTCCCATGTCTGGGTAAACTTTCCTCGACCTCGCTCTGAACCAGCTTCTTCCAGTTACTCCCACACCACGGTCCTTCCTGCAGGATATCATCACGAGACGTCATTACTGCGGGTGTCTATTGTCTGCTGACTCACTCCTGCTGTCAGAAGGTAAGCCCTATGAAGGCAGAAACTTGATAGGCTGTGTTTTGTTTATTACGGTCACTACAGCCTGGCATATAAGGGGTGCACAATAAATAAATGCCGAATGGATGCAAGTGTAGGAGAATTTGGAGAAGAAGAAGGAATTCACAGGCTGTCTGAAATCATGCCATACAGTTGACTTCCCCAGTGTGTGACTATGCAACATGGTTAGGAGCGGATTAGTTAGAGACGAGCAGCTGAAAGAATTCCTATGTCTCGAAAGGAAGAAGCAAGTGCGGAAAGTCATCATATTTCTCACATGAAGCAATGAAGGAGCTCAGGAGCTGCCCTGAGGTCCACGAGAACACGGGCCTAAGCACCAGAAGCATTAACTTCCGTGGGCTGGCCAGACACACTGGCCACGTGTGGGCCGCAGCCGCAGGGTCCCTGTTCCTTCACAGAAGGAGGCCGTTGACAGCTATGTTCTCAGTCTTCACAACAACACCAGGACACAGTTTCTTTTAAGCCATTATATGGGAAAAGAAACAGAGATGCTAGAAGCGGAGGAGCATATTCCAAGACTCTTGCTCGCAAACATGTCCTTTTGTGCTTCGACATAATTATGTCATGAGAGGTAAGTGGGAAGGAAAAGGAACGCCAAAGGAAGATACAACTGTGGTTTTCCATGAAACTATTTGTCTTCTCTTAGCTCCACCAAGGCCCTGCCTTACATTTTTACTTTAACCAAGATGATGTTTCGCCTTATGTTTCCTTAAAGAAGAGCCTAAAATGTAAATGTAGTGACTTGGGTCACTAGTTACTTCATTTATTGCAGGAAATTATTTTGGGCTCAATAACCTTCCAGCTGCAACATGCAAGCCTTGCTAACATTTTAGGAATCACCATATTTTACATTTCTACTTAATATGTATTTTAGACTCAAGTCTCTTGACATGCTTTTTGGAACAGCTTAGCCAAAATGGACAGAGGCTACATAGATTATGTTTTTCATTTTTTTTTAAGCAGTAAAATAGGACCTCAGACTGGTATCTTGACTATGTATTTAGAGAAATCTATTTTTTAAAATCAGTTTCTTGGTATTGCCTTCTTAGAAATTGGTGCACATCCAAAGGTCTGTATTTACATTATGGTAAAATTCACTTTTAAACTCATGAGAATATATTGAAATGGAAATGGAAAATGAAATTACCAATAAAACGAAGCCTAGTAGGGTGAAGGAAACACAAACCAGTATTAAAACACATTCTAGTGAAAGACTCCAAAGGGAAAATGTCCGTTCATACCCCGCTGCCCTGCCCTCTTCGTGCCTACTTCTCTTAATTCTTTCCACAGAACCAAAACAGCAAAGTTCAACTTGGCAAACACTGCAGCACTAATCTTCTCAACTGTGACCTTTAGCTAATACGGTAGGGAACAGCTTCCCCAGTCACAGAGAAGCTCCTGGGAATTAGACACAAGATGGTTGGACTTCATGAGGAAGAGTAAATGAAAAATTCACCACTCTACTAAGCTCAGCAATAGTCCCCCAAATCAGCACAGCACTGGGAAAGCCATCAAAGTCCAAAGCACTTTTCACCACCAGTTCCCTGGCCATCACCCCGCAAAATTTCATGGGGGCCTAAGACTAGGCCTCCCCACCACCCAACCATCCTACCAATCAACACCCCAGTCAGAATTCATCTTTCCCCTTTCCTACTTTCTAGCTTCTCCTTTGGGCAACTAGATTCTAAAGATTCTAAGAGTAAGACATCATCCCTTTCTTCCTTGAATAGGACATAAAAAGGATTGGGTTTGGTTTCAAAGCCACACCCGGCTGTGCTCAGAGCTTACTCCTGGCTCTGTGCTCACTGATCATTCTTGGTGGGGCCTGGGAGGCCAAATGTGGTGCCAGGGATCAAACCTAGGCAGCTGCAGGAAAAACAAGTGCTTGAACCCCTGGAATTCTCTCTCCAGTCATAGAAAAGGTTTTTTTAAAAAACAAAAACCAAACTGTTCCAACATTTATTTGCTGGATTGAAAACTGAAGGAACAACAGACGATCAGATTAGAAGTACCCAGCGATCTGAAAAAAATTAATTTACACACACAAACATTTGATTTGCAGAACCTCTATGCTCTCTTTATATACTGTCTTGTCACAGGTCAAAAGCTAAGATATGCCTAGAGTCTACAAATAACACTATAATTTTCAAAGGGAAGCACTGATACTGAGCATGACTAAAAAACAGACAAAAAATTGGGTCACATTCAAACAGAACAGGCTTTTGGGGCCAGAGAGATATTCTAGTGGGTAGGGTATTTGCACACACACATAGGCATTGAATGTAGGGCACACCCAGGTTCGATCCCTGGCACTCCTTATATGGCCCCCTAAGCATGACAGGTGTGATCCCTGAGCACAGAGCCAGGAGTAAGCTCTAAGCACTGCTAAGTGTGGCTCCAAAAACAAAGCAACAACAACAGAACAGGTATAGAAGAAATAAAACAAAACAGGGGCAGAGACATAGAAGACCTCTGGGGGAAAGAGCAGCATAGAAGTTTCTCGATTTGAAACCTAATGGGATAAAGGAAATGCAGGCCAATATTAAAACACAGTCCAGTGAAGGACTCCAGAGGAGTAATATTCATCCCTCCATTTCTGCCCCTACAGCCCTGTGGAACAAGGAAATACAGAACTGAAGAAATGGTGCAGCTTAACAAATGTGGCGGGGAGAGGTCTCCACACAACTTAAAGTGTTTTGTTAAAGTTGGGATACTTAAAGTTTGAAGAGCAACAATCTATGAATGAGCATTTAGAGATGATTTAAGGGAAAAGAAATGACTTATAAAGCCTTATAAGCTATTTGATTAAATGACGAGAGGTGGTACTAAACGCACTGAGCCTTCACCCACAAAGCTGAGTCAAGTAACTTGAGAGTGAATCCCAGACCCCTGCTTGGGAGACAGAAGAAGGAAGAGGAGGAAGAGGAGGAGGAGGAGGAGGAGGAGGAGGAGGAGGAGGAGGAGGAGGAGGAGGAGGAGGAGGAGGAGGAGGAGGAGGAGGAGGAGGAGGAGGAGGGGGAAGAAAAGAAGGAGGAAGGGAAAGAGGAGGAGCATGAGCAGATGCACTTAGGTTTTGTACTCTTACATCTGTGATGAAAAGTACCCAGGAATTCAGTCCACTTGGGTGCATGAAATTTGGTCAAGTGTTTCCCCATCATGTACCTTTTCAAGGATTCTAAGATTAATTTGATTTAGAGACTTCAAAACTTCAAAAGTTTTAAAGTTTTTATTTTTTTGCTTTTTGGGTCAAGCCTGGGGATGCACAGGGGTTACTCCTGGCTCTGCACTCAGGAATTACTCCTGGCTCTGCACTCAGGAATTACTCCTGGCAGTGCTCAGGGGACCATATGGGATGCTGGGAATCAAACCTGGGTTGGCCGTGTGTAAGGCAAACGCACTCCCTGGTGTGCTATTGCTCCAGCCCCAAAAGTTTTAAAGTTTTGAGGGGGGGTGTGGTGCCTCCATCAGTTCAACCTGTACCCATGGGGCGAGTGCATCAGTAGCCTGATGGTGCCTTCAGGCTTCCTGATACCCCAAATTGCTACTGCGCCTCTGGCTGGATTCCGACAACTCAGGACCAAATTTCCCGAGAAATTAAATGGCCAAAAGTTAGGTATGTGTGAGCCACACCCACAAACCATCTCCAGCTCAGCTATACAAGCTCATTTATTGCCCTTGCTTCAGAGACCCATAAATAAATCTCAAAAGAGATCAAAAGCTGCAGTTAATCTCAGGTCTGAGCAAGGCTGAGCAGACCAGGGTAAATTTGGGAGGTGGGCTGACCAGGTGCCTATCCAAGCAGAGCCCCTGGGAGCCCCTTCCTCCCACAATCCAAAATTGCCATCATGCCCCTGGCTGGACTCCACCTTCTCAGGATGAACCTCATCGAGACATAATCTGCTGAAAATTTGGGTATGCAGGTTTTGTGACTGAAATTTCTAGGCTTTCTTGGGGATAGGATGGACTACCTCCTCCCATTTCCCTATACTCCTGGAAGCACCAGCAGTCACCTCCACAAACCAACTCTGGTGCCACCATGTAAGCTCTTCTACTGGCCATGCTCCAGAGACCCATAAATAAATCTAAAAAAAACAAATCAAAAGCTGCAGTTAATCTCAGACTTGTGTAAATCTGAACAGAATAGGGTAAATCAGAGGTGGGAGGGTTAGCCTGGTGCCCACCCAGCAGAACCCCAGCAGTCTTTTGCTCCCACAATCCAAAATTGCTGCCATGCCCCCTACCAGACCCTACCATCTCAGGATAGACCTCACCGAGAAATAATCTTCTGAAAATTCATGTATGCGGGTTTTGTGACTGAAATCTCCACACTTTCTTGGGGAGGGGTCAGGATGAGCTACCTCCCCCTAACCCCCTGTACTTCTAGAAGCCTCAGTAGTCACGTCCATACCCCAAATCTCTCACCCAGTTAAAAAACTATTCTGGCCTTACCTCCCCTCTGAAACTACTGAATGTCCTGACCAAACACCATGACCTCTTAGTACCTGTGTTGCAAACCACAGTGCACAAAAGGAAAAGGAGAGAGTGAGAAAGAAGGAAAGTGCCTGCCATAGAGGGAGGCTGGGGGTGAGGGCTGGGGTGCTGGGGGATGGTGGGAGGGAAACAGGGGACATTTGTGGTGGGAAATGTATACTGGTAGAGGGATGGGTGTTGGATTATTGTATGACTGAAACCCAATCATAAACAGCTTTGTAATGGTCTATCTCACAGATATTCAATAAATATTTTTTTCAAAAAATGCAATGTGGAGTTCATGTCTGCTTCAGTGACTAAATAAACAGCAGTACTCCTATATCTTTAAAAATATGTATATTTTTAAAGATTTGAATTCAGCACATAAGTACAATTCTAACTTTTTTATGGTTTTTAGATGTAAAGACCTGAGATTATACTGGCTGCCCTGAGGTCTAGAAAATGTAGTTTACATTATTTCAGTTTCTGTTCCAGTATAGTTAATATAATAATCCCAATAATTATTACCATAAATTTTTGAATCATTACATATACTCATAGGTGTGTGACAAAGAACTAATTCTTATTTAAATTAAGGTTAAAATACCTCATAATTATTTGATGAGGCAAAGAAAGATTCAAAGTAGGACATTAGGGAAAAAGACACTATTTTTTTTTTCATTTTATTTATTTTTTTTCTTTTTTTTTTTTATTTTATTGAATCACCAAGTGGAAAGTTACAAACTTCTCAGGCTTATATCTCAGTTACACAATGCTCAAACATCCATCCCTTAACCAGTGCCCATATTCCACCACCAATATAAACAAAAACAAAAGCAAAAACAAAACAGACAAACAAACAAAAGAAAAAACAGTATACAGACCACCCCTCACCCCCCAACCCACCCCATAGGTGAGTGATAATTTCACTTCCTTTTCTCTTTACCTTGATTACATTCCAGATTTCAACACATAACTCACTATTGTTCTTAGAGTTAAAGACACTATTTTTTTTTTTTTGTCCTTCTGCAGCAAGTTTATTGGAGATCTCCACAAGTACACCAGTGGGGGAGGAAGGCCCCGACCCTCAGAGCGATATCCTTTTTATAGAGAAGACCCCTCAAAGACACTATTTTTTAAAAGTAGATGTTAAAGCAATCTTTTCTACTTTCAGAAACATTTTATTTAAAAAAACAAGTACTGGGGCCGAAGCGATAGGACAGCGGGGAGAGCGTTTGCCTTGCACGCAGCCGACCCAGGTTCGATCTCCAGCACCCCATATGGTCCCTCAAGCACCGCCAGGAGTAATTCCTGAGTGCAAAGCCAGGAGCAACCCCTGAGCATCGCTGGGTGTGGCCCAAAAAGGAAAAAAAAAAGTACATTTTCAATATAGCAAGTAGATAAAAAAACAACATTAAAGACCTTTTTTTTTTTTTTATTGAATCACCATGTGAAAAGTTACAAAGCTTTCAGGCTTAAATCTCAGTTACACAATGCTCAAACACCCATCCCTTCACCAGTGCACATATTCCACCACCAAGAACCACAGTAAACCTCCCCCCATCCACCACCACCCTAGACCCACACCCCACCTGTGTAGCTGATAAATTTCACTTTACTTTCTCTTTACTCTGATTACATTCAATATTTCTACAAAAAAACTCACTATTATTGTGGTCACACGACCTCATATCTCTTCATTCTCAGCAATGGAAAACAAATTATCAAATGCTTCCTTTCCAGCAGGTCTGACTTTGGAGGGGGGGGGATCTCAAATAAAGACCTCTTTTGTTTTATTTTTATTTTGGGATTTTGGCCCACATCCGGCTGTTGCTCAGGGTTTACCCGTGGCTCTGGATCACTTCTGGCAGTGCTCTGGGGACCATATACATACACCTGGGGGTCAAACTGGGGAGGTGTGTTCAAGGTAAACACCTGAGCCCCCGAACCATCTCTTCTGCCCATAAAGGCCTTTTTGGCATGGGTACAGGAGAATGTGTGAATGTTTGTGGATGAACTGTATGTACACCTATTTGAAAATACGTAGAGGCCAGGATGTGGTTAGATAGAAAGTGTGCCTTGCACATGTGAGGTCCTGGATTCAACCCTTTGCACATTCAAAGATGTGCACACTTTGAAAAATAGGGGAAAAGAAGGAAAAGCAGCACTTGACTTCCCTTCCTTTTCAAAAATGGATTTTTTATATCCATATGCAAGGTTGAATAGTATTTCCCAGGACTAACATCCAAGTGATACCTTGGAGTGCGGTATTAGGAAGGAGGGTCTGTGTAGATGTAACTGGATAAATTGAAGTCACATTATATCATGGCAATAAATCTACTGGCTGTTATGTTTTAATATAGAGATAGAAAAAGGAAGAAGGTCATGTGATAACAGAGGCAGAGACTGGAGATACATAGCTTAGAGTACATGTCAAGGAATGTGTGGAGCTACCAGGACCACTAAGAAACAAGAAAGCTATTCTAGAACCTTCAACGGGTCCAGTGCACAGTCTACATCTTCATTTTGGCCTTTCATCCTCCACAACTGTGAGAGAATACATTTTAATTCTCCTTGCAAGTGGTAATTTTTTTATAGCAGCTCCAGGAAAACAAATAAAATCCACATACATTTTTGCATACATCAGCAATCTTCTGTTAACCTATCATGAACTTTGGGGGTTATCTTCTTTATGTGATATTTGCAGTCTATTTTCTTATGTAGGTGTACTACAATATAGACAATTTCAGAAATTTATGTTAGCAGATCTAACTGTAAGAAATTGTAGTGTGGTTATTTCCTCTTGGTTTTAGTTCATTGCTATTTTAAGACAACAGAACTGGTAGCCTCTGACAAATGCACAAATCTTGTTGGTGCATATAAAAAAACCTGAGCATTTTTTCCATGTCCTCATTCTTCAGGTGTTTTTTTTCGGGGGGAGGAGGGGTGATTTGGTTGTTTACTAGTCAGAATGCTTTAAAGCCTTAAGAAGATCTTGGGTCCTGGGCTCCCTTGTTAACAGGAAAGAAAACAAGCAATCTACTATGAAAAAAAAAAGGCATGTCCTTGGACATCGTAAACTTAAGGGAATCACAGGATGTCCTGTCTAATGGTATTTGGCTTCCTTTCATGGAACAACTTCAATTAAAGCAAAAAGAACACTCTCAACTGATACTTGAGTAGCTGTGTCCGGTCCCAGCCAGAACACAGACAACCATCACCTCTAAGTTAGACACAGGGCAAGTGCTATTACCATCACAGAAGCAGCCTGAAATTTGGCCTGAAGCTTCTGCAATAGCAAGAATAAATGACAGGGGCCGGAGTGGTAGTGCAGTGTTTGTAGGGCATTTGTGTGGCACACAGCTGACCCAGGTTTGATCCCTGACACACCATACAGCCCCCTGAGCTTAGCAGGAGTGATCCCTGAGTACGGAGCCACAGGTAAGCCACAGGTAAGCCACAGGTAAGCCCTGAGCACTACCAGGTGTGGCCCAAAACCCAGAAATAAACAAATAAATAAATAAATGGAATAAATGATAGATGAAATTAAGTTGCACACAGAAAAATCAACTAGCATGTCTGTGGCATTTGTGAAACTGTAAGTGACATATTTTATTCTATCTTTGGATTTTGAAACATATGTGGTTAAAGAGTTGGCTT